>NC_073236.2:79722500-80322500 GCF_029281585.2 Gorilla gorilla gorilla | reverse complement strand
GCCAATTTTCATTTTCTCTGTTCTTGTTTGAAGAACCAAAACTGTTAAAGGGATAAAGCACTCAGAAGTGCCTGTTCCAGGTTAATTGTCTCAAATTGCTCATTTAAAGCACCATTATAGTACAGCAAAGCCAGTTAATCTACTCTGAAACTTCCTTTTTTTTTATGACCGTAGCCACATTTGGTGAAATGGCACCTTTGGCAAACACCCAAATTGGATAAAATTGCCATTTTTCTTGGAACCTGTAAAGAATAACACATGTTTTGAAATCACTTCATATCATGCAGCTCTAAATGGTAAGCTGCATGTTCGTCTTGCTCTGGAATTCACTGTCTTTGGCATTTTCTGATTGGACTCCAAATTTTCTTTACTAAATTTTCTTTTAATTTGCTTTGCTGATGTGAGTAAATTATGTGCTTTTGCATACAATACAAAGGTAAGAGTTGGGAAGAAGGATGCAGAGGAAACTGGCAAGGAGAATTTTACCAATATTTTTAAACATCACAACTGTATAAAAAAATGATGTGTCCCTGCATTGACACTTGTGCACAACTTTCAGCTGATGGTACCTTTATTATTGGAAACACTGTAGTTTGAGAGCCTCTTCAATGTCGACATAACTAGCAGGTGCCGTGATCATAATGGTAAAAACATTCACTTATTAATCAGCGCACATAATTCCTCTCTAATGCTGTCAATTTAAGATGGCAACCTGATTTTTTTTTTTTTTTTGGAGTGGGGAGGAGGGTCAACAATTTAATGAATCTCGTCTGCATTTTAATTCCAACCTAATAATCTGCCTCCGGCTCTTTTCCCTCCCTCACTCTGAGAACATTTCTCAGGATCCTGCTATTAAGCACAATGGGATATTTACCTCCTTACCTCAGTTACACATTAAGATAGGGGAAACAGTCAGATAACCAGACCCCCAATCCAAGTAGAACTAATGTTAACCTGTCACCCACCCTCACTGGCACTATCCTTAAATTCCTTTCTCTCCATTAGTACGTACAGAATCTTCTCATTTCCAGATTCTGACACTGTAGTGCTTTTCGGGTTTCTTTTATTAAACACCACTGGGACCTAGAGTCAGAAATATGCAGTATGTTGACATAGTTAAAATAAATAAATACAGCCCATTGCCAGAAATATTAAAAAATTCATCTAAATGTGCTCCTGTCAGAGATGATTTGTTTGCATCCAAACAGGGAAGACTGATGGCTTCAGGATAGACTGCGTAGAGTCTTCATCGATTCATTCATTCCTTCATTCATTCATGCCCTCATTCATTTCCTTATAAAAAAGCAACCCACCACCCCTTGCTCACCATGTCAAATGTAAACAGAATAGACTTTGTTATTAGGAGAGATGTGACTCCAAGTGTCTGAGCCGCAGAGTGACAGCCGGCTCCTCTCTGAATTTCAGGCAGCCTCTGTCACTTGCCTTGACAATGAAGGAAGTTAATATATTCATGACATTACCACACATGCATTCGCAATGCACAGCATATTGTATTGTTTACCCCTGTTCTTTTGTACTACTGCATGTAGTAATTTGCCTTCTAGCAACAGAAAAATTCCTCAACTTAAAATTTTACCCTCATTTTATTTACCCTTAATAGAAAAAACACTGCTTCCTGGCCCATCCATGGTTGGCAAGACCACCTTTCCACAGCATTGCAAACAGATAAATGTCAGATTTTACATTTTGATCAGATGTGTCTACAGTCATTTCCTATACATACTCCTCATCTTCTGCCTCCCACGCCTTCCTTCAGCAGTCATTGCTGCCCTTCCTGTGTGCTCTTAGCTCTTTTGGCACTAGGTGGCCAGCTGTCATAGGAGACAGAATGCAGTGAGAGAAGTGTGCCATAGACTAGCTATCATTCCCTAACAATAAGGTCAATGCTAGTGAAAGTGAAGGGTACCATGAAGGGCCACACTTTTACACAGTATGCCCAGGGTGCTTCTTGTTTTTATCCATTGTAACACATCCTTTGGTTTATCACTCCCAGTGAACTGGATGCATTCCCTAACATGCATAGATAATCACCATTCATTTAAAACCATTTTTTTAAAATCAATTTGTTAATAGGGCATTGATTACTCAGCCTCTTAGGCCTAACTTATTTATTCTGATGGGGTGCAAACTTGTAACAATGTCGAATGTTTAAACAGATTTTTTTTATGATGAGTACTGCATAGAGTGAGTTGTTATTCTCAGATATTGCACTATTGTTTTTCAGAATTTTTCTGTTGGGGGACCAGAACTGAAACATGCTTTGATGGCATAGGGCAACTTTATGGAGATGGCTGGAGGAGGCGAGCAGTCTGGTTAACAAGACACAATGGCTGTTTCATTTTCCTCGCAGTGATGAGCTGTCTGCATTCCAATGCATGTCACAAAATTCCTGGGCTGAGAGAGGCTGTGAGGGGTCACTCAGCCCAACGCCCTGCCTTTCACTAGAATCATTTCTAAAATACCCTATGTTGAGTCTTCAAGACAACCTATGCCCCTCAGTCCAACTGAATGTTGAAACCCTTTCTTACAGTAGGCATGATCTCGTCTGCAATTTAAAAGCATCTCCTGTTCTGTTAGGGAAAAAGCATTTGGTGGCTGGCTCTTTATATTCAAACCCTTTCACACTTAAGAATTATAATTGAGTTACATTCTCTGAGATTCTGCTGCTCTTACAGTAGGCTATATAATTCAATGTTTACTTTTGAAACCTCCTGGTTTCTTTGTACTAGTTCTTTATTGTTTTATCTGTGTATGTCTACCCAATTAACTTATAAGCTCATATTGAGCAATAACTTTTATAAACTCTTATTAAGAATAAAATACAGGCTCTAGAGCAGTGGTTCTCAATTTTGGTTGCATATTACTATGACTTGGAAAGATATTTTAAAATATTGATGCCTGGGCTGCAACCCCAGAGATTCTGATTTAAATGGCCTAGGGTACAATGGGTTATGGTAATTTATTAAAAGCTCCCCCAGGTGATTCTGCTGTACAGCCAGGATCGAGTCTGATCTTGGGAAGATTGCTTAACATCTCTAAACCTTGATTTCATTTTGCAAGAAATGGAGACAATACAGCAACAGCCTATTTCCTGGAGGATGAAAAGAGTTCATGTATGTAAAAGCCTTATGCATAATACCTGGACCAGAGTATATGCTCAAAATACTAATGTTAGTTAGTATCATTATGGTTCAGGTCATTATTGTTATTTGACCTAACATACTTAGCATGTTATTGGAAAACTGAAAGGCACTTAGTAAATGCATGTTGACTAATAGCTTCAGGTCATTCTGCCAATTAATTCACATGTACAAGGGAAAAAATTAAGCATATTAAGTAAGTATCCAAATAATTCAAGTCAAAATATAATTTACTTTACATATAAAAATTCTTGAGAAATATGTGTTTTGGGAATTTATGTAGGTAATTTTATCTGTTCACAATTTCTTCATGCATACAAAATAAATGAGTTGACTGTGGCTTGGAAGATTTAAAGTGGACAAATAAAAGGGTAATAATATCTGAAAAGTAAGGTCTAAATACAAAGAATTACAAAGTGCTCAGGACAATCAGATGTTGCTCTCGAGAAGATTTCAGCATTATAAGGGTGACAAGATCATCAGTAGAATAACAACAACAACAACTTCCCATATAAAATATCTTATTTCATTGTAGTAGACAAAGCTTACCAGTTATCTGAGAAATCTAGCCACCACCATCTTCCTGTTTTACCGATGAGCAAGCTAAGGCCGAAAAACGTAAAATGATTTGGCTACGAATAGCTATAATGCAAGGTATAATAAATAAGAACCAAACCAAAAAACTTGTAAGACAAAAAGAACCAATAGAATAAGCAAAACAAGGGACCTGGTTGATGCAAGCATAATGTGCATTAGAAAGGCGATGGATGATAAGATTGGAATAGAAGTTTGGGATCAAATGTTAAAAGACCTTGAATGATAAGCATGGCAGAGATCTTGGAAAAGCCATAGTACAGGCCAATTCTAAAGTAGAAGTTTCTTTAAATTGGCCATAAAACAGCTTCAAAACCAATGTTGAATGGATTGAACTGATACAAAAGTAACTTAAATTACCACCATAAAAAGAAAAAGAAAAGAATTCAACACTCTTTAGAAGACGACAAGAAAATTCATTCACTAAAAAAATTAATGATAATTTTCAGTATTCAATTCAAAAAAATCACTAAACATGTAAATAAGTAGGAAAATGTGACCAATAATCAGACAGAAAATAATTCAATAGAAACAAGACCCAGTAATTACAGAAATGATGAAAACATCAGATAAATATTTTTAAAGAGATTTCTAAATATACCTTAGTCTTTAAAGGAAGCTATGATCATAATGAAACAAAGTAGAAGATATATTACTCCCTCCTTATCTATGGGAGATACATTCCAAGACCCTCAGTGGATGCCTGAAACTATGGATAGTACTGAAAATTATATACACTATGTTTTTTCCTATACATGCATATTCATGACAAAGTTTAATTTATAAATTGGGCACAGTAAGAGATTAATAACAATAAAAATACAATAATTTTAATAATGTACTGTAATAAAAGCTATGTGAATGTAATCTTTCTCTCAAAATGTCTGATTTTACTGTACTTGCCCATCTTCTTGGGATGATTTGAGATGATAAGAAGGTCTACACGACGAGAGGGAATGAGGTGAATAACCTAGGCCTTCTGACTTAGTGTTAAGCTACTACTGACCATGAACATGAGCACCGCAATACTACAAAAGTCAATCCAACTAAACCAAGATAGCTACTAAGTGACCAACATGTGGGTAGCAATATATATGATAGAGACACTGGACAGAGGGATAATTCATACTCTAGGCTGGACAAAGCAAGAAAGCTCAAGATTTCATCAAGCTATTCAGAACTGTGCACAATTGAAAACTTACAAATTGTTTATTTCTAAGTTCCATGTAATATTTCAGATCACAATTGACTGAAGGTAACTAAAACCGGGGAAAGTGAAACTGCTGATAAGGGGGGCTAGTGTATAAAAAAAGAAAAAAATATAAGTCCTAGAGCTGTAACATATAATATTTGGTATAAAAAATTCTGTAGATTATCTTAATAGCAGATTAATCACTGAGGAAGAAATGATTAGTGAATTTGATGACATAGCAATAGAAACACTAAAACTAAAAGGAAAAATAACTGAGGAAAACATTTAAACTAAAATTACTGATCTGTGGGTCATTTTAGAGTATTCTAAAGTAAGTGGTATTGGAGTCTCAAAATGAAGATCAGAAAAATATTGAAGAAATAATAACAGAAAATTGTCCAAAAATTGATGTTAACAAGATAAATTCAAAGTTCTAACCCCCCGTTGCTGACCTCAAGAAAGATAAACACAATTAAAATCATGCCAAGGCCAAATGTTGTAACCAAATATAGGCATACCCTAGAGATGTTGCAAGTTTGGTTTCAGACCACTGCAATGTGTATCACAATAAAGCAATTCACATGAAGTTTTTGCTTTTGGTTTCCCAGTGAATATAAAAGTTATGTTTAAAATATACTGTATTCTATTAAGTGTGCAAAAGCAATATGTCTGAAAATTAATATACATATCTTAATTGAAAATGCTTTATTGCTAAAAAAGGCTAATGATCATCTAAGTCTTCAGCAAGTCATAACCTTTTTGCTGGTGGAGGGTCTTGCCTGGATGTTGATGGTTGCTAACTAATTGGGTAGTGGTTGCTTAAGGTTAGGGTGGCTATGGCAATTTTCTTAAGATAACAATGAAGTTTACCACATCAACTGACTCTTCCTTTCCTAAGAGATTTCTCCATAGCATGTGCAATGCTGTTTAACAGGATTTTACCCAGAGTAGATTTCTTTCAAATTTGGAGTCAATCCTTGCAAACTGTGCTGCTGTTTTATCAACAAAGTTTATGACATATTCTAAATCATTTGTCTCCTCTACACTGTTCATGGCATCTTCACCAGAAGTAGGACTCAACTTTAAAATCCACTTTTTTTTTTGTTCCTTCATAACAAGCAACTCCTCATCCACTCAAGTTTTATCATGAGATTGGAGGAATTCAGTCACATCTTCAGACTTCACTCCTAATTTGAATTATCTTGCTATTTCTACCACATCTGCAATTACTTTCTTCTATGAAGTCTTAAACCCCTAAAAGTCATGCATTAGGATAGGAATCAACTTCTTCCAAACTCCTGTTGATGTTGATATATGGACCCCTTCCCATGAATCACAAGTGGTTTTAATAACATCCTTGATCCATGAGTTGCAGCGTAGATGTAGTACTACTATCAGGCATGAAATAAACATTAACTTCTTGTACCTCTCTATCAGAGGTCTTGAGTGACTAGGTGTATTGTCAAAATTGAAAGGAATCTGTTTTTCTGAGCAGTAGATCTCAACCATGGGCTTAAAATATCCCATAAACCATGCTATAAACAGAAGTGTTGTAATCCAGGTTTTGTTGTTCCACTTATAGAGGTCATGGAGAGTAGATTAAGCATCATTCTGAAGGGCCCTGGGATTTTTAGGGCAGAAATGAGCATTGGCTTCAATTTAAAGTCACCAGTTGAAATAGCCCCTAAGAAGCAAGTCAGGCTGCCTTTTGAAGCTTTGAAGCCAGGAATTGACTTCTCCTCTGCAGCTCTGAAAGTACCAGATGGCATCTTCTTCTAATAGAAGGCTCTTTTGCCTATATTCAAAATTTGTTGTTTAGTGTAGTCAACTAATGATCCTAGTTAGATTTTCTGGATAACTTGCTGCAGCATCTATGGCAGCACTTGCTGCTTCACCTTGTACTTTTATGTTATAAAGGTGGCTTCTTTGGCCGGGTGTGGTGCTCATGCCTATAATCCCAGCACTTTGGGAGGCCGAGGCAGGCAGATCACCTGAGGTCAGGAGTTCGAGACCAGCCTGACCAACATGGAGAAACCCCATCTCCACTAAAAATACAAAAGTAGCCAGGCATGGTGGCACATGCCTGCAATCCCAGCTACTTGGGAGGCTGAAGCAAGGGAATCGCTTGAACCCGGGAGGCGGAGGTTACAGTGAGCCGAGATCACGACATTGCACTCCAGCCTGAGCAAGAATAGCAAAACTGTGTCTCAAAAAAAAAAAAAAAAAAAAAAAGGTGGCTTCTTTCCTTAAACCCCATGAACCAACCTCTGCTGGCTTTACGCTTTTCTTTTGCAGCTCTCACCTCTCACAGCCTTTGTAGAACTGAAGAGAGTTAGGGCCTTGCTCTGGATTAGGCTTTGGCTTAAGGGAATGTTGTGGCTGGTTTGGTCTTCTAACCAGACCATTCAAACTTTCTACATATCAGTAATAAGGTTGCATCACCCTCATAATTTGCATATTCACTAGAGGAGCACTTTTAATTTCCTTCAAGAACTTTTCCTTTCCATTCACAACTTGGCCAACAGTTTGGCACAAGAGGCCTAGCTTTATGCCTATTTGGGCTTTTGACATGTCTTCCTCACTAAACTAAATCAGTTTCAAGTTCAAGGGAGAGATATGTGACTCTTCCTTTCACTTGAATACTTAGTGATTATTATAGGATAACTGACATGATTTCAATATTGTGTTTCAGGGAATGGGGAGGCCTGAGGAGAAAAACAGGGATGAGGAAATGACCAGTTGGTGAAGCACTAGCTGAATACATACAACATCTATTAAATTTGCTGTCTTATATAGCTGTGGTTAGTGTCGCGCCCAAACAATTATAATGGTAACATTAGACATCGCCAATCACACATCATCATAATAGATATAATAACAACTTTAAAGTTTGAAATATTGCAGGAATTACCCAAATGTGTCATAGAGATACAAAGTAATTACATGCTGTTAGAAAAATGGTGCCCACAGACTTGCTGGATGCAGAGTTGATACAAACATTCCATTTGTAAGAAACATAGTATCAGTAAACTGCAATAAAGCAAAGCACAATAAAATAAGGTATACATGTAGTTATAAACCGATGAAATAAGAAGACCTTAAATAAAACAGCTAGAATTAAAAACACATTAATTACATGGCATCAAAGGTAAAAATAAGAACTACATTTACATCAGAAGCAATGCAAGATGGGAACAATCAAACAACACTTTAAGTGAAAAACAGAATAAAACTGTCAAACTAAAATTCAATATCCAGCAAAAATATTCTTAAAAATTAAGTTTAAATAAAGAAGTCGTTTTCAGTCAAAAAGAGTAACAGAGCATTTACCACCAACAAACTTGAAGCACAGTCAGGTTAAAGAAAGTTCTTTAGGTCAAAGTCATCATCATAATAATATCAGTTAGAAATTCAAATCTACACAAATAAGTGAGAAGGACTGGAAAGAACAATGTGAGAAACTATTAAATGCCTTTTTCTCATTTCTTATTTATTTAAAACATAATTTACCATTTAATGCAAAAATACTACAGTATTTTGGAAATTACAGATAGGTATATTTAAACTTTATGACAATAACAAGACAAAGAACAGTACAGAAAAATATAAAAATATTGTTAGAATGCATCTATAGAATACTTGAATTTCCCCCATTACTCATGGAGAATAAATTCCAAGACCCCCAGTGGATGCCAAAAACTTGAGGATAGAACCAAATGTTATATGCACCATGTTCTTTCCTATGCATACATACATATCAGTAACATTTAATTTATTAGGTACAGTAAAAGATTAATAGCAATAACAAAATGAAATAGAATAATTTAAAAAATATATTGTAATAAAAGTTATGTGAATGTGATTTCTCTCTCTCAAAACATCTTATTGTACTGTTCTGCAGGTAACTGAAAACAGAAAAGCAAACTGCAAAGGGGGGGCTGCTGTATACCTAATGTTATTTAAATGTAGGATTTAGCAAGTTTCAAATGCATATTGTAAACCCCAGAATACTCACTTTTTAAAAAAATAAAACGGAGATACAGCTAAATAGTTTTAGAAGATAAAATGAAGTATTAAAAAATATGTTAGTGTAAGCCAAAAGAAGGTTGAAAAAGAGAAAAAAAGAACAAAGAACAGATTAAACAAATTGCAAAACACAGCAAAGTAGTAAAGTAGTAGACCTAAACCCAACTACATCAATAATTCATTAAGTTTAATGGTTTGGCACTATAATTAAAATACAAGTATTAAGGGATCAGATAACCAAAGCTAAATTAAACTATATGCTATGTACAAGAAATAGATATTAACTATAAGAACAGGGATAGAACAAAATTTCAAAGACAGTAAAGGTATACCATGCAGTCACCACTCTAAAGAAAGATCGTGTTCCTATATTAATACCAGATAAAGTAGACCATGTTTAAGGAATAGTTGAGGCATAAAAAGGGATGTTTTTAAGTGATCAATTCATAAAAAGATATAAGAATCCTACATATGTATGCAATTGTACCAGAGCTTGAAAATATATGAAACAATAGTCACAGAACTACAACAAGAAATCACAAATCCACAATCATAACTGACAAGTTTAATACCCCTCCCTGAGTTTAACAGAATAAGTAGATGGCTAATCTATCAATTTACATGAACTGATTGACATCTATAAAGCATGACACACAACAGCAAATATACATTCTGCTCAAACATAAATGGATTATTCATTAAAATATACTATATACTGGGTCATAAAAGAAGAATCAACAAGTATTAAAGGATGGAAAATTTGTTATCTGACTATAAGAAAATTAAAATGGAATTCAATTTTATAAACAAACTGGAAACCACAATTATTTGGAAAAACATATTTTTAAATAACTCAAGAAGAAATCACAAGGAACCTTAAAAATATTGTGAACTAAAAAAATAACATATCAAAATGCACCAGATGCAGCTAAAGTAGTTTATAAGACGAAATTTTTTAGCTTAAAGTGTTTATATTCGAAAACAGAAAAAATCTAAATTGAAAAATCTGGACCTTCCTTATTACAAAAAAGAAAATATTAAACCCAAATTAATTAGAAGAAAAAAATAAAATTGAGAGTAAAAATCAAGAAAGTGGAAAATATGTAAACAATAAAAGATTAATAAAATCAAAAGCTATCTTACTAAAAAGATTAATAACTTTGTTAGATGCTTAGCTAGAGTTATCAGGTTAAAAAAAGACATATTTGCCAATATCAAGAATGAAAAACGAAACAATACTAGAGACCCTACAAACATTAATGAGATACTATGGAGAAATCATAAAAGACTTTAGGCCAGAAAATGAAAATAACACATTGCTTGAAACAAAGAACACAAGAAGAAATAGAAAAGCTGAAGAGCTTTATGGATATTTGTGATTACAGTCTTCTCACAAAATTCCAGGCTCAGATGGATTGACTGGTGATTTCTACAAAATACTTAAGGAATAATGCCATTTCTCCAGAAATTCTTTCTGAATACAAAGGAGGAAGCCATACTTCCTAGCTCATTTTATGAGGTCACCATTACTCAAATAATAACACCAGGCAAAATTATTATTTTAAAAAACTCTACATTTCCTGAATATAGACACAAAAACACCTAACATAATTCTAGTAAGTACAATCCAGAAATATTTCAAAAGGGTTATCTTAAAGCTGCAAAATTAGTTTAAAATTTGCATACCGATCAATATGCAGTATTTTGCTATTTTAATAAATAAAAAAGATAAGATACATGCTTATTTCAATGGATACAAAAGAACATTTGACAATTTTAAACACTAATTTATAATAAAAACTCTCAGCAAATTTAGAAGGAAACTTTCTCTGATAAAAGGTATATGTAAAAAAAAGATAAAGCAATCATCATATTTACAATTGAAAGAATGAATATTTTCTCCAATATTTGGGAAAGGCAAGTTTGATTACCACTTCTGTTGGCTTCACTACTGGAAGTCTTAGTTAATGAAATAAGCCAATAAAAGAAAAGGAACAAACATTAAATATAAAGAAGTAAAACAGTCTTCATCTAGAGATGGCATCATTATGCATGAGAACATCTTAAGGAATTTACAGAAAGGTTTCTAGAAGTAATAAATGAATTTAGTAAGGTTGTAAGATAGAAGGTAAATATACAGGCTGGGCATGGTGGCTCCCACCTGTAATCCCAGAACTTTGGGAGGCTGAGGTGGGTGGATCATGAGGTAAAGAGATTGAGACCATCCTGGCCAACATGGTGAAACCCCATCTCTACTAAAGGTACAAAAAATTAGCTGGGCGTGGTGGCACGCGCCTATAGTCCCAACTACTCAGGAAGCTGAGGCAGGAGAATCACTTAAACCTGGGAGGCGGAGGTTGCAGTCAGCCGACATCACGCCACTGCATTCCAGCCTGGCAACAGAGCAAGACTCCGTTCAAAAACAAAAACAAAAACAAACAAACAAAAAAAAGAAGGTAAATAGGTAAATACACAAAAATTAATTGTACTTCTATATATAAGAAAAGGACACTTCAAAATTAGATTTTAAGGATTTCATTTTATCCTGTCTTGCAAATCATAAAATTATTAGGGATAAATTTAATAAAATGTGTTTAAGACCAGAGCTCTGAAAATGACAAAGCATTGTTGGGAGTAATTAGAAAATCTAAATATAATAGAGACTCATAATGTTTGTGAATTGGAAGCAAGACAATCCTTTTAAGGTATCAACTCTCACAAAATTGGTTTACCAATTCTATACAGTTCTAATGAGAACCCATAAAAATCATAGAGGCTATCAGATGAAAATTGACAAGCTAATTACAAAATTTATATGAGGAATTTAAACAGAAATGCAAAAAAACTAGAAAAGCCAAAACAATGTTGAAGAAAAAGAACAAATATGAAAAACCCATACCATTTGATTAAAAGCTTATTTTAATTAAATATTTTACTTAATCGTAATTAATCTCAACCCTTTCCTCATATCATATACAGAAATTACCTCTAGAAAATAGATAATATCTTGATACCTCTAGATAATAGAACTAAGCATAAACAAGTGAAATCTTTTAGAAGAGATCAGAGGAAAAAATCATTGCAATCTTGTGGTTGAAAAAGACATTCTAAATACTTCCTAGATAAGACATTAGGACACACACACACATACACACTTTGACCATTAAAAAATAATAAAATTAATTGGACTTCCACAAATTTCAACTACTGTCATTTGAAAAACACATTAGGAAAATGAATATACAAAAAACAGGCTGGAAAATCATGTTTGCAATACATATATCTGATAAACAATTTGTATCAAAAATGTAAAAAAAATCTTTCATTTCAATTATAAGAAGACAATCAACATAAAAATGGGAAAAATGAGTTGATCAGAAACTTCACATACAAACACGCATGAATGGCGAATAAGCACATAAACGATGGTCAACATCATTAATAATCAAGGGAATGAAAATTGAAATCATAATTAGCTACCTCTACATACATATCACAATGGCTAATGTTAAAAAGGCTGACTAGTATTTGCTGGTGAGGATGTGGAATAACTGGAACTGGAATTCTCATATTGCTGGTGGTAGTGTAACATGGTATAATCACTTTGGAAAGCAATTTGATAACTTCAAAATCATATACTTATTTTGTGATCAGACCGTTCTATTCTTTAAATTGTTTACCTGAGAGAAATGGAACATATTTCTACAGAAAGACTTGTATATGAATAATCATAGCAACTTTTTTCATAACATCTTAAACCTGGAAATAATACAAATGTCTATACACAGTTGAATGCATAAACCATTGTAGTATATCCATATAAGGGAATACTATGCAGCAATAAAAGGAAATATACTAAAGATAAACCTTATCATATTATGCTGCATGAAAGAAGCCAGATATGAAGGATTACAAACTGTAGAACTGCTTTTATATAAAATTCTAGAACAGGCAAAAATAATCTATAGAAGCTAAAAGCAGATTAGTGGTTGCCTGGTAACTGGGTTGGTATGTTGGGGTGGAGAAAGGAATTGACTACAAATAGTCATGAGAGATTGTACTGGTGTTATGAGAGTATTCTGTATCTTAATTGTGATGGAGGTTATGCAAATGTACACATATAGCAAAACGTATCACACTGTTTATTGAAAATTCGTGCATTTTATTGTACATAAATTATATATCAATTGGTTGGGTAATGTTAATTTTAATGATTTATAAACATCTAGCATTCTGTTAAGTTTAGAAAGATATTTTTGCCTATAAGGAGCAAAATTTTTAGGAGACTTTAAGAAAAGAAGGCTACTGTAAATATACTTTGATTGGAATTTGAACCAGAACTGATTTGAAAATCTCTGCGACAGGAACAAAATTGAGGATTAAGGAAATATGGGGCAGGTAGGCAATTGAACTCAAACTCACTGAGTTGTTTTACTCTGTCAGACTTCATGCTAAGAGTAGTTCATATGTTATCTTGCATACTTATCAAAACAATTTAAGATAAGCATTATTAAACTTTTTATGCAACATGCCCAAGTAACAAAGTTAAAAGTAAAGGTGTTGAAATACTAGCGTATGCCTATTTTTTTCCAAAGACATCATAGCTCTTGTCACTTAAGTAATAAAAAACAATTGATGAGGCAGCATTCACTAAATTTGAAGGGGGTTATTTCTGGTCCATTTTTTAGAGGGATTTGTCTTAAAAGTGAATAACAACTTTTTCTACCTCCGACAGCAATGTCAGAAACTGGATGTAAAGAAAGTACTTAACATTTTTGACATAAAAAATTTTAAATGAAAGGGAGTTGAGGAGACTTACTCTTTGTGATTAAATTCACCACCTGATTTTCAGTTTCTAGACTAAGGGACTTGAGGAGATCTCTTAAAATTTCCCCAATTACTAAACAAATTAGCGTGGCTAAATAATACTCCTACATTCACAGTCTCTCAAAATAACAAGTCCAAGATCGTGACCCTAATGAGAATCATCATTTTGTCTGGTGGTTTCTAGTGGTATTATGCAAGAGTCTGGATTGCTCTACATTTTTATAAATCATTCATACACAGTTTTATGAAGAAATACCAGTATAATTTACTCCTTTGAAAATAGTAAAAAGTTGGAGAGAATAATGCTATGAAGGAATAAAAGAATTTAAACATTAGAAATACTGAAGATAGAACAATGACAGATGAAAACGAAAACACAACCTAGTTGTAAACATGAAGTCCTTTATTTAAATTGAAAACCTGAGAGGCACTTGAACTTGGATAAATTACAGCTTATTTAGGGAAAGGCAATCAGAATGGCCAAATATTCAGAAAACACATTTTAGGAAATACATTTGAAAAAGTTGAAAATGAGAAGGTTTTGTGGTTGCCCAAAGGTCTGATAGATGAAGACTTATTTTCATTTTGCGCAAGGATGATCAGTGCGTGAAGAGCGACGTATAATAGACATACTTGTCCACAAATGAAACAGACTGTTTCATAGAGGAATGAACTTTCTACCATTAGAAGTACAGGAGAAGACAAACATTTAGCTGGATTAACTGAGAAAAAGTAAGAAATCCCAAATAAATAAAATCAAAGCTGAAAAAGGAGACAGTACAACTGACACTAGAGAAATACAAAGGATCATGAGAGAGACACTATTATAAATAATTACATACTAACAAGTTAGAAAATCTAGCAGAAATAGATACATTCCTGGCCACATACAATCTACCAATATGGAATTATTAAAAAATAGAAAATCTCAACAGACCAATAATGAGTAAGGAGATTAAATAAGTAATAAAAAGTCTCCCACGGAAGTAACATACAAGACCTGATGGCTTCACTGCTGAATTCTATCAAACATTTAAAGAACTAATACCAATTCTTCTCAAACTATCCCAAAATATTTAAGAGGAAGGAATTTTTCCAAACTCATTCAATGAGGCCAGCATTACCCTGATACCAAAACCTGACCAGGACACACAAAAAAGAAAACACCTGGCCAATATCCTTGATGAACACAGATGCAAAAAAATTCAGGAAACACTAGCAAACTAAATTCAGCAGCACATTTAAAAGATCATCCACCATGATCAAGTGGAATTCATCATAGGAATGCAAGGATGTTTCACACATGGAAATCAATAAAAATGATCCATTACACTAATGCAGTGAAAGACAAAAACTATATGATCATTTCAGTAGATGTAGAAGAAGCATTTGATGAAATTCAACATCCCTTTATGATAAAAAGTCTCAACAAATTAGTTTAGAAGGAATGTACCTCAATATAATCAAGGCCATATATGACAAACCCACAGCTAACGTAATACTGAATGTGAAGTTGAAAGCTTTTACTTCAAGATGTGGAACAATACAAGGATGCTTACATTTACCACTTCTATTTCACATAGTTCTGGAGGTCCTAGCCAAAGCAATTAAGCAAGAGAAATAAATAAAAAACATTGAATTCAGAAAGAATGAATAGATTATCCCTGTTTGAAGAGAAGATGATCTTATACATACAAAACCCTAAAGACTATACCAAAAAATAATCTGTTAGAACTAATCAATGATTTCAGTAAAATTGCAGGATACAAAATTAACATACAAAAATCAGTAGTAGTTTTATATGCTAATAGCAAACTGTCTGAAAAGGAAATACAAAAAAATTGCATTTACAATAACTACAAAAAATACCTAGGAATATATCTAACCAAGGAAGTAGAAGATCTCTACCATGAAAACTATAAAACACTTACAAAATGAAATTGAAGAAGATACAATTAAATGGACAGATATCTCATACTTATGAATTAGAAGAATTAATACTGTTTTTTTCTAATTCTGTGAAGAAAGTCAATGGTAGTTTGATGGGAATAGCATTGAATCTATAAATTACTTTGAGCACTATAGCCATTTTAATGATATTGATTCTTCCTATCCATGAGCATGGAATATTTTTCCATTTGTTTGTGTCCTCACTTATTTCCTTGAGCAGTGGTTTGTAGTTCTCCTTGAAGAGGTCCTTTACGTCCCTTGTAGGCTGTATTTCTAGGTATTTTATTCTCCTTGTAACAATTGTGAATGGGAGTTCACTCATGATTTGGCTCTCTGTTTGTCTATTGTTGATGTATAGGAATGCTTGTGATTTTTGCACATTGATTTTGTATCCTGAGGCTTGGCTGAAGTTGCTTATCCACTTAAAGAGAATTGGGGCTGAGAGGTTGGGGTTTTCTAAATATACAATCATGTCATCTACAAACAGAGACAATTTGAATTCCTCTCTTCCTATTTATATGCCTTTATTTCTTTCTCTTGCCTGATTGCCCTGGCCAGAACTTGCAAATACTATGTTGAATAGGAGTGGTGAGAGAGGGCATCCTTTTCTTGCACCAGTTTTCAAAGGGAATGCTTCCAGCTTTTGTGCATTCAGTATGATATTGGCTATAGGATTTCTTTTTTTTTTTCTTTTCTCTCTTCTTTTTTTTTTTTTTTTGAGATGGAGTCTCGCTCTGTCACCCCAGGCTGGAGTGCAGTGGCGCAATCTCAGCTCACTGCAACCTCCGCCTCCTGGGTTCAAGTGATTCTCCAGTCTCAGCCTCCCAAGCAGCTGGGATTAGAAGTGCATGCTACCACACCTGGCTAATTCTTTTTTTGCATTTTCAGTAGAGACAGGGTTTCGCCATGTTGGCCGGGCAGGTCTTGAACTCCTGACTTCAAGTGATCCGCCTGCCTCGGCCACCCAAAGTGCTGGGATTACAGGCACGAGCCACCACACCTGGCCTAGGATTTCATACGAAACCAAAAGAGAGCCCATATACCCAAGACAATCCTAAGCAAAAAGAACAAAGCTGGAGGCATCATGCTACCTGACTTCAACATATACCACAAGGCTACAGTAACCAAAACAGCATGGTAGTGGAACAAAACAGACCTATAGACAAATGGAACATAACAGAGACCTCAGAAATAACACTACACATCTATAACCAACTGATCTTTGACAAACCTGACAAAAACAAGAAATGAGGGAAGGATTCCCTATTTAATAAGTGGTGTTGGGAAAACTGGCTAACCATATGCAGAAAACTGAAACTGGACCCCTTCCTTACACCCTACACAAAAATTAATTCAAGATGGATTAAAGACTTAAATGTTAGACCTAAAACCATAAAAACCCTAGAAGAAAACCTAGGCAATACCATTCAGGACACAGGCATGGTCAAAGACCTCATGACTAAAACACTAAAAGCAATTACAATAAAAGCCAAAATTGACAAATGGGATCTAATTAAACTAAAGAGCTTCTGCTCAGCAAAAGAAACTACATCAGAATGAACAGGCAACCTACAGAATGGAAGAAAAATTTTGCAATCTACCCATCTGACAAAGGGCTCATGTCCAGAATCTACAAGGAACTTAAACAAATTTACAGGAAAAAACCAACAACCCCATCAAAAAGTGCACAAAGGATATGAAGAGACACTTCTCAAAAGAAGACATTTATGAGGCCAACAAACATATGAAAAAAATCTCATCATCACTGATCATTAGAGAAATGCAAATCAAAAACACAATGATATACCATCTCACGCCAGTGAAAATGGCAATTATTAAAAAGTCAGGAAACAAGAGATGCTGGCGAGGCTGTGGAGAAATAGGAATGCTTTTTCACTGTTGGTGGGATTGTGAATTCAACCATTGTGGAAGACAGTGTGGTGATTCCTCAAGGATCTAGAATCAAAAATATCATTTGACCTGGCAATCCCATTACTGAGTATATATCCAAAGGAATATAAATCATTGTACTATAAAGCCACATGTACATGTATGTTTATTGCAGCACGATTTACAATAGCAAAGACTTGGAACCAACCCAAATGCCCATCAATGATAGACTGGATAAAGAAAATGTGGTACATATACACTATGGAATACTATGCAGCCATAAAATGGAATGAGATCATGTCCTGTGCAGGGACATGAATGAAGCTGGATGCCATCATCTTCAGCAAACTAACACAGAAATAGAAAACCAAACACCACATGCTCTCACTCATAAGTGGGAGTTGAACAGTGACAACACATGGACACAGGGAGGGGAACAACACACACTGGGGCCTGTTGGGGGCTGGGAGGCAAGGGGAGGGAGAGCATTAGGACCAACACCTAATGCATGGGGTCTTAAAACCTAGATGACAGGTTGATAGATTCAGCAAACCACCATAGCACATGTTTACCTATGTAACAAACCTGCATACTCTGCACATGTATGCTGGTACTTAAAGTAAAAATAAATAAATAAATAAATAATAAAGCATTAATAGTGTTAAAATGTTCATACTTGCCAAAGTGATCTACAGATTCAATGCCATCCTTATCATAATATCAAAGACATTCTTCACAGAAATAGAAAGACCAATTCTAATATTTGTATGGAACCACAAAAACCTCAAATAGCCAAAGCAATATTGAGCAAAAGGAACAAAACTGGAGGCCTCACACTACCTTATTTGAAAATATACCATAAAGCTATCATAACCAAAACAGCATAATTTGACACAAAAACAAACAGACCAATGGAACAGAATCGAGAGCCTAGAAAGAAATCCAGGAATTTACAATCAACTGATATTAGCAAAGATGCCAAAACACATATTGAGAGAAAGACAGTCTTTTACATAAATGATGTGGTAATACTGAATATTAATATACAAAAGAAATTAAACCTTTACTCTCATCACATGCAAAAATCAACTCAAAATGAATTAAACATTTAAATGTAAAATCCAAATCTACGAAACTACTAGAAGAAAGCATAGGGGAACTGCTTCGTGATGTTGGCATGGGCAAGAATTGTTGGATAAGACCTCAAAAGCACAGGTAACAAAAGCAAAATTCAACAAATAAGATTACATCAAACTGAAAAGCTTCTGCACAGCAAAGAAACAGTCAGCAGAGGGAGAAGACAACCTACAGAATGGAAGAAAATATTTGCAAACTACCTGTATAACAAGGGATTAATATTTAAAATATATAAGGAACTCATAACTCAACAGCAAGAAAACAAATAAACCCATTTAAAAATGGGTAAAAGACTTGAATAGATTCTTCTTAACAGAAGACATACCAGCTAACAGGTATATAAAAAATGTTCAACATTACTTATATAAGAGAAATGCAAATCAAAACCACAATGAATTATCACTTCACACTTGCTAGAATGGCTACTATCAAAAAGTCAAAGATAACAAGTGTCAGTGAAAACGTGGAGAAAAGGAATCCCTTATACACTTTTGGTGGGAATGTAAATTGGTACAACCACTATAGAAAACAGTATGGAGCTTCCTCAAAATATTAAAAACAGAACTACCATATGATTCAGCAATCCCACTAAAGGGTATATATCCAAAGAACCTGAAATCAGGATGTTAAAGAAACATTTGCATTCATGTTTATCACAGCACTATTCATGATAATCAAGACATGGAATCAACCTAAGTAACTATCAACAAGAGAATAAAGAAAACGTGCCATACATACACAATGGAATACTCTTCACTCTGAAAAAATGATGAAATCCTATCATTTGTGACAACATGGATGAACTTAGAGAACATTATGTTAAGTGAAATAAGCCAGGCACAGAAAGACCAAATACAACACGATATCTCTCATATGTGAAATCTAAAAAAGCTGATTTCATACAAGAGAGCAGAGTGGTATTTATCACAGGCTTGAGAAGGTAGGGAGGATGGGGAGATGTTGGTCAAAGGATATACAATTACATATACATAGGAAGAGTTAAAAATGTCCAGAATAGTCAAACATATAGAAACAACAACTAGACAATTGGTTGGTTGGGGCTGGTGGGTGGGAGGGAGAGGCTAGAAGGTGGGGGAGAGAAACAGGAAATAAATAGTAATGGTTCTGGTGTTTCTTTATTGAATGATGAAAATGTTCTAAAGTTGATTGTGATGATGGTGGCACAACTTTGTAAACATACTAAAAACTATTGGATTGTACATTTTAAATGTGTGAAGTATATAATATGTGAATTATATCTAAGTAAAGGTGTTTAGAAAGATAATTTTTTTCTGGAATAAAATAAACTTCGACTCATCCTCCTCAAAAGACATGTATAGGAGAAGATGATAAATGACAATCTTACAAGAGGAGTACAAATGAAGTTTAAGACGTTAGGTTAGATAACTTGAATTCTAGAGATCAAAGAGATGGCCACAATTTAGTTGTGACAGATGAAGAAGTGGAAATTCAAAGGTGGTTTCATGGCTTCTTGAGGGAGGAGTAAAAGGACAGAAAGAGGAAAGACAAAAAGAGGGGCAGATTTGGGGAGAAAGCCCAGTACATTCTACTTTATAATCAATTTTAAATTTATATTGTGATACCAGTGTTAGAACCAGTTGCAAATATTTTGTTGATATTATTTGCAAATTCAGGGCTCTGTTTCGTGAAAAGAAGGTGAAGGAGTTATTGTTTTGGAGCTTATTAGCCTAGAAATTGCTGTTGAAGAAAAGGGTATAAGTGATATCTTAAGGACAGGGAATACAGTGAGGTAAAGAGGATAAGAGTAGCATTTTGAGGAATGATTTATCACTTTTTTAGAGTCGTAAAACAGCAAAGAGTCAGAGAAGGACCATTAAAAGGAAGAAAAATGTTGGATATTGCCAGCCTAGAGAAACCAAGAGAGAAGAGTATACCAAAGAGGCAGGGGTCATTAAAGATAGTTTAAAATACTACATAGAGAGCAAGACTAAAGAAGACTCAGAAAATTTCATTTTAACTTCACCATCAGAATTTGGAGATGAGAGATAATTTTCTGTGATTTACAAATGTTAGTAAATGGGAGCAATGAGTGGGCATTTTTTTCAATGTATTTAATGGCAAAGGAAATAATAAGGAGATAGCAAGTTGATTGCAAAAATCAAGATGAAAGCAATTTTGTTTGGAAAATTAGATGCTTTTGCATATGTTTGTGTAGGCCGAAACAAATGTAAAAATATTGAAGCTGCTAAAGGAAGAAGAGGTGTATTCTACAGCTCCTAGAGATACCAGACAGTAGGGACCATGAGGTGGTAGCCTTGGGGGTGTGGCCTTGGGGCCACGAGTTAGCCTTGGGGGCTAACTCTGTATTCTTGGTTTTCAGATACGATGCATTAGTGATGAATTTCTAAATGTTACTAAGAGATCTAGATATACAATGCACACCCAATCTAATTTAGTGCTTGATACATATTAACTATTAGTCTTAAAAACCTAAGTTTTTTTTTTGAAGATGGAAACAGGAGAAAAGAGAAGGAAAGATAAAGATACCAGAGAAAGTTTCAGAAAGTGAAGCATGGTGACAGATGGAGAAGAGGAAAGATTATGGAGGTTTTACCAGATGGCCTCTGCTTTTTCAGTAAAGTTGGAAGGAAGGTCATCTGTTTGGAGTAAGGATGGCGTGGTTGAGAATGAGGCATCACAAGTGTAGAAAAAAATGTTAGAACACTTTTTTTTCTTGAGAGAAAAAGATATACCACCATTCAGAGAGGAATAAGATACTTAAGATCCTGAGGAATAAGATGTCTAAAAGTGAGGTAAGGGAACATGAGCTTATCCGAGTCATGGTAACTTTCTGATAAATCCATTAAGCCAAGCTTGGTTGCTTAGTAGTGAATGTGTAGCCTACAAATGGTGGTTGAGTAACTCACTTTTGGGATTTGGCATGATTTAAGGCCACTATAAAGGGCGATTCTAGTGTATTAGAGCACATGGAAGAGTCTTGGGCCTGGAGGAGGCTCATAAAACTGGTAGAGTGAAGAACTGGAATAATTGAGACAAAGTTGGGGACAGGAGCTCTGATAAGGACAAAAATTAGATGCAGTAGAAGGAAAGAAATAGAACAGCTGGAAGGTAAAGTGGTTGTCATAGGAGAGAGGAGCTCTTCAGTGGGGATTATTGAAGTTAGGTCAGTCTTAAGAGAAGGGGGTCCAAAGTAGTAGAAGTAGAAGGTTGGCTGAAGAGCATTAATATCAAGGATATATGAGTTGAAGGTACTAAGAAAATTTTGTAAAAGGTGTGAGTTTAGACATTAAGAAAGATTCTCAAATTATTGAGCTGATAGATGAATTAAGGGAGAAAAAATATAATACAATAACAGCAGTAGAACTTCATGGAAGATGAAGTTAGTGGTTAGGTGATAGTTTCAAGGCTCTGAAGAGACCTTTAAAAGACAGAGAACATAAAATTTCATAACAAAGATTCTCAAAAATTTCAGAACAAAGAACATTTACCTGGGATCTAATAAATCTGAGCTCAAAGCATGGCTCTGCCATTTAGTAAGTTAGATTTCCTAGAAAAAGGGATCTCACTTATATGTGGAATCTAAAAAAAGTCAAACTCATAGGACTAGAGAGTAGAACAGTAGTTACTAGGGACTGGGGTGTGGGGAAAATGGGGGGATGTTAGTGAAATAATACAGAGTTTCAGTTAGGAGAAATAAATTTTTCGAGATCTATTGCATGACATGGTGACTATAATAATAATGTAATGTATATTTCAAAATTGGGTGAGAATATATTTTAAATGTCTATACTATAAAAAAAAAGCATGTAAGATAATAAATATGTTAATGAGCTTGATTTAATCCTTTCATAATGTATATATAGATCGACACATCATATGTACCCCCAAAATATACATAATTATTCTTTGTCAATTTAACATTTTAAAAAAGAAAGAAAGTTAAAGACTTGAACTCAGATTATTTATAGAGCTAATAACTGTGAACCTCTAAGACACAGAGCTTCCCAGAAGCTTACAATCAAGTTAGAGAGATAAGCTGCATTCCCATACAAAAAGAGTTAAAAATAGGAGTTACCTAACTATAGGAGATTGTGGATGTTAAGTGGGTAGCAAAGAAATTCTTGCTACAGATGTATCTCAGACAAGAACTCCATGCTAAGGTCACCACCTTTCATTATGGAGAAACAAAGAAGCCCCATGATCACCTAATGTCACTGCCACCCAGGCACAGCTCCCTAACCAGCTCGCTATTTTAGCTGGATATTCTTCCCAAGGAAGCTACAAGCCCGAACCACTGTCTTACTCTAAGGAAGACTTACTGCAGAGAGAGAAGAACAGCCTTGGCCATCAGCAAGCCTCCCTCCTCTACCCACCACAACTTCAAGGGATTTCCAGCAAACTCTTCTGAAATCTGCCTTTGCCTTTCACCCACCACATTCCACAACCAGTCTCTGCCTTAGACAGTTGAACCCACTTCCCTGATGCCCCCCACATGTTATTTTTTCCCTACTCCAGTATGATGAATATAATAGTTTAGGTAATTCATTACCTCCTGAAAAGGAGGCATGGTAGGCACAAGGCTTAGGGTACATTATAATTTTAGGAGTCCACAAAAGTGTTTTTTCTTTTAAAATCAGAAAAAAAATAAATGTAATACAAATAAATATGTTAAATTGAATCAAGCCTGGATTACATCGTCTTTATACCTACACAGTCATAAAATAGAATTTGTAATTCCTCCCTGCCACGCAGAAAAAGGAGCCCATGGAGACCCAAATGCCCAGGAGCCTACTGAAACCATAAGGCAGCCCTGAGTGTAATCATTCATGGCTTCCTTTCACCCCTCTCAAAACAGTCTTGGTTTTAATTATAAAATTATGTGCTGACCTTGCATCTGAGAAAGTTGAAGAGAGAAATGGGGAGATGTGGGGAGATAGAAATTCTCAAATCTAAAGTAAATTACAGGTAAATGTGTATTTCAGACCAATAGTTATGGCAAAACTTATGGCCACTTTTGAACAGTTTCTTTGAGTTCATTTAACTCTGAAGTGTTCCTTGCATTCTTAGAATTATTCTAAGAAAGTCCAGCTCACCATCCAGGACACCCGAAGGATAAATGAGAGAAGGGATAGGGAGATTGTGGCTCCATCCACCACCCAAAGCCCTACCCCAGGAACTCCACCACCATCTCTTTTTTTTGTTGTTACATTTTGTTTTGTTTTATTCCTTGCTCTCTCTCACTTTCTCTCTGTCTCCCAGGCTGCCAAATTTTGTTAGAGATACTTTTGAAAACATGCTGATTGGCTTTGCCACAAATTCGTGTTCTCTAACCCCTCACTGTGGCTCAGCAATCCTTCTTTTCATCTCTTGTTAACTCTGTTTACTACTTCTCTGATGGCTTGGCATAGAGTAGAATGAGAAACAGTCTGTCTCTTGATCACTCAGCAAGTTTTGGTTGAAGACCTACAGCAACGCTCAGGACACCAGGTCCTGTCACAATTTTGACCTCAAGTTGCTCACAATGTAGTGAGAAATACAATTCGATTTACCAATTTTTAAATCCCTACTATGTGCCAAGTATGACAGTAACACTTAGGGATTGAAAAGAATTTGACATGACTCAGCTTCCCCTGAAAAATTCACTTTTCAAATATATGTAAATGGATAACCACAACCCAAAGGTTGCCTCTCTTTAATTAGAAGGTAGGTGGCTGACTACGTTAAGTTCACTTCAGGGAAGACTACTTTTGCTCTCTGCAAAAATTGGCCCCACCTCCACAATAGACTGCCCTTTACTCTTCATTTGGACCTCCTCCCATCTGCAGACATTCCAACAGTAAAACCATAGTGAATACAAAATTATTTTTAAATCATTAAAACCCTTGGCCCAAACAGCTAGCCAGAGCATACTGTTCCTTAGTTAGGAGCTGTCAAAGTCACTTAAAAACAAAGTTGAACAAAGTGTGAGACAAATATACAAGAAGAGCCAAAGGGGCAGGTCAAATATCACCAGGTAACCCAAATCCGCTGTGGTTTGGGGGGAGTACGCATCTGCAGACTCCCAGAGACCGCAATGCTGATTAGCTTTTTCATCTTACCCCAGGAAGGATGGACATTTTTCTTGTTACTGAGAGACACGAGGAACCCATTATTTCTTTGTAAAGACAAATATCCATTTCAGTAAGTAATTTAAAGCACACACTGTAGAGAACATGTGTGGATATTTGGCATAGAGTCGGGAGTACTAATAAAATAACTTCTCTTTAGCGGGTCTTTTCTAGACTAAAAGGCAGAATTAATGGTGTCTCTTTTCTGGTATTTACCATATTATAGATGCTTATAGTTGATCAACTGTTAGAAATAAAGAAGTCTTATGCACATAAAATAAGGGAAGGAGGACAAGAGAAATCCATCACCATTTTCTGTCCTTACTTAGAATGTCATCAGTATTTAGTGCTCTTGATGTCAGCCTGGCTAATGACTCTGTCTTTCATTATTAGATATGTGTATACCTGAAAGGGCCTAGGATTGTCTCAATCATACATATTTGACTTTGACACTATTTGCTCCTTTAGAATTTGAGTATCCTAGAAAATAATGCATTTACATTTTAAAATGAACAGTATTTCATGACGTGTTTGTGAGTCTAAGAGAAAACTGGGGATTTATGGTATTATGGAGTGCTAAGATTCATTTCCCTGTAGAAATCATATATTTTGCCACCAGCCCTCATCTGGGCATCATGCTGGGCAGAGGCAAGATACATTTAGTATTCAACTATACAGTTAGTACAAGGGGCTCGCTGCTGTGAGGGAGAAGTCCTATTTTTCCCTATTGCTACCCTCACAGAGCTTATTATTATTTTTAGATAATAGATAAATAAGAAAAAAGGCCAAAGACAGGATTTAATTAGGGAAAATAGTAGAAAAATTCAGAGTGCTATATTTCAGGGCACAAATGAAGTCCCTAGCACTATGCCTGGTTCCTATTAGGTGCTCAACAAATATTTGTTAAATGAATAACTAAATATTTTCTGTACATGAGAAGATGATGACTCTCAGCTATCATATTTTGGATCTCCATTGGCAAGCATAAGGTTTCAAAATTCTCAACCACTTTTCTTCCTGGAAAATTGGCTTCATATTACATGCATAATTTTACAAACAAGTGTAAGAATTATCAAGTTGCTGACCATTATGTGCAATAAAGTTTTTGTCTTATGCATTAGGGGAGGAGACTTTTTGATGAAGGCTTTTAAATGGATTTTCGTATGTCACTGCTCTGCAGAACCCCGCACCCCACTCCTATTTACATTTTTGGTGTTCTTCAGAAACTCTTCATACGAGCTCTCTAATCACCAAAAATCATTTTCCAAAATTTCCTTTTCTCTCATTCCTTCCTATTATAATGCATCATCTTCTGGATCAAGTTAAACAATTTCTCTCCTTCCTTTGCTTGTCTTCCTTTGAAATGTTTGCAGAGAGTAATTATTTCCCATCTTGGCAGTAGCTTCAATGAATTGTCCATTTTTCTTTAATCCACCCAAATAACTGGATTCTTCTATGGGCTTAATCATCTTGCTTCTCTTGCATGGAGTTCTTCTCATTGCTGTTCTGTTCACTTGTTCTGAAAGGAGATCCCTCAAACTGAACCCTGCATGCTGGTGGGATTTTTAAGGAGCAGGCGTTTTCTTGGTATTCTCATGAGGCAATTTTATTGCTATGTGGCTTTTTATGGTATTACCAACAATTTGTATTTTCTCCAAACCTGTGCCTAAAGCTTTGCGAAGCTTTATTTGCAGTTATGGGTCTTCATTTAATTAAATATTCTGAAGTGTGATGGGGGTGAGGGGAGAAAGAGAGGGAGAGGTTGTATGCGTGTATGTATGTATATGTGTATAAGATATAAAACAGAAGAAGTGCCAAACACATCTATATCTTTTGATTAAAATAGTTTCATTGGACCATCCATTAGTGTTTATAACTCTCCAACTTTACCTTACAATTTTAAGAACTGTTATTCACTCAGTAGTTTACAAAGTATTGTTTGATAGATACAAATATAATTATCCAAATAGATACAGATATAGAATTTTAATCCTGACAGACAGCATTATCCCCATTTTACAGATGGTAAAACCAACCACCAGAAGATTCCAATATCTGGGGAGGGCAGATATGGGACTCAGCCTTAGGTGCACAGCCTCCTAATCCAAAGCCATTTCTCTTCTAAAACAGCTGCCTCCTCCATCACAGCTGTTGTTTAGAGAAGCCAATTCCAGTTTCAGATAGTGAATATATAATAAAAAAACTATGGCAAACTTTATTCTCAGCATCAAATACTTATTGTACACTTTGTTTTATTTATCTGATTGTTTTGCAGCTGTCAAAGGGAGGGAAAAAGAAACTAGGAATGTGGAATGCAGCTCGTGTTTTTCTTTGTAGAGACCCCTGCTAACACTGATGTCAGAAGCTAAGGACAAGAGCACTGTTCTGAGTTTTCTTTGGTGTAGTGAGAGAGACTAAACATTGCCATGCTCTGGTGATAATAGAACAGAACACATGACATGAAGAATGCAGTGACAGTTACTGGGCTTAGAGCCCCCAAACCATGAACAGGTTGTCTTCCAAATGTTCTCCTGAAGGAAGTTACTTAGAATAGTGGACCCAGGTTTTCATGTGGCAGAGAGGCTTTGTGTAATGAGGTTAAGAGTTTATGCCCATTGAAAAAGTGTGACTGTAGATACCTGGTGTGCAGTACCAGGTACCCTGATGTCTCTATAGTTAAAATAAAATGTGTTCTGGGATGTCTAGGACACAAATCAAAACACTAGTCTCCAACCACTGCAGTGAATCAGGACAGCATTCAAGTGGAATCCTGTGGTCTGGGGAAGGGCTTCCAGAGGGATGGGGATTGCAAGAGCCAAGGGGGCATCCTACAGAGAGGAGAAACCATGCAGTTGACATTAGAAGTTATCGTGAGAGCCTGAGACTTCCACCAGGTTAGCCCTAGGGAGAAGTTCCTACTTTCTTCACACTTGCTAGCCCTGGGGGCTGAGCCACCATCTCTCCTTTCTGCAATCATGACTTGTTGCTTCATATTTCCCTTTGACCAGAAACATTGTGGGACAGAAGAGAGGCCCAGGGCTTCCTCTTCATGCTCCATTCCTGAAGCCAGCACACTGCAATGCTAAGGTTGACTGAGTTTATACCTTTTCCTGTGTTCTGGCATAAAGATCACACCAGGAAAAAACGGATTCTTCACCATGCCCTCCATCCCCGGGCTCTATGGGTATCATTCTGTCATTTCACAAATATTTAATCCATAAATTTGCAATACATGCGAGGACAAAATATCAGTGGCTTAGATTGTGTCTTTTAAGTTATTCTAATAAATATTCTTATCCCTAAAGTTATATATTTATATCTAGATTTCCAGTGTAAATTTTCGCGATATTTCCCACGTAGTTGCCACAATGAGGGATTCTACAGTAGGACTGCCATGTTCACAAGTTTATGCCCTTTCTTTACTGTTACAATAAAAATAATAATACCTATCTCAAAGCATTGTTGAGAGGATGAATGAATTGGTCTTTGCAATGGACTTATCCTAGTGATTACCATAGAGTAACTTGGTAAACACTTGGTGTTTTTTTCTCGTTGCTATCATTGTTTTCTTTGTTCTCTTGTTATGTTTCAGAGCACATGGTTTCTGGCTTTCCTATGGAGTTTTATCAAACGCGTTGGGAAGACCTCTTTGTTTTGATAGAGGACCTCTGAGATTGGACGCTGTGAGGAGATGGGCTAATACCTGTGGATTTATAACCTCCAAGCTTTTCCATTAGAAGATGTGAGCATGGGAAAAAGGATTGGTCCTTCTTCTTTTCTCTCACTATTGGAGTGATTGGTTTGCCCAAGCCCAACCCCACAATGAATGAGAAGTGAGGACTGCCAAGAAACCAGTGAAGAGGAAAGGAGGCAGCAGAGGGTAGTGGTGATAAAATATATTCTGGGCCAGTTGTCTGGGTTTGAACTCCACATCCACCCATTAATTTATGTATGACCTTGAGCAATTTACAGAAATTTTCAGTGCCTCAGTCTCCCTATTTGAACAAAGAAGATAACGACCCTATTTACTCGTAAGGTTGTCATGAGGGTTAAATGAAGTAGTATATATAAATGAGTAGAACAATGCCTTTGACAGTAGTTAAACTAGGTTGTAAAAAAGGAGGGAAGTGTATTCCACATGGAGTTAATAATAACAAGCAGCCCCCTCCAGGGGCTTTTCTTGAATCCCATTTGTATCCAAAATGTGTTTATATGTCAACTGTTTTTATTAACCGCAGATTTTTAAAAAATAATGATCCAACTATCTTGTCATTTTTTGCATGTGTTTGCATTTTTTCTAACATGTTTTCTCGTTGTCATCCTAAAGTTATTATCGACTTTAGAAAAACTAAAACCAGATAAAAAAATTTCAGCTGTCCCTTGCATGAATATATTCTTAGTCTGAATTTGTATCCAGATTTTCCCCCTTCAGGGTCTAGAATGATAAGTGAGAGGCAGTCAAATTCATGCCTGTCTCTGCAAGAGGCATGACTCTGCCACATTTCTTATACAATTCCTGTTCTGCAACAACGATGGCTTCTTCTTCAATCAATCCCTTTATATAAGACTATGCAATTGCTCCCTAAAATGGGCTGAGAAACCAGAGTATAAGCACATGGCAGACTAAATGAGGCATCTACCTTTCAGTAATTGTTATTTAGCCTCTCTGAGCTTGAGTTTTCTCCTCTGAAAAAGGGGCATAATACTACCTACCATTTTGTGCACCATTTATAGTTATTGATAATCATGTATTATTACTACAATGTTTTATCTTACAGTAATAGTTGTGTTTTCTTTCTTTCTTGAATTCATCAAAATCTGCATTTGCTCATGCAAATCTGTAGGCAAATTCCATATTTCACATATGGTGAGACATAAAAGGGTTGAGAACAGTTAGGAATGGAAAGACTGTAGTCCCTCCAGAATTCTTCCATTGATCTTACTTTCCTCACCTAAACTCCTGATATGTCCAGAGAGGGAGAGAGTTCATATTTGAGCTCCCTGATGAGTGTGCCACTCTTCTTTGCTGTTGTCACGGCATTTGTAAACTATCATGGTGCTGGTGAGAGTGCAGCAATGAGGATGACCAGAGGTCACTCTTGTTACCATCTTGGTTTTGGTGGTTTTTAGCCAGCTTTTTTATTGCAAACTGTTTCATCAGCAAGGGCTTTATGACCTGTATCTTGTGCCAACCTCCTATTTCATCCTGTGACTTAGAATGCTTAACCATCTAGGAATGCAGCCCAGTAGGTTTCAGCCTCATTTAACCCAGCTTCTATCCAAGATGGAGTTGCTCTGGTTCAAATGCCCCTGACATAACCAATGCCCATCTCAGTCATAAAACAATTATTATACTTTACATAGTAAAATAAAGATCACAAAAGAAAATCACTCATAGAATATGAAAGGCTCAACGTTACAAACTTATTCAATTATTGTCTCTTGGTATTGAATGTGTTAATTTGCTGTGTCTACTTACCTATCAGGGTCTGTAGCAGCATTATGAAAAGTCAATGCAATCCACAGTAACATATTTTCTGTCTTTAATTTTATGTTTTCAGATTGGTTATAATTTTAAAATATGAAAGGACAGAACATATTCTGAATCATCCAGGATCGCATCTTATAACCTAGTACTGCCACAAGATTTAACTGTTCAGGTTTATATGTGAATTTATTTATTTATTTATTTTCATTTTTATTTATTTTTAGTTTTTGAGAGAGAGTCTCACTCTGTCTCCCAGGCTGGAGTGCAGTGGCACGAACTCAGCTCACTGCAACCTCTGCCTCCCAGGTTCAAACAATTCTCCCTGCCTCAGCCTTCCTAGTAGCTGGGATTACAGGCACACACCACTGTGCCCAGTTAATTTTTGTACTTTTAGTATAGATGGAGTTTCGCCATGTTGGCCAGGCTGGCCTCAAACTCCTGACCTCATGTGATCCGCCTGCCTCGGCCTCCCAAAATGCTGGGATTACAGGCATGATCCACTGCATCCCGCCTACATGTGAATTTAGTCATGTTGCTACCAAATGATCACATCCCAGTCAGAGCATGTTTGGCTGGCGTTAGGTGATCATGTCCTGATGTTAATGAGACAGGCGTCATCATGTGTCTGTTATTGTACTCTTGTTGGATTCTTTTACTAATTATAAAGACAAAACTTCTCTTTTACAGTGATCAACTACAATTGAAAGATATTTTCACAGACTAGGATTTTAGCTTCATACTTTATTTAATAAATTTAGAATGTTTTGATATTATGGAAATGACAATGTGGTAGAACAATGTTCTACATTAATTGTCACAGGCTAATGAGAAAAGAACTGAAGCTGACTTAATATATAAATGAAATTTTGTACCAAATGAACAGTAAATGACATCAGAGCAAATGGTACAAACTTACAAAGATTTTATAATTGTTCAAATAGAGAATTCTGGTTGAATAATTAAATGATCACAAAGTACATAATAGTATGAGCATATGAGATTCAAAAAAATCCATGCATAGCGGTAGATACTATTCATGTTCTCATGAGTATTCTGTGTAGATGTATCTTTATACAGCACAACCTGCAGCAGTTCATAAGGACTAATCAGTAATAAATAATAAAGAATTTTCTATTAAATTATACTTTAAAAATATTTATTGGTGTTCATTTTTGGGTGGATTGCAACAAGAATTGGCCTATTACACAATGGATTGTTGTTCAAATTTTTTTTTAAATGGCTGCAGTGATGGCTATGATATAAAGGAATGGTCCAACAGGCCTAACATTGTAAGTATACAAGTTAACAAAAAATAAAAAAAATGCCTATAAGTATTCTTTAATAATTAAACCCACATAGATTTAGTTCAGCAAAATAACATATCATCTGTCACACTGAAATATTTTGAATAATTTTAACTACATATTTTTATTTATATTGATGTGAAGCTCTGTTTGATTTTTTACAATAATTGTAAGCATGTTTGCATATACTTTGTTAAAATATCATAAAAAATAATTTAAGACAACAATGAGAGCATATGAAAATGTTTGGTTATACAAAAGTTTTCTTCACTTTACTCTATTTCTATATAAATTTTAAATAGATAAAGATTTTAATAGTAAAATTTACCATTGCTGAAATGCCTACTATACATATATCATTAATTACTATTCTCACTTAAAAATTGAAAAATATATTCCAAGAGAAAAAATGATTTGTCCAAAGTCATATAATTACTAAGTTGCAGAACAAAGATTTGAAGTAAGATACTCATAGTTTTAATTTCTATTTAAAAATGAACAAAACAGAAATAACAAAAATAGCAAGTTTGGGAAAAGTTGACCTGTAGCCCTTATTCTCTTTTTATTTTTTATTTTTTTGAGACAGACTCGCTCTGTCACACAGGTTGAAATGCAGTGGCACAGTCATGGCTCATTGCAGCTTTGAGCTTCAGTGGCCCTTATTCTTTAACAGTAATTCTACAGTACAGCCAGGAATCTAATGAAGTTACTGTTAATTATGATGACAACTGGTCACTTGCATAAGGATAAAAAGCATTCTACACTAGCTCAGAAGTGCTCATCAAAAATAGAAAATCTTTTAGCAACTGCGCCATAAATATCACTTCCCCCCTTTTGTTTTTATTTTTTATTTTTTTAAAATAATTTCAACTTTTATTTTAGATTCAGGATGTACACATGCAGGTTTGTTACATGGACATATTGCATGATGCTAAGGTTTGGGGTATAATTGATCCTGTCACCCATGTAGTGAACATAGTACCGAATAGTTCATCTTTCAACTCTTGCCTAGGATCCTTTGTCACCTCTCTCATAGTTCCCAGTGTCTGTTGCCATTTTTAAGCACACAAGTACACAATATTTATTCACAACTTATAAGTGAGAAAATGAAGTATTAGTTTTATGTTCCTGCATTAATTCACTTAGAATATTGGTCTCCAGCTGCATCCATGTTGCTGCAAAGGACATGATTTTATTCTTTATGGCTGTGTAGTATTCCAAGGTGTATATGTACCACATTCTCTTTATCTGATCCACCATTGATGGGCAACTGGGTTGATTCTACATCTTTGCTATTGTGAATAGTGCTGCAGTGAACATGCAAGAGCATGTGAATTTTTTTTTTTTTTTTTTTTTTTGGTTCAAGGATTTCTTTTCCTTGGGATATATATCCAGTAATGGGATTGCTGGGTCAAATGGTAGTTCTTTTTTAAGTTATTGGAACAATCTCCAAACTGCTTTCCACAGTGGCTGAACTAATTTACATTCCTACCAACAGTGTTCCCTTTTCTCCACATCCCCACCAGCATCTGTTATTTTTAAACTTTTTAATAATTGCCATTCTGACTGATTAAGTTAGTATCTCATTGTGGTTTTGATTTGCATTTCTCTGATGATTAGTGATGAGAATTTTTTTCATTTTTTTTTAGGCTCATGCATGTCTTCTTTCAAGAGATCGTCTGTTCACATCCCTTGCCCACTTTTTAAAGGAGTTATTTGTTTTCTGGTTTCTGAATTGTTTAAGTTTCTTATAGATTCTGGATATTAGACCTCTGTTGGATATGAATATTTTCTCTGTTCTATAGATTGTCTGTTTAATCCCTTGATAGTTTCTCTTTCTGTGAAGAAGCTCTTTAGTTTAATTAGGTCCCAATTGTCAATTTTCATTGCAATTGCTTTTGAGGACTTAGTCATAAATTATTTCCTAAGGCTGATGTCCAGAATGGTGTTTCCTAGGTTTTCTTCAGGATTCTTATAGCTAGAGGTCTCACATTTAAACCTTTAATCCATCTTGAGTTAATTTTTGTATATGCTGAAAGGTAGGGGTCCAATTCCATTCTTCTGCATATGGATAGCCAGCTATTGCAACACTATTTATTGAATAAAGAGTCCTTTTCCTATTGCTTACTTTTGTTGATTTTGTCAAAGAGCAGATGGCTGTAGCAGTGCAGCTTTACTTCTGGATTCTCTATTCTGTTGCATTGGTCTGTGTTTCTGTTTTTTTATAAGTACCATGCTCTTTTGGTTACTGTGGCCTTATACTGCAGTTTGAAGTTGGGTAAGATAATGCCACCAGCTTTGCTCTTTTTTCTGAGGATTGCTTTGACTATTTGGCTTCTTGCTGAGTTCCATATGAATTTTATAATAGTTTTTCTAGTTCTGTGAAAAATGACATTGTTAGTTTGATAGAAATAACATTGAATTGGTAGACTGCTTTGGGCAGTGTGGCCATTTTAACAATACTGATTCTTCCAACCAGTGAACATGGAATGCTTTTCCATTTGTTTCTACCATCTATGACTTCTTTTAGCAATGTTTTATAGTTCTCCTTGTTGAGATCTTTCACCTCCTTTGTTAGATATATTTCTATTTTCTTATGACTATTGTAAATGGGATTACATTATTGATTTGGCTTTCAGCTTGAACATTATTGGTGTACAGAAATGCTACTAATATTTCTATACTGATTTTGTATATTGAAACTTTACTAAGTCATTTTTCATATTTAGGAGTCTTTTGGTGGGGTCATTACAGTTCTCTAGGTAAAGAATTATATTGTCAGCAAAAAGAGATAGTTTGACCTCTTATTTTCCTATTCATATGCCTTTTATCTCTTTCTCTGGCCTTATTGCTCTAGCTACGACTTTCACTAGAATGTTGAATAGGAGTGGAGACAGTGGGCTTCCTTTTCACATATCAGTTTTCAAGGAGGATGCCTCCAACTTTTGCCCATTCAGTATGATGTTGACTGCATGTTTGTCATAGATGACTCTAATTATTTTGAGGTATGTTCCTTTGATGCCTAGTTTGTTGAGGATTTTTATCAGGAAGGGATGTTAGATTTTATTAAAAGTTTTTTCCACATCTATCAACATAATCATATGGTTTTTTTTTTTAATTCTGCTTCTGTGGTGGATCAGATTTATTGATTTGTGTGTATTGAACCAACCTTGCATTCCGGGAATGAAGCCTACTTGATTACAGTGAATTAACATTTTGAGATGCTGCTGGATTTAGTTTGCTAGTACTTGATTGAGGAATTTTGCTTCTATGTTAATCAGGGATATTGGCCTTTGGTTTTCTTTTTGCATAGTGCCTTTGCCAGGTTGTGATATCAGGGTGATGCTGGCTTCCCAGAATGAGTTAAGAAGCAGTTCTTCCTTCTCGATTTTTGGGAATAGTTTCAGTAGAATTGGTACCAGCTCTTCTTTGTACATCTGGTAGAATTTGACTGTGAATCCATCTTGTCCAGTCTGGGGTTTTTTTGGTTGGTAAGTTTTTATTACTGATTCAATTTCTAAACTCAATTTTGGACTGTTCAGGGTTTCAATTACTCCCTGATTCAGTATTGGGAGATTGTGTGTTTCCAGGAATTTATCCATGTCCTCTAGATTTTCTTGTTTGCAAGCATGGAAATATTCATGACAATCTCTGCGGATCTTTCGTATTTCTGTGGCATTGGTTGTAATGTCACCTTTGTCATTTCTGATTGTGTTTATCTAGATCATCTTCCTTTTTTTCTTTGTTATTCTAGCTAGCAGCTTCTCAATTATTTATATTTCAAAAGCACAACCTTTGGTTTTGTTTATTTTTTGTATGCATTTTGGTTCTCAATTTTGTTCAGCTGTGCTCTGATTTTAGTTACTTCTTTTCTTCTGCTAGCTTTGGGGTTAGGTTGTTCTTGTTTTTCTAGTTTATCTGGGTGGGATGTTAGGTCTTTAACCTGAGATATTTCTAACGTTTTGAGGTAGGTATTTAGTGCTATAAACTTTCCTCTTAACAGTGCCTTAGCTGAATCTCAGATATTTTGGTATGTTGTGTCTCTGGTTTTATTTATTTCAAAGAATTTTTAAATTTCTGCCTTAATTTTATTGTTTACCCAAAAGTCATTCAGGAGCAAGCTGTTTAATTTTCATGTAATCATATGGTTTTGATAGGTCTTTTTGGTATTGATTTCAATTTTTATTCCACTGTGATCCAACAGTATGGCTGATATGGTATCAGTTTTTAAAAATTTACTGAGACTTGATTTATGGCTGAGCATGTGGTTGATCTTGAAGTATTCTCTATGTACAGATGAGAAGAATGTGTATTTTGTGCCTGATGGATGGAGTATTATGTAGATGTCTATTAGGTTCCATTGGTCAAGTGTCAAATTTATGTCGTTAATTTCCTTATTAGTTTTCTGCCTCGATGAAGTAACACTTTCATTATGGTGTTGAATCCCCCCACTAGTATTGTACAGTTATCTAAGTCTTCTTCATGTCTAAAAGTACTTATTTTATGATTCTGGGTGCTCCAATGTTGAGTGCATATATATTTATTTATTTATGATATTTAAGTCTTCTTAAATATTTAGGATAGTTAAGCCTTCTTGTTGAATTGAACCATTTATCATTATGTAATGCCTTTCTTTGTCCTTTATTACTATTGTAGGTTTAAAGAATGTTTTATCTAATATAAGATTAGTGATGCCAGCTCCTTTTTGTTTTCTGTTTGTGTGATCTTTCTCGAACCCTTTACTTTGAACCTAGGGTTGTTATATATGAGCTGTTATCCCCCACTTTTAATAAAATATTCACTATTAAGAAATGTGGCTGGGGACAGTGGATCACATCTGTAATCCCAGCACTTTGGGAGGCTGAGGCAGGTAGATTGCTTGAATCCAGGAGTTCAGGACCAGCCTGGGTAAAACAGCAAAAACTAATCTCTACAAAAAATACAAAAATTAGCTGGGCATGGTGACATGTTCCTGTAGTTCCAGCTACCTGGGAGGCTGAGATGGGAGGATCTCTTGAGCCTGGGAGGCAGACGTTGCAGTGAGCTAAGATAGCGCCACTGCACTCCAGCCTGAGTGACAGTGAGACCTCACCTCAAATAAACAAAGAAGTGAATTTTATAGGGAAAACAATTATTTTTCTTATTCTCCTCACTCTTACTCTTTTTCCCCTTTTTTCTCTTCTTCCTCCTCCTTTCTCCTTCTCCTCTTCCTCTTCTCCTTACATTTTTTATCCCCTTTTCCCATTTCACATGTCTCCTGATATCCTTGTCTACCTCCAGAGACATTTCTCCTGTGTTGATCTTGTAAGTAGGAAACTTAGCCTTAGTACATGGACTTAGAATGAAAACAGCTCCACTGCCTGGGAGAAGAATTTCATTTATATTACATGTGGAATACAACACTCTAAAACCCAAAAATCCAAAATTCTTTAACACTAAATCACAGTGTTTGCTGGAGGGAATAAATATATCAGAAAGGCATAAGACCTTTTCAAATAAAAACAAATCAAATATTTATTGAGTACCTACCATATGCGAGGGCTAGAGTAGTATGTAGAGAATGAAAAGAAGTATGGGCAGGCCTTGTCTTCAGATTGGGTGTGCAGAATTTTAAATTTTAATGCGAACTAAATAATGGCTCAAGGAAATTATAGAAAAAGTTAAAAGTAATTTAAGATTAATCTATACATAAATAGTGAAGACAAATGCAAAGTTAAGAGAAGACAGAATCTTAATTGTATCTGGAAATTTTACAAGGATGTGCATACTTTGGAAAGTAAAAATACAGTGGGATTATCATTGGATTGAAGTGACAAATTATTGTGATCAATTCTCTGTTTATTAAACAAATCAATAACAAAATGATTTAAGAAAACCCCAAAGCACTAATGAAGATATTCTTCTGGAGAAACTGTATATCCTTAGCAAGAGTAGCAGGAATAATAGCAGTGGTAATTGTAGTTAACAGTAGTAGTATGCTGGTAGTTAACACCTGGAGAAAACCTGCTGCATCTACTACCAAGAACTGTATGTGATGCTCCAGACTCACCATGAATCTGAAAGATTCAATGTGGCAGGTCATGAGTAATTATAAATTGTTTATTTTTTCCTTAATTGCTGGATTCCATGTTTTACATTTAAATCTGTCCTAACTTAAATATTAGAATCGTCAGAGATATGATTTGTATAGGAAGAGAAGGTATTTGGGGATAAGGCAAAATGAAAAAGGGTTTTTTTTGTTTTATTTTCACACACATGTTTCCAGTTTTGCTGCTTCGTTTTGGAAAGAGGTAATTCCATGTCAAAATCAGGCCAAGTGAAAAATGCACACACAGTCATCTTCATTTTCATTATCTGGAGTAGTTCAAAAGGCTCAAAAAATGGAACTATTCTCAAAGAAAGGAATGCATGTTCAGGTAATTACAAATAACAGACGCATCTGGTTATCTTAATTGTTTGGGAATGTCTCAATTAGCTGAGAATGTTTTCATGATGAGTTGGAGACAGTGAAAATTTTTCACAGCAGATTGGATTCACTGGTGAGAGGAAATATAGGCAGCTTACCCTGAAGTCTATTTATGACTACAGAATCCATTCAAAGATCCAGATCTTTTGAGTTTCATTTGCCTGTAAAGGGAATATAAATGTCATTTTTATTTTTGTTTGTCTAATCTCTTCAGCCTCGTTGTTGGCCTGAGGAGCAGGCCGGACTGTTAATGCTGTGGGGACCCAGGCTGAGTCCAAGTACATCCAGCCTCTCATTCTTCATCTAGACCATAGTTCCATTTCTTTACAGAAGTTGCATTCTCATTGAAATTTAAGTTTCAGGCTTCCATAGTAATTTGGGATTGCTCCTTTAGAAGCATAGAATGATCCAAAACTACAGGCACATTCTCAATTTGAATTAGAGTGGGTGGATTTTAGATACATTGAAGAACTTCATACTGGCATACTTTAGTCAGTTACTCAGCAACGTCATTTGCCCAAGACCTGCCATGATAGGATTGCCACCATACTACCCTATCATGTCTCAAGTAGGACAAATTCAATCCAGATTTTTCCCTTTTCTGAGCTTTACTTCTTTAATTGTTTTTTAAAGAAACAGATTTGTCAACTGCAAGAAAGTACATATGCAATTACTATGATATCAACAAATCAACATTTCATCATCCCAAACCTCCGCTGTGGGTGAAAAGCCCCTCTAGTCAATTCCCTTGCTCTTGGTTTATTAATACGGATTAAAAGAGAGGGACTCATCTATTGCAGGGTCAATTTTCAATGCAATTGTTTAGAAATGCTTCAAGACTGAGTTTTCGAATCTTGACAAATACTCTCTAAAGCCAGAGGAAGCATTTCATAGTTTCTAGTGAAGAGGTTATGAACTATTAGACATCATTAATTCTTTGCTTAATAGCCACCTTTGCATATAAAATATGGGATGGGTTAATCCTATAGATAGAAGGAATGCATACCTGGGGTTAATCTAGCTAGCAAGTGGATGTCTCATTGCCACCAAACAAATTCAGATCAACATTATTTATCTGGAAGCCCTTGAAATAGAACACAGGCTCCTCCTCCAAATCTTTCTTACCCATAGGGACCAGGAGGGGAAACCCAATGTTCTCTGGCAATTAACTACTCCTGAAAAGGGAGTCAGTCTCTTAATTTTTCCATGCAGTCTCACATATATGCAGAAAAACGCTTAGAGAGTATTGAAAAGAGGGGTACAAATGAAAGGGTGGGTATCAAAATAGGGAGATGTTAGGGAAATAGATGCTTCACTTCCACTCTCGTGGGGTAATACATAAGACCATGGTACCTCAACTATCTTTCAACTTCTAGCCTGTAGATTCTCCTTTTCAGAGGCAGAAACTACTCCTTGCTGTTTAACAGAGATTTACAAAGTTACAAGAGGCCCTAGTTAATCTGACATTTAGTCAATAGTAGTTTATTTTTAATTCTGGGTCCTTAGAACAGAAAATATCAGTATAATTTGTCCTGAGTTAATACATAAAGAAATTGATCCCAAGAGCTCAGATCTTAGGGCTTCCCTCCTACCATACATTTTCTCACTGGATCCTTGCTTTTCCACCATGCAGATGTTGGACAACTTATTGTTGGGTTACATACAAACCCTTCATGTTTCGGAAGATAGCAAATGATCTCTTTACTTATATAGGCTGAAAAGCTTTTTATTCACAAATGAAATAGTAAGTGGTCATAACATAGACATATAAAATCTGTCCATAAAGAGCATCTTCTCACCCCTTATTCCATACCTTTTCACCTAGAAGCACTCTGGTCTGGGGACCCCCCCACTTTAATAAACACCACTATCCTGCAAGGTTTCCAATTTTCACCTTCCCCAAATCTACAAGAATAAGAATCCATTTCAGAAAATCATCTGCCATGGCTCTTCAATACCCATTCATCCTTCAGGGTTCACTTAAGTCTGCCCCCCACCAACTGCTCTGAAGTCTTTTATCACTGTCCTAGATCCTAAAGACTTTATGTCTCACAGAAGTTATAGTATTTAGTTGACAGTGGGTCATTTGAACATTCAGTTAAACCCATTGCTGCTTGTATTGCTGTGTATCTAATGAGACACATAACCTTTTTAAGGACAGTAATGTGCTTTGTGTATTTAGGACTATGCTTGGCCGACACTGAATTCTCAGTTAGACTAGGCTGAGGGGAGACACATCTGCCAGGTTGTAATCATAGGTCAATTCATCCCATATTCTTTCCAGCTGGATGCTTTAGGTTTCATGACTTCCAGGAAATCATTTCTTTCATTTTGAAAGTTAAATATCAAGGTGATGTTGGTTTCATTACCAAGAGAAGATCAAGGGAGGTTTACAGTGTAAGAAATGGCCTTACAGATTATGAAGACCAATATTCACTTATTACAAACAAGGCAGCAAAAGTTCAGACGTTGTTTCTAATTCAGATGACGATATATTTTGGCTATCAAGTTAAAAATTGCAGGTGGCAATGCTACACATATATACACAGACATTGATTAAGAGGACACTAGGACTGACACAAACCAAGTAGCTCAGAATTCAACAGAAATTCCCCAAAGCAAAAAGAAGAGGTCTTTGGGAATGGAAGAGAGTGTTTAGCCATCAGAGTCACAGAGAACTGGCCTCAAAGTTCAACCATGTGGCTTGGGCAATCACGAAGCCTCTCTGAGCCTGTTTCTTTACCTGCAAAATGGAAGTAATAATACCTCACAGAATAAAATGAGTCTCAGCATGTAATAGCTACAGCATATAAACAAGTGCATTCTCATTAACCCTAATACTCAAATCTTGTTGCCCCAACATCCAACCTAATTTGTTCAGAAAGACGGGACCTAATATAGTTACTCCTCCTCAAATATTTCCAACCCCAAGGTGGTTTTCCTCCTTCCACTGACCTGCCCTAATTTTCCATCTCTGCTATAATTAGCTTAGTTGAGATTCCATAGAACTTAGAAAGTGCCCCAAGAGGTCATGCTCTGAGCTGAAGCCTTGCTCTCTTTATTCACATTACAGCTGAGGTGATGGCTGAGACAGAAATCACCTCACTGTCTCCTCAATAGAGTAAGAGCCAGAGCCATGGCATAGTGCCACTGAATCCGGCCCTCCAGTGTGCTTCCATCTAAAGCCAGTGGTACTCACAGGTCCAATGAGTTGCATCTCCATACTCAGAGTCAGGAGCAAACTGGCTCCTTCTTGGAGATTTGTTTGAATTGGAGAAGGGAGAGCAGGATAACACAATAAAATTGATTGAAGCCTAAAGTATTATATCTTTTAATCTTAGAGTCTTTTCCATTGGGAAATTATGACTTCCTTCTCTCAGTGATCTTAGATAGACCACCAGAGTAGCTAGAACAGAGCAGTCTTGGCACCTACCACCATGTTGTATGCAGGACCATTAATTCACACTTGGCTCAGCCTCTGTTACTGTGCCTGTTTGGGTGCCAGACTTTACCTTTGGTTATGACACAGTGTCTCATGGGGCCCATTACTTCTCTCTGTGCTCTGGCCTCCACATATAATTCTACCCAAGTCTGACTCTTTCTCTGCTTGCCTCTCTGCCTCTAAAATTCTCTTACTCCCAGGAGTCTCTTATACCTCTGTGAAATCAGTGGACACAAAAGTCATGTGACTTCCTCCTGATTCTACTCTTGAGCTACAGCACTCTTGTCCACCTAGCCATATACATGAATGTCAAAACACTGAATAAATATGTGACACATACCACACACAAAGAAAGAAAGAAAGTAAAAAGCAAGAGGTTAGGAGAAGCAAGGAGTAGGAGAGCCATGTGAATACCTCTCCAGAAAATGAAACTGAAATTAAATGGCTTATGTCAGTCAAAGTAAGCTGGAAGTTGGCTGAGCTTCCACTCTAAGTGTCAAACAGATATGTAGGCTTACATATTAATTGGATAATTGGTGTGATGCTTCCAATTCAAATATATAGTCACAGATTAAACCTATGCCTGTGTTCCATTATTGGAACGCTAAGCATGTGGGAGTTATTTATATCCTACTGCTCAAAATCATCATCAAGGTCTGATTTCAAAAATTCGAAAATTCAAAAATTGCAACCTCAGGCATAAATGGGTTAAGCCAAATCTTGATAGTTTACCACCCACTTTTAGGTTTTTTGTTTGTTTTTATCCATCTGATATTTCGAATCAGCACTGTTCCACACACCACATGGAGGAAAGAGAATGGTGAACACAGCTAGAGGACCCTAGAAAAAAAATCTAGAGGAAGACTACTGATAGAAAAGTATCACAATTTTTATAGGAAAAAGTTGGAGTTTTAGTGCAAGAAGGCTTAACTCCTTGAATCACACAGTCAAATGCACTAATTTTTATAGACAAGGACAAAGGGCACAGAGAGGTTATAAGTAAAACCAATATATTATTCCTCAGAGTATTAGGTAGAAGCTTAATTAGTTTAAGAGAATCTTCAGATGAGACAATTAGACTTAATGACATTTCCTAGACTTTCTGGGCATAGTATATATAAAATAATTTCAATGGGTGAATCTTTGATTTCTAGTTAGTATACATAGGACCAAGATTATGGTAGTGATTATATACACTGAATCTAGTTATGGGAACATTGATATTTGCAATTTGTAGATGTTTCATACAGGTTCAGGGACAAACATTTAAATATCATTATTTGATATTACGAGAAACTGAGCCAAGTGTGTTAGGAATAGTACCAGACTAGAAGGCAGGTATTCTTGTCCTGACTCTCCACAAACTTCCCAAGCTGCAGGGAGGGATATGCTGTCCCCATGCCATTTTTAATGGTACCTGGCAGCTCTTCTCATCATGAAATGATGTCTACTTCTCTATTCCATGAATCTGGGCTGGCTTTGTAACTCCTTTGTTCAACGGATTTGACTGATGGAATATGGCAGGAGTGACAGCATGCCAGTTCTGAGCCTGGACCTCAGGAAGCCTTGCTGTCTCTCTCTCTTACTTTCTCTACCTCCTGCTATGAGAACAAGCCCAGTCTAGCCTGCTGGAGGAGGAGAGACCATGAAGGGCGCGAAATTCAGCCAAGTTTTCCCAGCCAAGGACCCAGACATGTGACTGAACCAGCTAAGACTGCAAAACAGCCTAGCTGACCTGAAGCTGAACTCAGATGCAAGAGTGAGCCCTACTGATACCAGAACTGGCAATGAACCCACAGCCTCAAGAGTAATAATAAATGCTTATTATATTAAGTAACATCTTTTAGGGTAGTGGTAGTTGTTCTTGCATCATTATTGTGATAATAGACAACTGATACAGGGACACATATTTCTGAAGGAACAAGCTCCTTCTATAACATTAGTATGGCTCTGATTTCTGGTGGAGTAGATTAGATGTTCCTAATTTGACTGTGGAGAAAAATGTAGAGATATAAATACAAATACAAATATATCTGTATATTCATCTAAATGTGCATGTGCATATATATATATATATATACATACACACAGTATATATAGAAAGACATATATATGTGATATATATAATCACATCTGTAGCTATGACTAACTTTAAACATATATGTTTACCTATATCTAGATTAATGGACACAAACTGTAAAATCAGACAAGATGCTTTACACAGAGCTTCTCAACCTGATACATTCATCTTCATATAAAGGTAAATTACTCATTTCTGTCATTGAGGATTTACTAAAGGCATGATTGAGAGTATATCTTGTGCACTGGCATAAACTTGGCCAGAGCAGATTTATTTAGTAGGTTGGGTAACTAACGTATCTTTCGATTTAGCCAAACACGGGTTTTATTTGCTCACCCATCTTTTTTTCCCTCTTATTATGGTTTGGGTGGCCCTGCATAAGATTTGTTCACATCAGTGATTAGTCCCTGTATCATTTTTATAGGGCTATTTTTAAAAGGTGCTTATTTAAGTGACTGGTAACTAATCATAGTTCTATAATTGACTGAAAAGTTGACTCAGTGTAAAATTCAAATTAAATTGAAAAGAAGCCCAAACCCTCATTATAAATTTTTCTTCCCAGCTCCACAAACACTCATTTTACAAACAGCAAAAGCATGAAGAGACAAAGTTTGCCTTCCTGCAAAAAATATGTTCAACAATTACAGACCAAAACTTATAGCAAAGGAAGAACGTTCCTCTTTCTTTGCAGTGACACTAATAAAAGGAAAGAAATATAAGTACTGCTTAGTGTAGGCTGGGAAATGCCTAAATTTTAAAATTAGAATAGTAGCATTTTATTTCTGGACAAGCTCGACTGATCTTTTTACACAGAGCGACAGACAGGCTTAGGGGGGCACGACCTCATTGCAAAGATTTGGGCTTCAAAGGCCGCTCCTCAAACCACTTGCTGATCACCTGCCCTTCTACCACCCCAAATTAAACATTTAAAAGTTTTGAAGCCTTCTTGCTTTACATGAAACATTTTTCTACCATCCTTCAGTCAATTACCCAGAGGCCAAAAATATCTCTTCCCCCATTCAGCCCATGGCACCTCCACTGTGAAGTGCTCTAAATCCATTAACAGGGCCCTCTCTGCATGCTACATCATCAGAGGAACAAAGCCATGATGATGTAGAACAACCCATGTCCATGTATATCACTAGAGTTCTAGCCTCTTGATCAGCCGGTGGGTTTAATAAACATTACAGATGGCTTGCTCTGCCTGAAGGAAGAATGGATAATCACACTGCATTCCCTTCCACACAATAATAAAATAAGGCCATGGTAGCACAGAAGCCCAAGCCTGCCAAAAACACTGAAAGGACTGCTTAGAACAATAGAACCAAGTGATTGGAAGGCACATCAGTGCCCTCACCCTTTAGAAGGGAAGGTGGCCTGCTTTCCTATAAAGCAGGCAAACCAATTGTGTTATGCAACAGCTCTGCTAAAAAATAAAGAAAGCAAAAAAATAAATAAATAAACCAAAACAACAACAAAAAACTTCATCTAAATACTTTCCTTTAAAAGTATTTGGTACAAAGGAAATTTAAATAAAAGCTCAGAAATAAATTCTTTGTGAGCCAGAATTCTGAGCTATGCGTACATAGCCTGAGACATACAGCCATGGGTTAATTCTTGTAACCAGCAGCAGAAAGGATTTGATGAGCTTTATATTCATTCTAAGGAATATAAGTGGGATTCCATAATTAGAGTAATGGGAGAATTCTGGGGAGTATCTATAGAGGCTTCAAAAAATGGACTCACAGAAGGAATTGAGGTGAGCACCAATGGTCAGTCCTTATAGCATCTATCTCTCATCTCTTTCATGTTGCTCTGAATTCTTCCACCTTTTGCTCCTTGAGTAGCATCTTTGGCTCTTTTGACTGATGCCCCATCTGTCATAGTTAATATGCCCTTGATTGATAACTTATATTCCTTTTGAATTTAAAACATGATTTTCTTGCTATGGGATTGAAGTATGTCAGAATTGGAACTTAAAGTCTTCCCAATAGTTATCAAGAAAGGCCTATGCAGGGCACAGAGGATTTTCAGGGCAGTGAAACTCTTCTGTATGATACTGTGATGGTAGATACATGTCATTATAAATTTGTTCAAACCCATAGAATGTACATCAAGAATAAACTCTGATATGGTTTGGCTGTGTCCCCACCTAAATCTCAACTTAATGTATCTCCCAGAATTGCCACATGTTGTTGGAGGGACCTAGGGGGAGGTAACTGAATCATGGGGGCTGGTCTTCCCCGTGCTATTCTTGTAATAGCGAATAAGTCTTATGAGATCTGATGGGTTTATCAGAGGTTTCTGCTTTTGCTTCTTCCCCATTTTCTCTTGCTGCTGCCATGTAAGAAATGCCTTTCACATCTCACCATGATTCTGAGGCCTCTCCAGCCATGTGGAACTCTAAGTCCAATTAAACCTTTTTTGTTCCCACTTTCGGATATGTCTTTATCAGCAGTGTGAAAACAAACTAATACAGTACATTGGTACCAGTAAAGTGCGGCATTGCTCAAAAGATACCCAAAAATGTGGAAGCGACTTTGGAACTGGGTAACAGGCAGATGTTGGAACAGTTTGGAGGGCTCAGAAGAAGACAGGAAAATATAGGAAAGTTTGGAACCTCCTAGAGATTTGTTGAATGGCTTTGACAAAAACGTTGATAGTAAAATGAACAATAAGGTTCCTGGCTGAGTTGGTCTCAGATGGAGATGAGGAACTTGTTAGGAACCAGAGCAAAGGTGACTCTTGTTATGTTGTAGCAAAGAGACTGGTGGTATTTTGCCCCTGCCCTAGAGATTTGTGGAACTTTGAACTTGAGAGAGATGATTTAAGATATCTGGTGGAAGAAATTTCTAAGCAGCAAAGCATTTGAAAGGTGACTTGGGTGCTGCTAAAACATTCCATTTTATAAGGGAAACAGAGCATAAAAGGTCAGAAAATTTACAGCCTGACAATGTAGTAGAAAAGAAAAACCCATTTTTTGAAGAGAAATTTAAGCTAGCTGCAGAAATTTGCATAAGTAGCAAGGAGCCTAACGTTAATCCCCAAGACCATGGGGAAAATGTCTCCAGGCCATGTCAGAGACCTTCACAGCAGTCCCTCCAATCACAGGCCCAGAGGCCCAGGAGGAAAAAGTGGTTTTATTGGCTGGGCCCAGGGTCCCCATGCTGTGTACAGCCTAGGAACTTGGTGCCCTGTGTTCCAGCCACTCCAGCTGTGGCTGAAAGGGGCCAAGGTACAGCTTGGGCTGTGGCTTAAGAGGGTGGAAGCCCCAAGCTTTGGCAGCTTCCATATGGTGTTGAGCCTGCAGGTGCACAGAAGTCAAGAATTCAGGTTTGGGAACCTCTGCCTAGATTTCAGAAAATATATGGGAATGCCTGGATGTCCAGGCAAAAGCTTGCTGAAGGGGTGGGGCCCTCATGGAGAACCTCTGCTAGAGAAGAGTGGAAGGGAAATGTGGGGTTCGAGTCCCTACTGGGGTACTGCCTAATGGAGCTGTGAGAGGAGGGCCACCATCCTCCAGACCCCAGAATGGTAGATCCACTGATGGCTTGCACCTTGTGCCTGGAAAAACCGCAGACACTCAACACCAGCCCATGAAAGCAGCCGGGAAAAAGACTGTATCCTGTAAAGCCACAGGGATGAAGCTGCCCAAGACCATGGCAGTCTACCTTTTGCATCAGTGTGACCTGGATATGAGACCTGGAGTCAAGGGAGATCATTTGGGAGCTTTAAGATTTGACTGCCCCACTGGATTGTGGACTTGCATGGGGCCTGTAGCCTCTTTGTTTTGGCCAAGTCCTCCCATTTGGAATGGCTATGTTTACCCAATACCTGTACCCCCATTGTATCTAGGAAGTAACTAGGTGGCTTTTGATTTTACAGGCTCACAGGCAGAAAGGACTTGCCTTTTCTCAGATGAGACTTTGGACTGTGGGCTTTCGGGTGAATACTGAAATGAGTTCAGACTTTGCGGGACTGTTGGGAAGGCATGATTGGTTTTGAAATGTGAGGACATGAGGTTTTAAGGGGACAGGGGCAGAATGGTATGGTTTGGCTGTGTGCCTACCCAGATCTCAACTTGAATTGTGAGTCCCAGAATTACCACATGTTGTGGGAGGGACCCAGGGGGAAGTAATTGAATCATGGAAGCTGGTCTTTCCTGTGCTATTCTCATGATAGTGAATAAGTCTCACAAGATCTGATGGGTTTATTGGGGGGTTCCGCTTTTGCTTCTTTCCCATTTTCTCTTGTTGCCACCATGTAAGAAGTGCCTTTCACCTCCTGCCATGATTCTGAGGCCTCCCCAGCCTCAAGACTGGGAAGACATAACCAAGACTGGGAAGAAAAAAGATTTAATTGGACTTACAGTTCTTATGTAGAACAGTTCTTATGTAGAACTGTAAGTCCAATTAAATCTTTTTTCTTCCCAGTCTTGGTTATGTCTTTATCAGCAGTGTGAAATGGGCTAGTACAAACTCCAACATAAACTATGGACTTTGGGTGATAACTATGTGTCCATGTCATTTCATCAATTGTAATAAATGTGCCACTCTGGTGCCGGATGTTGATATAGGGGAATCTCTGCATATGTGGGGATGGGGGACATATGAAAAATCTCTGTACCTTCTGCTCGATTTTTCTGTAATCCTAAAGCTGCTCTAAAAGATAAAGTCTACTAAAAAAGAAAGAAAGGCGTATGTTTTCCCTTTGTTGATGGCCAATTTGGGGACATTAACTTAGAAGCCTCAGCAACATGCCTAAGAGTCTGATGCACACAAATAAAAATGTTCAAATTCTGACTACACTGATACACATATCAGAGTACATGCAGGTTTCTTAAAGGGAAGATAAAGGTGCCTTAGAAGGAAAGGTGCCTATAATTAAGGGGCACATATTGCTGGCTCCCATCTCTCCTGGCAGTGTTTCCTACTGTTTATGACTTGTGGGTCGTTATGGTGAAGGGAAGAGGAATGAGCTGATAGAGGGTGTGAATGATGTTGCAATCTAAGGGGGAGTATCCTCATTTAAGAACCTATAAGGATCTTTAAGCATATTCATTTATGCCTTACAGAATATTTGGGAAAAGTTAGTCTTTTAAGTGGGTCTTGATATTTGACATCTTCTTTTCCTGTGATATCAGCTTGTTTTATAAAGCTAATAAATCAAACCTTGTGCAAACCAAACAGTTATTTCTCTCTTTAATAAAGTATTTAATATATCAAAAAGCTAATAATAATAATGTGGTAACGTAACAAACATCAAAGGAACTGTATTATATTATGGGTCCTGTTAAGATACCAGTTTTCTAATTTGCCTTTAAATATAGTGCATTTAAAATCAAACTTCAGTTAGTAATATTTTCAAAGAAATTCACCTGGATTAAAAATAGGTATAAAACAAAACTATGCTGAAAAAGAGCGATAATATAAAAATATATGATAAAACTACAATAATTAAAACAGTGTGATACTAGACCACGAGCAGAGGAAAACAACAGTAAAGTCCATATCAATTTAGTACAAAATAAAAGTTGCTTTTCAAATCACTTAGAGAAATATTTGCCTAATGATACTTTCAATTTAACAGTGGGTTTGTCCAGATGTGACTCCAATGTAAGTCAAGGAGTACACACCTTCTGCACCATTGTAAAGTCAAAAAATCATAAGGCAAACCATCATAAATTAGAAACCATCTGTGTATACACACACACACGCACAAATACACACACACATACACACAAGTACAGTAATTCCTACATGTATCCAAAAGCTCCTATAAATAAGTCAATACAGATAAACCATTAAAAATAATAAAATATTTGAATAAACAATTCACAAAAGATTATATCCACTTAGCCAATAAATCATTTTAATAGCCAATAAATGAAGGGGCATCACCTCATTCATCATTAAGAAAACGAAAATAAAACCATCCATCAGAATGAAAATACCTGACAATACCAAAATATTCAAGGAAATCTCATAAATTGTTGTGAGAGTCTAAATTGTTAAATTTATCTTGGAAGACTGGCAGTAGCTACTAATGTTGAACATATGCATACCCTATGGCCTCATGACTTTACTTTTAGTTATATAAGTAACCAATAAACGTATATATATACACACACACACACAAACATTCATGCAAGCTATAAGTACAGGAGATAGAAACAGAAACAACTAATCGTCCATCAATGGTACAGTAAATAAATAGTGACATAGTCATACAATAGCATATTATATACCAATAAAAACAAATTAACTGTTGCTTATGAGACAATATAGATCAATCTCACTAACACATGTTGAAAAAAGATGCCAAGCACAAAAGAGTCTCTACTACAGGATTTCATTTACTTAAATAAAAAGCCAACCTGGCTTTGACTTTGGTGATAGATATCAGCATATGGATTAACTTTAAGACAGGAACGATGATGGGGAAAGACATAATAGAGTCTTCTGCAGGTGACAGGAAGGTTTATTAAACAATAAACCAGATCAAACATCTGGGTGGTGGTTATGCACATGTGCTCACTTTTTAAAAATCCACTAATGATTTACTCACTCTTCTATATGTGTTTGGCACTTCAGTTTAAAGTTTAGTTAATTTAAAAAGGGAGAGATTGGAAAATGAACTGATAAGATCGATTGTGCTAGCCATTATGATGGAGTCGTTTCTATTTCTGGCAAAGAGTTTGGGGAAAAATATATAAATCAGGGTTTCAACAAAAAAATACATTCAAATTATCATAATTGGAGAATGATATAATAAACTGATTACTTCGAAAGGTATGGCTGGGATGTAGGAGAATTGCAAAAGATAGTGTCATGACCTAAAGTAGTAATATTAGACCCATCATTACCCATCACATGAAAATAAAACAAAAATAAAAACAATAGTGACATAGAAGGGCTAGTAGAACCTGGAAGGAGAGAATCACATAATGAAATGAAAAGCTGCCCTGAGAAAGCCTTTGGCTGAGAGACCAGCCAGCCCTAGACAAGGACTGGCAAGGAGAGGCCGAAAGAATACATTTTTATACCACGCTTTTTGTTTTAGTCAGGATTCTCCAGAGGGAAAAAACTGATAGAATAGACAGAAAAAATATATACGAGAAATGACTTATTAGGGGAATTGACTCACTCTATTATGGAGGCTGAGAAGTCCCATGATAGGCCATCTGTAAGTCAGAGAACCAGGGATACCGGTGGTGTGGATCAGTCCAAGTGCGAAGGCCTCAGGACGAACGTCTGAGAGCCTGACACCAGGGAGGCTGCTTTCTGGACTCAGGTGCAAGTCCTGAGTCCAAAAGCCACAGAACCTGGAGTTCTGGCGTCCAGCTGCAGGAGAAAAAGAGCATTCAGCCTTCAAAAGAGAAAACCAGAATTCACCTTCTGCCTTTTTGTTCCCTCCTGGTTCCCAGATGATTGGATTGTGCCTGCTTACATTTAGGATGGCTCTTCCTCACACAGTTTACCAACTTACACATGGATCTCCTTCAGAAATACCCTCAAAGACACAACATGGGGCAGCCCAATTATTCTAATCAAATGCCAAACCACCCGGGTTTCACTTTCAGTAGAAGAGGGATAGGTTCAGTGCCTACTGAAGCAATGAAAATAATGCAATGATTGAGAATAAATACTGATAACCAGGTGCGGCGGCTCAAGCCTGTAATACCAGCACTTTGGGAGGTTGAGGTGGGCAGATCATGAGGTCAGGAGTTCGAGACCAGCCTGGCCAATATGGTGAAACCCCGTCTCTACTAAAAATATATAAAAAAAGAGCTGGGCATGGTGGCACACGCCTGTAGTCCCAGCTACTCAGGAGACTGAGGCAGGAGAATTGCTTGAACCCAGGAGGCGGAGGTTGCAGTGAGCCGAGATTGCGGCACTGCACTCCAGCCTGGGTAATAGAGGGAGACTCTGCGTCAAAAAAAAAAAAAAATACTGCTTTACCAGCTATCTCGGTATCCCTTAATTCAAATTGACACCCCAAATCAACTATCACACTCTTCTTCCTCCCTCTAATCTCTTGACAGCACTTACAATTTTATGAACCCAATTAGAAACACAAGAGAACCTTTAATGTTTTCCACACAGTCAATTTCTAACTGCAGAAAGAGGGTGGAAAGGGATGGAGGATGGATCTAAAGGGCCAAATGGAGGGCAGAAATATATAGAAAACTAAATGAATAAAAAAGAAATCCAATTATTAATGAGGGAGCTTATATAGGAAACCATATAATTATATATCAGATGTCTTGGCTGTGAACATGATGTATCTAGCCACATTAAATAAACACTAAGCATTGAGATATTGAGGTAACTTAACAATTGAGATGAATGTGTAGGGTGGGGGAGAGTAGTAGTATAAAAGTGTAGAATTCTTACTTGACAAACTGGAATTCAATAGATTATCTTAGAAAACTGAAAGAAAGTAAGTAAATAAGGATGCTATCCAAATAGATTGGAATAAAAAACAGAAAGAACATGAAGATTTTGCATATGATTGACTTGGGAGAGGAAATCAGGAGGTGAGGAAGACTACATAAAAGATCTTGGTGTCAGCTTTGGCATAGAATTTATGGCTAAGCCGTCAAAAGCAATAACAACAAAACCAAAAACTGATAAGTGAGACCTAATTAAACAGCTTCTTCAAAGCAGGAGAAACTATCAAAGGAGTAAACAAACAATATACAGAATGGGAAGAAATATTTGCAAACTATGTATCTGACAAAAGTGTAATATCCAGAATCCATCAGGAACTTAAACAATTCAACAACCAGAAAACAGCCTCATTAAAAAGTGGGTAAACAACATGAACAGGCTACCTATGAAAGAAGACATACATGCAGCATATATGAAAAAATGCTTATCATCACTAATCATCATAAAAATGCAAATTAAAACCACAATAAGATCTCATACCAGTCAGAATGGCTAGTAATAAAAAGTCAAAAAAATGACAGGTGTTGGCAAGGTTGTGGAGAAAATGGAACACTAACATACTGCTGATGGAAGTGTCAATTAGTCCAGCCACTGTGGAAAGCAGTTTGTAGATTTCTCAAAGAATTGAGAGTTGAACTGCTATTCAATCCAGCAATCCCATTACTGGGTATATATCCAAAGAAAAATGAATTATTCTACCATAAGGACACACGCACCTGTATGTTCATCATAATGCTATTCACCATAGAAAAAAATGTGGAATCAACCCTAGTACCTATCAACAGTGTACCGGATAGAAAAAATGTGTTACATATATACCATGGAATACTATGCAGCCATAAAAAAGAATATAATCACATCCTTTGATGCAACATTGATGCAGCTGGAGACCATTATTCTAAGAGAACTTATGCAAAAACAGAAAACTAAACCCTGTACATTCTCACTTCTAAGTGGGAGCCAAACATAAGTTACACATGAACATAAAGATGAGAACAAAAGACACTGGGGACTACTAGATAGGGGAAGGGAGGAGGAGGGCAAGGGCTAAAAATTTACCTATTGGGTACTATGCTTACTACATGGGTTATGGGCTCAATTATACCTCAAACCTCAGCATCAAGCAATATATGTTTGTAATAAACCTGCACATGTACCTCCTTATTCTAAAGCAAAAATAAAAGTTAAAAAATAGCTATTAAAGGCGTAGTAATAGAATATATAAATTTAAAACAGTAGATAAGAGGAATAATGAAACATCATTTGATCCAATGGAAGTCTAGAAAAGATTAAAATGAAAAAGAAAAGCAAAAAAAAAAAGCATGCTGAAGAACAAAATAACATTGCAAAAATAAAAATATGTCTAAATATATACCTAAGGATCATCTGTAGAAGCTGGGATTGCATAGTGCCTGGAGTAAGGCTTCTGGATCCCAGCCAGGAGATGGGGAACCTGGGGCCATAAGAGGTGAAATGATGAGTTATCAAAGTCATGCAGCTAATTAAGTGGCAGAACTGGGATTAGAACTCAGGTTTCCTGCCTCCTAAGAATGTTAAAATGAACCTTTGGAAGCAAACCTCCAGTGCCTTCTTAAAGCATATCATCAGAAGACCAGTTGTGGTAAAATTAAATCCTGGAGTGAATTATTGAGGGGACCTGGCTTGCCTGGATGACTGCTCGAATATAGCCCTGAGAAGGCAGAGGAATATATAAGTGGACAACCGAAGACTAAGTATGGGTATGCATTTGTCTGAGGAAACAATGTGTTGCACATCAGTACACAGGAGAGAAGGATGTGAAGACAACTAGAGAGCCACACTTTTCAGAGCTGGATATATATTTACACATTTTTTTCCTACTTTTGGTTATTTTGTGATATAATTTGTCTTGTTTTATAATAGTTAATGATTTTTCACTTTTGTAAGATAAATGTATGATATTGTGGATTTAAATGTGAAGTGTTCTTTCACATTTAAGTTTTAGTCATTTTCTTTTGCCTCTGTGTCAGTGTATAGAATGTTAAAAGAATTTTAGAAGATTTTATATATATTACAGAGATACAGAATAAGAATTATTTAACATGGATTAATCTCACTTATTGAGAGGCAGAGGCTATCAAATTAAATTTTTAAAAAACAAATCCAGCTGTCTTCTGCTATAAGTGTTACTTTTAAAGCTAAACAGTGTAGAAAGATAAAAACAAAGATATGCAAGGAAATATATGAAGCATGACTAACCAAAAGAAATATTACATATATAACTTATAAAAAACAAAGCTGGTATAGAAAGTTGACAATTTTAGATAAAATGAATTCCAGACCAAAAACAAAGAACAAGGCAAAGCCCCACAGTAACTGGGACAAAAAAAGAATGCTGCAACATGAAAAAAGAAACAACTAAAAATAAATAATAATTATGACCTGTATTACTAAAACATATAATCTTAATATATATAAAGCTGAAAGATTTACAATAGGAAATTCATATAACCACAGATCTGGAGACTTTAGTAGAACTCAATTATTAAGTGATGGTCTGAGCAGACAAAATGCTGGAAGTTTTTAACCCATAAAAAACTCAAAATATTTAAAAAAATCTATTGTACAAAATAATTTTTCTGATAATGCCTAAAACTTTGAATATCAAATTAAAAGAAAATAAAGAGCAGTATGTGTTTTGATAGTTAAGAATGTGGAAAAACTTCTCTAAGTAACCTTTGGAGTAAAAAAGCTATCATGTTAGAAATTTAAAAAGATTGACAATTAATGGCAATTTGACTACACAAGAAATCTATGGTATTCTGGAACATGGTACTTAGAAAATAATTATAGTTTTAAAATTATTTATTCAAAAAACAAGAAAGACCCTGGTTGGGGGTGAGCTAAGTAAAGAAGCTTCTGGTAATAATAGTATAAATCTAAGTAGAATGATGATAAACATAACAATGGATAAGATTTTGATTTTTACTAGTTTGCAGAAAAGCAGATAAACTTTTCCAGTGTTGACAGAGATAAGAAGAAACAGTCACTCTCATTCACATGGTTAGTAGAAGTATATATTAACTTAATATTCCAGAAGGCAGTTTTATAATGTGTGTATTTTAAACTGGGTATTTCTTTGAGAATACTTTTCTGGAGGAATTTTATATTAAGGAAAAAAAATCAGACAAGTATATGAAAATGAATCCTCCTTCCCAGATGAGGGCAAAGTGAAAAACGTAATGTCTAGTAAGAAAAAACATTGGTCAGAGTCACTATATAAGATATAATACAATATTACTCAATCATTTAAAATGGTGACATATAGCTCTATTTATTGGCATGGAACTATGTGCAAGATGTATTGCAATATAAAAAACATCAGCTTATAGAATGATACACGTAGTTTCAATTTTGTCAAAAACCAAAACCAATATACACTCAATAGATAACATATTATTATATAAGAATTAAAGAGAAGTGGGAAACTGTACTGGCAAAAGTGCCTCTAATACTCATATCATTATGAAAAATCAAACACATCAGCTGCACGGAATAACAAGCCCATTATAACTTGCAGGACTTTTTTCTTTTGTCACTTTTGTCATATACTCTCCCTTATGTTTATTTGCATTGATGTAAACTGGCTGGATACCTTAGCTATTTTTTGGCCTGGATGGTTAAAAACTGTTTTCAGAGACTTACTCCTTAAGGCAGTCAGATAACCGTATATTTTTTTATCTCAGGGCCTATGAAGTAATTTCTTTTTAATATCTACCACCAAACTCTTTGGGATGCTTCTTCTATGTTTCTGTATAGGTGTTTGTATAGCATTATTCCAGAGCAGAGCGTGGTTGCAGGGTAATTGATGACTTCAAAAATAGATTATAATTTACTTTGTTCATTGACTAATTTCTCCATATTGGACAGATGTGTTATTTGAAGTCACGGCTCATACAATACCTGAGTTCTGTACAAAATATATTACAGTATTAATATGGTGACTGAGAGACTGAATGAGTGAGCCAATATTTATTGGAGCCCCGATGTTGCTGATATTGTGTTCAATATATTCAAGTTGAAGAGAATGTTTTCAAATACACACACATACATACACACACACACACACACACACACACACACACACACACACACACACTATATTAACTGATTGATTCTGGGAATCCAAACTCTATGTACCTTGCAAATGGAATGCAGAAGTTCCTTTGAAATCTCTAAATTTTTTTTTCATGAAAATTGTTGCGTGCAAAATCTGGTTGGGGCATACTGGCACGACACCAAAAGTCAAAGATGCTGAGAAGGCGTGAGCTGTGAGAGTTGTCTGTGCATGTTGGTGGGGCAGGGGTGAGGGTAGAAAAAGAAACTTTGCTGAAGTATTAAAGAAAAAAATGTCAAACTATGAAAATTATGCTGTGGTTTACTGTCAGCCCCACTTCTTATATCACTGCAAATAATTGAGAATTAACCAACAGTATGCTACTAGTCCAGAAAGTTATTACATATGCCTAGGTAATTTCAGTCATATCTTTCCAAAATTAGATAAGATCTCTCTTGGCGTCTATTTTGACCAACATAGTGGTTGAGCCCCCAAATTGAGTATAATTTTTAGTCATCCAAGTGTGGTTAAAATTAGTAAACACCACTGATAATTATCTTAAAGCAAAGAAAAAAAGTGGGTAAAAATTGAGATGAGAGACCTTTCTGCAGACAGCTCATGAAAAGTCACCATTTTATTAAGAGTCCTTCTCTCAATTCTCCTTGTCTTTTTCACCTGGAATGAAATGACTCACGTGAGGTTATTTCTGCTATGGCTTATCTTTATAGGCCCAAGTACCTAAAACATCTACCTACTATATCTTTTAAGATTTTAAAACTTTATACACAGTAAAATACTGACAACTTGGGGGTATCCTGTTGCCAGCAAAACCCCCAAGGAAGGTAACAGGCTGAACCTAAAGCAGTAGGAAACCGGATGGAGATGCACGTTGCCAAGACACTATGGTGGAAGCGGCGTATACAGGCGCTAATCCTGGCCTATCAGCATCGTCATGGCTGGTCAGTAAACAGAGCACCGGGACAAGGTCTGGCTCTGCAACATCAAAGTGAAATCACAAAGAAGACTCCTGAAGCAACGGAGGAGTTTGCAGAGGACAAGAATAGTTATCTGTTCAATGAATATTGGCCAAAAGAATGAATGACAAGCATAGTTGTGATTATGTATATCCAGAAGGAAAAAAGAAAACCTCAAATGGAGTTGGATCTTAAAGTTGCAAGAGAATACTGAACCCAGTAGAGTGGTATCTGGCTATCAATGACGTGAAAATGATCAAACTTCTGTTTTCAAGCAGGCAAAAATAAGAAGAATGTCTTACCACCAGCTATCAGTGGCATATTGAACTGCCCGTTTATCAAGGGTCTCAGAGTCCTTGTTGGGAGGAAGCTGCTTGTTTGTTTGCTTGCGTGTTTCCGTCTTTCTCTTTCATCTCTGACAATGTTAGATGATGTTCAAATAACATTTGTCTTCTTTGCCCTGTGATATTTTCCATGTCTGAGGATTTCTGGCTAAAACTTTTTTTTTTTTTTTTTTTTTAACTTTAGTGGCTCTGGTGACTATAAGATACTCAGAGGAACAAAAAGCTATCATGAATCTCAGCAGAAACGGCCCTCAGTGGGGCATGTGTGTGGATCTTTAGGGCACAACAGAAACGGGAGGAATCTCAGGTAAGGGCAGGGAAGGGAACAGAGCCACAGAGACTCCATGTGTAAGATCGGGCTATCAATCATCAAAGGGGACCCATGGCAGAGAACGGGCTTCATGGCAGTCAGGAACATTGTAAAGAATCAACTTCACTTGGCACAAAGTGAATCTTGACGTTTTTCTGTTTCTTTCATTTTGTCCCAGTTTTAATTTAGATAACTTTATTTCCCTTCTTCAAGAAATTCAAATCAATAGAAAAATTGAGTTAGTAAGGAGGAAAAAAATACCTTCAAAAGCAATTACTTCAGAAATTCTTTTCTTATAGTGGCCTAAGATTTTTTTTTTGAGTTTCTGTTTAATTAGGTTTTAAATCTTTCCTTTCTTAATTACTTCTTTTCTGGTATTAACACCTAAATATACTTCTATTCGAAGCACAAACATACAGTGATAACAATTAGCAGAATAATTACACTCTTTCTGTCAGTGTAACCTCATGGCACAGAAAGTATTACAAATCCATTTTAAAACATATTAAATGTTCATATTAATGAGGATAATAGAGAACAAGTACCAGCAAACTAAATATTGTTAATGATTTTGAGCTATTAAATTCATTACCATTTTCTTTCATAATAAAGTGGTTACTTGCTAATTAGACCTTTTTTAACTCATCATTATTGAATTCATTACATTGTGTGCAGTTAACCCTTGGAGGTCTGTGGGTGTGTGTGCACAATTAAAATCGTTTTAATACAATATTAAGGAGATATGGGGAGTTCCTACGGCTTCGCAAATGGTCTTTCCATATACTTCCCTTATGTACATTTCCTTGGCAGGATATGCTTGGAAGTTTCATGTCTGTCACTGCATTTTCACCAATACATAATATGGAAGCAGCCAGAATTCATTAGGGCTATTACCATTAGTATTTAGAATAAAAGTGCATCCTACTTGTTTCATTATAAAAATTAGACACGTGTAAAAACTAAACCTAAGCAACTAAGCAAATACTTAAAATAGTTTTAGTGCAGCCTATGATGAAAGCGCATAAGGAAATTACCTACCAACTTAAGGTCAAGGAAAAATTAATATTGACCTATGGAAGAATTATAGTCTCAGAATTTTAGGATTTGTTGTTCTATTTAAATATACTACTGCTGTTTTGCCCATACCACTAACCTTGAATAGTCCGATACACACATGCACACACATACACACACACACACATATCATATATACACATAGGTATGCATGTGTTCACACACACACACTGATATTGACCTGCTACTTTCTTAGATATAGTCACATTAACCTAGCTACCTGCACTTTTTCCTGTTTTTTTCTTGTGATCATATATGTATATTTTGTCATGGCTGCTAGCCTTAGGAAGACAAGGATGACTAAGGACCAGATTTTTTGGCCCTATATGAGTATTTAGTGCTAAAATCTAAACTTTTATCTTAGTAGCGATGAGCTCAATTTGAAAACAAAGGTTCAGTGGGGTGGAGGGCGGTGGATCAGTGTATGAATGAGACAGGTATTAATCAGCAGACAATGATGTGCCGTGTGTGTGCGCATGCGCACACACAACCCAGATGGGCAAGGGATAGTGAGGAGCTTGGTGTTGGGGTGAGTGACAGGTAGAACATTGGCAATGTTTGCATACTTTGAGACATTGATCAGCAAAAAGAGGATAGAAGAAAGAGCTCACTATGGTAGCTTATCTCTAAGATGACTGCCATCAGTTCCTTCCTTTCCAGTACATACATGCCATTCTTCCATTGAGAAGTGGAATCTAATTCTCCCCTTCTCTTGAATCTGGGCTGACATGAATTATGACTTGCTTAACCAACTCAATGCAGCTGAAACGTTCTTCATTTCCGAATCTAGGTCATAAGAAGATTCACCGTTTTCCCATTGTTTTCTTAGAACTCGAATTCTGGGATAAACCACCCTCCAAACAAGAAGTCTGACTACCTTGAGACCATAATCTGTAAGAAAGCCCAACCTCTTCATTTGATGAGGCTACTTGGAGAGAGCAATAACAAATCAGTCTTAACTTGTCTCAGCCAATTCAGCTCTGGTGCTGAGGAAAAAGCCTTCAGATTACCGTGGCCTCAGCTGCCCTCCCACTGAAACCATATGAAGGGCCCCAACTGAGAACCCCAGCCAGGCTTTCAGTGCCCAGACCTGAGAGAGAACAATAAATTGTTGCTTAAAACCAAAAAACAATAGATAACACAACATTAGATAGCCAGACATTGTGCATAGTCTAAGTGTAGACTTCAAACAACTTTTTCTGGGGACTTAACCAATCTTCGTTTTCTTCTTTTGTAAATTTAAACAACAACAGCAAACAATTTGCAGAGGCACGGGGATTTCAGAACTCCAGCGGAATACCACTGAAATGCAATACAATGTGATTATGCCCTAGAGCATTTCATGCTCTGTGAATGGTGCCTTCTGAAGTTGTGAGGCCCAACAGTCCTATCGTGGCTAATATTTTTACAGAGCTGTACATTTAACAGGTAACATTGTCCTTGCATCTCATTTCCTTTCATGACAGGCACTGGTGGTACTTGGAACAAAAACCAAAAGGTCAAAGTGGACTAGTGATTTGCTCAAAGTCACACAGCTGGTAAGTTTCAGACCCCAGATATGGACCTAGGACCAAAGCACTTTCACTCTACAATCCTAAGCGCTTGGCTGGAATGAAACAGAATTCTATGTGAGCCCTAGAGTTTTATTATCCTACTCTCCTAGCTCTGATATTTAACAAATAGCTGAGCAACCTTGGACAGTCCCTTATTACGTCTCACTTTCTATTTCCTTATCATTAAAATGAGCTTGTAATGCCTCCCTTAAATACAGTGAGATTAAAAATGTGAAGGCACAATGGAAACTTTAAAGCTTTTTACAAAGGTTGGATGATGATATTATTACTTCTTTCCACTTCTACTATGACCAGAAAATAGTTAATTTTATTATAAAAAGTAAAGTCTAAGAGATGAATTAAATCAGAGAAGAGAGAGTTAGCACGATAAATAAACACAGGAAATTTGTGGGTGAGAGGAAGAAATTAGAGGTATGTTTTGGAAGAAGCAAAAATCATTCGAGTAGGTTAATGATGACAGAGAAGGACAAGTCAGGAACATGCAGTAGTCATTGGGGAGGGATGTCTCAGAGGAAGCACTGTAGTATGATCTCTGAGCAGGTGCTTAGCAATGGAAGGGTAGTGGGTACTAAGAAAGGGTGTCAAAGAAGTGTGCTTCAAAAGGAGGACACAGAACATAGTCCATGATACTTAGCACATAAAAAATTAGAATCCATTTCAATAGATCCTCTTTTACCCTGCTAGTGTCCTCTTCTCTTTCTTCCCACTCCATTAGAACCTACACCTTCTTAAAAGCCACCACCCCTTCAAATGCCCTGCCAGGCATCTTCACATTGGGTTTCAGGGAAAAAATACTTAATTAAGACATTATTTTAGATGAAGTCTTGCACGGGAGCTAAACATACACATGCGTGAGTGCACACACACACACAACCACCACAGTCACCAGTTATGAGACTAAAATGAGTGATATCTTTGTCTCATGTTTTCATCTTTCAGAGAAGAAACTATGTCCATTTTGTTGATTTGTTTCACTTATTAAACAAATTTTTTATGACAATACGAGATATACTACATCTCATTCTAATAATATAACAACACATAAAAATTCTGATTAGAGGAAAGAACAAGTTTTACTCTGCACGCTGCAGAGCTAATAAGTAAAAATATACACTCTCATAAGTAAAAACCGTCATATTCTATGTTTATAATGTGTGGAGAATTAAGAGTAAAAGTTAATGTAATTAATAGCCTCTTTTCTCTATTTGCTTTTTTTTTTTTTCCTTAAAGAACTGAAGCACAGAAAATATGTAAGTAAAGACTTGGATTTTGCAAATCAATATACTGAAAGAATGTAGGTCAGGTTGCTAGTCTTCTGAACGTGCTAAATGTCTCTCAAAATTACTTTTTAAAGGATCTGGGGCATGAGTTCTGTCCCTCTGTGCCTGCCCTGATAAAAGGTTATCAACTCTGAATCAAGATGGCTGACTGAACAAACGACTTTCTTCTCTCCTCTCCTCAAATCCCATCGAAATGACAAAAGAAATATAAAAATAAATCTATACCAGTTGTAGGAAGCCCACCAGGGTCCTAGATGAGTGATCAGTTAGGAAATCTGGAAGATATTTAGCAGATGGAAACTGATAGACCACAAAAGGCCCCTAACTATAGGACATATACAACCCCCACAGATGAAAAAAAGGATCTCCAAGAACGATTTTTTTTTTCCAGTTTTATCTCCAACAAAGTTAGAGATTAGAGACAGTTGTGGCAAAAGAAGGAGCAGGTTTGGTAACTTATTATAGGGCAAACAGCTATTCTTAGAGAAACTTTTAAAGTTGGATTTCTTGCCTGGGAAGAGGATTATCCGGGCATCTCAGCTCTGTTAATTAACGAGTAGTCATGAAGAGGTCAAGACTTTGAGTTCTGGCCTCAGTCAACTCGTGTTTGTTTCTTTTTTCATTCATTGAACAATTTGGCACCACCAGATATTGTGCATAAACTACAGGAACCAAAATATTTTCCAGTCTATAAGCGCTGACCCAAATCATGTTACCAGTTTAATCTGCCACTTCTCCTGTTTGGCGTTCATCGCATGAGCGAGACTGGTATGGCTTGGAGTGGGATATGTGTGCCCCACTTCATCTCAGAAGAACAGAATGTCACCACATAGAGCTGCTGAAGGCACACCAGCAGATGCAGACACAACTGTGATCTTAGATTTGTTTAATGTGTGTGTTCAAACAGCTAACAAGTCAGTTTTAGAAACATAAATTTTGACTAGCTAAAGATTTCAGAGGCAATCTGAACTTTGAAGGGAACAGGATGGTAGTATAGGAAGAAAGGATCTGCTGTTTAGCTGGTGGATATATAATTCAAGAACAAATTTAGCTGAGAAGTTATCAACACAGCAAAATAGAAAAACAGGTGTGTCTAGTGCCTTGGATTAAACATGTCTTTGTTCTACTGGAAGTTCAAATTATATGCATAAAATAATAGGGCTGAATTTATTAAAACATGCATAACCAAAAAAATTGACAATGAAGTCTTTCCTATCAAAAGTTATCATTGGGGGGAGTTTACTTTCATTCCAACTCTCATAGTTTCTCCCCCTCCCAAAAAAAAATGTGTAGTATTTTAGATTAGCCTTCAGAGCTCAGGGAACATCTATTTACACATATTCAAGTGTGACACTTTTTTTCTTTTTAGAGTAAATTTGATTTCTTCATGTTGCCAAAAAGCATTTAGCTGAAAGTCTGGCGAATAAGATGGTTGGTTAAGCCAGTAGTAATACTTTTGGTCAAAAATAAGACTGCTTGTGCATGTGGCTTGTAAACCAATTAAAAAGGAAAAGATTACTGCTTAATAACCACCTCTTACTCATGATTACCAATGTTGTAGATGTTCCAATTGCCACTCACAGTTCATGGTGAAGAAATGAAGAATGATCAAATGGATAAGAGGACACAGTAATAAAATTATCTTTATAATCAGGAGCTGGAAGAACCTTCCGACATTATTATTAAAGTACAGAATTGCATGAAGTCAAGCATCTTAATGATTGAGTCTTAGAGCTATATGATATTTGAATAAAATCATGGAACTCACATCACCCCATCCCCCCACTTCCAATCTCTCAGCACTGTTTGTGAAAAGGAATGCCATTCCAGTGTTCCATCAAAAATTTGGGACACAATAATTCTCTCTCCCCTGCACTCTATCATCTCTCCACTTTTCACACACACATACATGCACACACACACTCCTTACAGACATACACACATTTCTGCCAGTTACTCTTTTTGTCTTTTATTTCTTGTCCATAAAGAAAAAACAAACTTAGTCTTCTTCTTTTATTCCCTATTGTCTGTTTCCTATTCCAGTAAATTTACTCCATTTAAATCGAACGTCCCATTTGAGATATTTAATGTGTAATTTCAAACAGCCATTTTTGCCTTTGGTTCTTGAAGCCCAGAAAGTCTGTTTGGGGAGGCAAATTATGCCCCTTTACAAAACATGCAGATAGAAACAACCTATTTCAAGTTTTGTCTTTTTTTTCTAAATATTTTAGTCAATAAGGGCTTGCAAATCAAGTTCAAGGTTCTTTGTTGCTTTTTGTTTCCAAAGATTTATCCAAATGCACATCATCTTTGTACGTAGTTTTGGGGTTTTGTTTGTTTGCTTGTTTTGCTCCATGATAAAATCTTCAGGTGAGGGGGCAGGCAATCCTGGAGGATAATCTGAGATTTTGGCGCTTATGCTTGGTATTTTTAAGGTCTTTTCAAGTTTCTGTAAATTCCTTAATTCTTTTAAAACTAGCCACTACATTTGAAAAGATTCACCTCCTGAGAAGGGTGATGCCTCTCTAAAAGATTCTACAAAAGTAGTTTACTTCTTCCTGGGACCTTCCATCCAGCAGTCCTTCTATAGAGTGGACAACAGTCAAGGGGGAGAAATAAGGTGAACTGGGTAGATGGTCACTTGCTACAAATACCTAGCTAGCTCTCTAGGGCTATTGCTAAGGGCTTGTCTCTGCTACAAGAACATATTCAGCAAGTGTGAATCTGACTACACATCCTAGTGAGAGGGGATTTATATGGGCAATTCCTTCTGTGCAACATTATAAACACAGCCTATTATCTCCTGACTTTCCAATTCCTAGTTCTTTTTTTTCTAATGAATGATTCATGTATTAATAATGGTAAAAATAATACTTTGCAATTATAGTATGCTCTTTTTCTCTCCAGGGTGCTCAGTGGACATTAAGTACATAATCATTTTTTCATTCCGACTGTCCTGGGGGGTGGTTGGGAGGCATACCACTGAGGATATCAGCTTTATATTATCCTTGCTGTGCAAACACACATTTTTGTGCAAATGCCAATTTTCTGCATTCTTTAGGAGAAGGAATCTAAGATGGTTCCTCATTGCCAGGTACCAGAAAACTGAGGCATTGTATATTGTTCAAGCTCATTGAATTTTTAGGGTGATAGGTACCTGGGGCTGCCCAGTTCAGTCTCTGCTGCTGGCTGTTCCTCTACCTACTATGTAAATGCTACAGTGTCTTGGGCCTCAATTCGGCTTCATCCTCCTTCTTGTCTTTCTGCACTCTCTTTTGATCATGTCATCCATTAACAAAGCCTTAAATGCCATCTCTATACTAATTATTCCCAAGTTAATATACTCTAGTTTTCATTTCTCCTGGCTCATAATGTTTGGCTTCCAGATTGACCTCTCTTCTTGGACATGAATTCAGCATCTCTGAATTTACAAATTTGATTCTCCCACACACCTCCCACTCCCACATCTACTCAGTTCTTTCCCTAGTGTTCCCTGCCTTAGAAAAAGGTATTGCTATGGTCTAAATGTTTGTGTACCCCCCCACACATACATTCATATGTTAAAATCCTAAACTCAATGATGATGGCATTAGGCGGTGGGGTCTTTGGGAAGTGATTAGGTCATAAGAGTGGAAGCCTCATGAATGTAAGTAGTGCCCTTGTAAAAGAGGCCCCAGAGAGGTGCCTTGCCCCTTCCACTATGTGAGAATGTGGGGAGAAGGCATCATCTTCCATGAACCAGGAAATAGGCCATCACCAGACACCAAATCTGCTGGGACTTTGATCTTGGACTCCCAGTCCCCACACTGTGAGAAATACATATCTGTTGTCTGTAAGCTACCCAGTTTATGATACTTTGTCATAGCAGCCCAAATGGACTGATGGGTAACAATATCTGCCTAACTTAGAAGTCTCCTTAGCTCTTCCCTTTCCTTCACCTTCCTGATGTTTTCCCCATCAAGAAGTTCTATCTGTTCTGCTTCCATTGCCCTGCCCACCACTCCTACTGTGACTTACGCCACCATCTTTTGCCTGGAATACTTGAGACATCTCCTAACTGGCCTCCCTGATCCATTCTTGACACTCTGCAAACCATTTTCATAGCAACTACAGGAAGTGTTCAAAGTTTTGAAATTTTTCAAAGTGACTCTCCTCTTAAAACACCTCACCCACCTACTTGATTTCCATGGAACCTAGAAGAACATGGGCTTTGAGGACTGCCAAGCCCAGAGTGGGCAGGCCCTGCCCCTCTCTGACCTCAACTCATGCCACCCTGTCCCTGCTCACTCTGCTCAAGCCACACTGCCCACCTTTTGTCTCTGCAACAAAGCACTCTGATTCATACCTCAAAGCACCTCACCTTCTCTTCCCTGGGAATCTTGACCTCCACATCTTCATAGTAATGCCTTTTTCTCATGTTCTGATTTTTTTAAATTCCAAATATCACCTCATGAAGACTTTCTGGATGACCTCCTCTAATTAGTCCCACTTTCCTGTGTACTCTCTTTCATACCAACCTGTTTATTTCATTTTGATTCTTTCTGTCTAAAGTAGTTTAATTTTGTTCCATCTGTCTTTCTTCACAATCCCCTGTGATCTTTTGCATCTTTGTTATCTTTCTGTTTTCATCTTCTCAAACACTGTATGCCTCACACTAAGTTGTCAACAAATATTAACTGAATACTGATAGAATGAATGAATGAATGAATGAATGCAGGTGATGGTGAAAAATACTCGCTATTCCAACACAGGAGATTGACCTCATTCCATCTGTGCTCCTTTATGTGGAGTACGACTGGGAAGTGGGGGTGAGACTAGAGGCCAGGAGAACAATTTGAAAACTATTATTGTACTAATCCAGGTAACCAGTGGGGAGGACTTGGGTTAAGGCAACATTGACAGACATGAAGAGGAGGTAAAACAGACAGATAGGAGGTGAATCGACAGGATCTTAGGAGGAGGCAGAGAGAAGACAGTGAAGGATTAGGTCCAGGTTTCATTTTTGTTTGTTTGGTTTTGTTGTTGTTTTTGAGATGGGGTCTTGCTCTGTCACCCAGGCTGGAGTGCAGTGGTGCGATCATGGCTCACTACAGCCTTGATCACTCGGGCTCAAGAGATCCTCCCTTCTCAGCCTCCCAAGAAGCTGAGACTACAAGGCACATGCCACTATGTTCAGCTAATATTTTATTTTATTTATTTATTTATTGTAAAGATGAGGTCTATGCTGCCCATGCTGGTCTTGAACTTCTGGGCTCAAGTGATCCTCTTGTTCAAGTGATCCTCCTGCCTTGGCCTCTCAATGCTGGGATTATAGGCATGGAGCATGGCACTTGGCCTAGGTCTAGGTTTCTAATGTAGCAACCTGAGTGGATGATGACATTCTTGAACAAATTTGAAAATCGATAGAAGCGCCAAAAAATTTGTAATTGATAAAATTTGGGGGAGTCTGACTAGACTATGAAAATCTTTCTTCCCTTTGAATTGGCTCCCTCTCACAAAGATGGTCCCCTAGTTACTGTATTTTTTATGTAACCAGGTCCCTTAGCCTTACCCAGTTGATTCTGGGATGCTCATCTATTCCAATTTGAGCCAATCGGACTCTCCTTGGAATTTGAAATTGGAACTGATAAATACCTAGTTAGTCTCTGGATGTGGCTAATATTGAGGTAACACAAATTTTCAAACCGTGGAACTGTCCCCTCTAAGAAGCAAACAGGAAGTCAGTTTAGGCAGCTCAGCAGAGAGAAACAGGAAGGAGATACCGACAGAGAACAAGAGCTGCCTGCATTTGCCAGAACTGTTTAGTTTCCACATAAAATACTCCAGAAGACTCACTGCCTTTGATTTCACAGAGATACTCCAGAATCCAGCATTCTACCAACCATTTCCCTTTTCTCTAATTAACTTGTTTTCTTAAACTTGGCATTCAATAAAAATATAATATCTAAGAACTTATATATACATATATTAATACATATAAAAATATAACTCAACTGATAATTTCTTATATATTTTCTCATAAATAAGTAATTGAAATAATTCAGTCCCCTTGCCCTGAGTACTCTATGTCAATCAATACATTCTCACCCAGACAATGTGTCCCAGACTCTGACATGTGCTGAGGACAATTCAAAAACAGTATAACATTTGGTCCCTGCCACAGAAAGCATAACAAAATGTTTGACACCTGAAAAGTTAAATCCTGTGAGTTTAATAATGATATAATACAGAAGATGTCACAAGGCAGTGCTATACATGATTAATCGACAAACAGTTCACACAATAACACTATGTGAGTTCAGAGGCTGAAGAGAGCCGAGGGCTGGGTGGACAGGGAAACTTCAATACAGAGTGAGGACAGAGGTTGGAGCTTGAAGAATGATTAGGGTTTGCACAGCCAGACAGGAGTAAGGAGTAAGTGAGAAGCTCTCCACTTTGAGAATGACCGTGAACAAAAGCAGTCAGGTAGGGAAATATTTAGAGCCCAGATGCACAAGATCTGAGAAGGATGCTTGATGGATAGAAGGGACAATAAAGAATGCTCTAGTCTGCAGAAAATAATTTAGCATTTTATCTCAAAGGGAAAATGCTCTTTCGCTTCCCAAAGAAAAGACTTTACACCAATCTGTATCATTTTACACCAATCTCTTTTCTACCTGCCTGCCTTTAAGTTCACCTTGGCCAAAGGGGCACTTACTCCAGTGTCAGCAACTGGTGGAGCTGCTAGGCCAACAATCAGACCCTTGAAAGTTTTGCTTCTGTTGCATTCTGTGGAACTACCAATCCAAGAAAACTCCCCAACTGAGGAGTGTGCAGATAGGAAAATGTGCTGGACTCTCTGTGGCAGGACTGAACAGCTTGGAGAACAGGAAGGAATGAGCTGGGGACTTGGCAGCTCAGCCACAGCCAGGGTAAACGGATTGAGAATGTGAGCCATGTGGAGTACATCAGGGCCAACGTGGCTAAATCTGTGCTGGCCTGTGTCTGACCCTGAAAGAAGGAAATCTTCATAAGCCGAGGACCAGCTCAGCATCCTGACACATGTGTAAGCAATACCACCCCCACCTGCTCCTTCACACATAGGGTCAGGATTCTCCCTAACAGAACGCAGATGGGAGAGTCTCCATTTGCCCAGCCAGGACACACCAGCTTGGGCCCCAGCTTCCTCTTCTGAAACAGTAACACATTTCATAATGAATCTTTTAAGACACCAATTGTAAATACAAACAAACTTCAAATCCTGCTCTACTGCTGGAAGCTCGTACAATTAAAATGAAAGGAGAAAAAGAACCCTAATCCTTTGAGATGGATGTTCCAATTCCTTCTCCCCATGCATAATACTAATTTGCTTTTTATTTTATTTCTACTTTTGCACCTACTGTTGGAAGAGAAGTTTCCAGTCTTTAGGTGCATTTATTCAAACAACCAATCTCCAATATGAAAAGATCTGTTTTGTCAGCATTTTTCCCCTCTCAGATACTTAGGTCATATTTTAAAGGAACTTAAGCCACACAATCACAAACTGTCCATGTCTTGTCCAGACATGAGCATCACTATTTCCATATGAATCTAGGTCAAGGCAATAGCAAAATGTTAAAAACCCAGCATACCAGGAAGAAAGGAAACAGCCATGGGAGGGCTCAAATTCATCTCATGGTTCAGTTCTACTGTGTCACACAGAGAAATTCAGACCTGAACACACAAAATCAGTCCTTGCTATGATAGGGCCAGCATTTAAGAAACACACAGACTGAAAAGTCCAAATTCAAATTAAATTCTACTCTCCCAAATGCCATAAGTCTTTTTTCTCTCCTCTTTACACCCATTTACACACAGAGAGGGGGAAATAAAGAAAGAGACTTTAAATTCTACTCTCCCAAATGCCATAAGTCTTTTTTCTCTCCTCTTTGCACCCATTTACACACAGAGAGGGGGAAATAAAGAAAGAGACTTAGGCAAAGCTTGTTAGCACGTAAAAATCAATGAAGCTGCAAAATCTGTTCTATACAATGAAAAATTAATACAAGCTAATTAATTTTGAACCTTAATTAATTCATATTTGTAAAGCACTTTGAGATTCTTAAATGAAAGATGGCATAAATGTATTTGGGTATTGTTTTATGATGTTGTTCTGGCCTGTTGAGTTTAGGTGCCACATATGGATATTATTAACACCAAGAATAGTAACTACTATCAATAAAGAACCTCAGATAAACTAGGATTGTTTATAAGTTTCTAAATATCAGTTACATTCTGCAGAATACAGTCATTGTGGAGTAGTAGCTGGGGGCATTCTACTATGCCCAGATGGGAACGAACTTATGATAATACCTAAGTCCTTTTGAACTCATGGGAAAATTGTTAGTACAAGAACAATTCCAAATTAATTGCTAATTAATCCCATTCTATATTTCTGCTCCAGCTAAACAAAATTATTCTTGTTTCAAATATAATGCCCTACATGTTCTTACCTGTGTACCTTTGTTCGGCTTTTTCCCACATCAGTAGTGACCTTGATCCCATCTCCCCTTATCTAAATCTTGTCCATTCTCTACCATCCTTCTAAAGTGTCACCCTTCCGTGAAGCATTCCTCAAACTCCAGAAGATCTGATTCTTCAGCTTCTTAAAGTCCTTTAACTCTGCATTTATGCAATTCTTTCTTTTTTTTTTTTTTTTTTTTTTTTTTGAGACAAAGTCTCACTCTGTCACTATGCTGGAGTGCAGTGGCGCGATCTCGGCTCACTGCAATCTCCGTCTCCTGGGTTCAAGCGATTCTCCTGCCTCAGCTTCCAGAGTAGCTAGGATTACGGGTGTGTGCCACCACACTCAGCTAATTTTTGTATTTTTAGTAGACACGGGGTTTCACCATGTTGGCCAGGATGGTCTCAATTTCCTGACCTCGTGATCCGCCCACCTCAGCCTCCAAAGTCCTGGGATTACAGGCGTGAGCCACTGCTCCCAGCCCCATTTATGGAATTCTTAAGAAATGTAGTCTATCAATCAGGATGGCTATGGTTATGCAGCAGTAACTCAAAATCCTTATAACTAAAAATGTTTCCTTTTTGCTTATAGCAGGTGAGCAAGGGAGATGAAATAATTTGCCTGTAATAGAACTTGTAAGTCATCAACGCAAAATTTGCCCTGATTAGTATTAGTACTTTGGAGAATATTCTGTATTGACCAAATACAAGAAGTGTAACTAAAAAACTGATTCTTCAAGTTCAGTTTCTCTGAGTTTAGAATTGGCAAGATCTTTCTTTCTCCTTGGAGGACCTTTTCTTTTTTTGCTCCTTTGCTTCCCTTTATTGTTATCATTTTTCAATTTAATGATAGAGACTAAAACATAGTTTCCCTTTTAAATGAAAGAAAAATAATGAAGGTAAGAATGGCCCAAACTCCTAAAAAATCATGTTATTTGAATTCTTAAAATTTCATACGTAAATTACTTTTCATAGCACTAAAACTTTTATACTTAGAAAATATACCTTACCAAGTTGACATGTAAAACTAGCTCTCTCTGTAGATTAATAGAAATAAGTGGCAAGTGAATTTATTTTGTATGTTTGTTTTTCTAAATTTACATTTCAGCGATTTTTAAAAAATAACTACCAATGTAACACTTGATCATTGCACATTATTATGTAAAAAACCCCAGAAATTCATAAAGAAGGAAACTAGTCCTTTGTAATCCTGCTATGCAGTGATACCTTTCTGTGCCCTCACATGCCCTTTTCTTTGCAGGATCACATTCCTGGTGTCCCCTTTTCTTCTTATAAGGACAGCAGTACTATTTGATTAGAGTCCCATCTTATTGGCCTCATTTTAAATTAATCACTTCTTTGAAGACCCTATTTCCAAATATAGTTATATATATTAGGGCTCAGGCATGTGACCTCATTTAATTAATTATCTGTTTAAAGGCCTTGTCTCCAAATGTGATCACATTCTAAGTTAGTGGGTATTAAGACTTCAATATATAAATTTTGGGGGAATGCAATTCAGTCCATAGCAACACTAATACAGACCATTTCCACAAATAAAAGTGATGCTAAAATTTTATCTAATGTATCTGGTATAAGATGTATTATAGGTTGGTGCAAACGTAATTGCGGTTTTTGCCATTGAAAGTAACGGCAAAAACCGCAATTACGTTCGCACTAACCTAATATATTCTTTTTAACTGTAACCACTATCTGATTTCAGAAACTCCTTTTTATGGAATTTCTCCTTCCCTCCTATCCTTCTTTCCTCTCCCTTGCCCTCTTTTATATTTATTTATTTATTTATTTTTGAGACAGAGTCTTGCCCTGTCGCCCAGGCTGGAGTGCAATGGCACGATCTTAGCTCACTGCAACCTCCACCTCCTGGGTTCAAGCAATTCTCCTTGCCTCAGCCTTCTGAGTAGCTGTGATTACAGATGCCCACCACCGTACCAGACTAATTTTTGTATTTTTAGTAGAGACAGGGTTTTGCCATGTTGGCCAGGCTGGTCTCGAACTCCTAACCTCAGGCAATCCGCTGGCCTCGGCTTCCTAAAGTTCTGGGATTACAGGTGTGTGCCACCACGCCCGGCCCCATGCCTCCTTTTATTCAGTAGAATCTAAATTAAAACAATAACAACAAATAGAAAGTATAATACATGAGATGACACCTCCATTTTACAGATGTGAAGAAATGAAAACAGAGAGACTCACAGAGATTTGAAGTACCTTTTGCCCAAGCTGGCATGAGGAGCCTCTCTCAGGGGCTGCTGTCTAAGGATGGGGAAACTGGAGGAGGACAGCAAGCAAGCACAATGGGGGCACATGCTAGCTCTGGGCCCCCCCCAACTGGAAATATAGCTGTGTCAGACTACACCAATCATAGAAACAAAACCAGTGACATTTCTGGAACCCAAATCCATACCTTTGCCCCAAGGAGAGCCCAAGGCTTCTCATGAGTGCTCTTCGCACGGTCATTTTCTTGCTCATCTCTTAGAGGCCTTGTCTTGGACCAAAGGCACCCCCAAAAGTTGTTCAGTCTCTTTACTGACATCCGTCCCCAAGGCTATACAGAATAGCCTCATTGTTTCAGTATTAATTTGGGGGTACTCTTTTTTTCTGCTCAAATAGGCATCACATCAAAGTGAGGAAAAATGCACTCTCCCTAAACACCTTATATTAGCAAATCATGAACAGAGGTGCTGGAGCCCTCAGATTCTTACAGATGTAATTCCACATTTGACTGGCTTTTGACAGCCACTACCACCAGGGTTCCAACAAAGTTCCTAGGAGTTTGGACTCAACGACAAAAGATTGTGTGATACTGCACAATACCAGGATCCAAATTAAGTCTGTCTTCTAGCCAGCTACTCCCCCTCTTTCAAATCCCCACAGGTAGTTTTCTTCCCCATAAATTATGCTGTTAGAGAAGCTCAGGGCTGGTTCTCATTCCCTAGATTCTCAGTATCTTGGTCTCATGATGAGTTGTTGCATCTAGTTATTATTCTCCCTGAGATTATTAGGGACTGTGCCAACAGAATCATTTGCATCCCTGGAAACATGCCAATATATATCCGAAGTTGCAATGAGCATGAAGTTTAGGGCATTATTGGAATTCTGCTACATAAAGGCATTTGACAGGTCATATGTGCCCCAGCATGAGGATAAGTACTCTCATTCTAGAAAGTGGTGGCTCCCCACAAAAATCCAAGGAAAGTGACAAAACTGCACAAAATGCTGTCTCTTGAAATCTAGCCTCGGATACGTTGGGAGGTTAAATTATCCATCCAGAGATGAATACACAGGACTTGTGAAATGTCTAACACTAAGAGTGATTGGTGAAAGACCAAACACATCAAAATATGATCTCAAAGTGCTCTCTTTGCACAAATTTCCTGCTTATATTTTAACTGGTTTCAAAACTTCACTCTACTTATTATCCTCCCTATATGATTCAGACTGAAGCCCCCCACCACCCATAAACACAATCTCCAAATACTCCTATTATCTCCTCTCCATGTCTCTGGCTCATACCCTAGAGCAAACTCAGCCACTACCTCAGTGGCTGGTTGATAGTAGGTGCTCAATTATATTTCTAGAATGAATAAACATGAAAGCAAGAGAAAGTCAGGTCCAGAATATATGACACCTTTCTATCTTGAAGTACAATCAATGGGAAGATGTACGCTGGCCAGCTAACAGTGTAAAGTGAATGGGGTTTTCAATCTACCCAACTCCCACTAGAGTTAAAAAGGCATCTTAGTTTCCAATTGTATCTTCAGTTAGGGGTTATGAATTGAGGTGGACTGGAGTCCCCTAAAAGTCACATCCTTCACCTTGTTCTAAGGTACATCTGAGCTGCTGTGGGTGGGGTTGGAGGCTGGAGGAGCGGGGGCCAGGTTGTGGGGGGACAATGCGGAGGCGGGTCTCCACCACCTTTCCCTTTCCCCGTTGAGCCCTGGAAGGAGGGTTGTCGGCACAGGTGTCATGAACCCTTTGATTCACAGCTTTCTCATCTAGCTGCACAATGCTTTGGTGCCTTAATAAGATTCAGCTGAAAAGAGACTTCTTCACAAATTGAAAGAGAAAATCTGTTTGGACATTTTTAAGGAAAATGGGGAAAAAAACCTCTGGGCTTTTTTGCATTCTTTTTTCTTTTAAAGTTGTTTCTGTCTCTTAGCAGCTCTCCACCTTTATGTTCGTGACAACTAACTAGATCTTGGGGAAATAAAACAAAAGAAATAATAGAAAATATTTATGTTTTAGATTCATGGGTTTGAAGGTCCAACTAGGACCCCACCCAACTGATGTTTTTTAGCATGGTATTTTTGTTTAATTAGTAATTCTAGGCATAAGTTAACAGTCTCTTATTGCCGTTAAAGAAATTTCATTAAAAGCTTGTGTGTTTTTAACCTTTACTTTTTATTGAGGTGTTTAAAAGACAAAGATTTCAACCCTTCAATTCTATGCATTTGACAACTTCATAAATCCATAAAACTCAACCAAAATAAGATAGAGAACATACCTATCAGCACTTCCCATCCCTTTCTAGTCAATTTCCTCTAACCCTAATGGGGAACTTTCTTATTTCTGTCACTTTATATTAGTTTTACCTGGTCCCGATCTAATTACAATGTAATATATTATGTATTTCTCTATATTTGGCTTTTGTTCAATATGTTTTAGAAATTCATCTACTTGTATCAATATGCTCATTTTAATAACTAAGTAGTATTCTATTGTGCAGATACACCGCAATTTATTCTCCTGTTGAATATAGTGGGTTGTTCAGGTTTTAGTAGTTATCAATGAGGCTGTTGTGGACATTCTTGCATGAGCCTTTTCTGTGGAACATCTGTCTATAATTCTCTTGGGTAAGTACCTATGAGTGAAATTGGTGAGCTGGAAGGAAGTTATATATTTAGCTTTTAAAAAACCCTACCAAAACAACTTTTCAAAGTGGTTTTACCATTTTATGCTTCCATCAGCATTGTATGAGCATTCCAGTTGCTCCACATCCTTGAAGCTTTTGGTATGGCTATTATTTCTCATTATAAAAAACCCATCTCAAAAGATGTAAAATTGTGCATTATTAATGTGTTAATTTGTTTAATTTATATTTTTATAATGACTAATGATATTGAGCAACTTTTTATTTATTGACCACTTGTGTATATCCCTTTGTAAAATGTCTGTTCAAATTGTTTGCCACTTCTTAATTAGGATATTTGTCTTCTTATTGTATAATTTTTGGAGTCTTTATACATTCTGAATGAGGTTCTCATTAATGTATATGTTTAGGGATATTGTTTTAAGTTTGTGGCTTGTGATTCATTTTCTTAATGGTCTATATATTCAAAAGAAAGGTTTTAATTTTGTTAAGGTACAATTTCTAATTTTTGCCTTTTATAGTTTTTGTTTGTTCTCTCATGTTTGAATATTTTTTGCCTAACCCAAGGTCATGAGTATATTTTCCTATTCACTTTTTGAAGCTTTATAGTCTTGCCTTTTACATTTAGAACCACAGCTTATCTCAATTTAGCTTTTGTGTATGGGTGAGACAAGGGTCTAGGTTCTATTTATGCCCATATAGATATGCAGTTTCTCCAGCACATTTATTGTGATGGCATCTATCCTGTATTTAAGACTTTTATTTTGAGATAATTATACAGTCACATAATTGTCCACATATGGGATAATATAGAGAGCTCCCATATATCCTTTGCCACATTTTCCCCATTGCTCATATCTTGCAAAGCTGTAGTACAGTATCACAACCAGAATACTGACACTGATACAGTCAAGATTCAGAATATTTCCATCACCACAAGATCCCTCATATTGCCCTTTCAGAGCCACACTTATCTCCCTCTAACACCCTTAATCACTGGCAAGCACTTATCTGTTTTTCATTTCTACAACTTTGTCATTTCAGGAATAATATATAAGTGAAGTCATACAGTACGTAATCTTTGAGGATAGACTTCCATAGTATGGGTGTACCACAGTTTGTGTAATCGTTCACCTTTCGCCAAACATATGGGTTATTTCCAGTTTTTGAGTATTACGAATAAAATTATTATAACATTTGTGTACAGGTTCTTGTGTGAATATAAGTTTTTGTTTCTCTGGGATACATGCCCAGTTGTTTGGTAGTTGCTTGTTTAGATATTTAAGTAAGTACCACACTGTTTTCCACAGTGGCTGTAATATTTTGTATTCCTGCGAGCAACGTATGCATGATCCAGGTCCTCTACATCTTCTCCAGCACTTGGTGTTGTATTTTTTATTTTAGACATTAGATAGATATATAGTGATGTCTCACTGTGGTTTTAATTTATATTTCCATAATGGCCGATAATGTTTAACATATTTTATGTGTTTATTTGCTTATTTGACATCGGTACATTCTCTTCTGTGAAATGTCTCTTCATGTCTTGTATCAATTTCCTAGTTGGACTGTTTGTTTTACTGGTGGTTTTTGAGAATTCTTTATGTATTCTAGCAGTAAGTCCTTTGTTGGATATATGGTTAGAAGGTATTTTCTCCCAGTCTGCACCTATTATTTTTATCCTCTTAACATGGTCTTATTCAGAATAAAATAAAGTCCAGGTTTATAAGTTTTTGTTTTGCCTTTTGTGGATTTTGTTTTAGTGGCAAGTATAAAAATATTCTGCCTAGCATGAGATTCCAAAGGTTTTCTTCCACTTTTAGAAAAATTTTTAGAGTTTTACATTTTTAAGTTCATGATACATTTTTGAGGGTTTTTTGCATAATGTGTGAGAATTAGGTCAAGGTTTATTTATTTATTTGTTTTGCCTATTGATATCCAATTCCTTCGGCACTGCTTGTCAAAACAACTATCTTCCCTCTATTAAATTATTTGCACCTTTATAAAAAATCAATTGAGAGTTGAAGTCTGTGGACCTGGTGGCATAGGAACCTCTAAAAGTCCTCTCCTTCATTGAAGTGATAAGGACACTGGTGAAAAATTATCGAAATCAACTCTCTCAGTACTCTGGAAGTTAACCAAAAGCTTGCAATAATTCCTAGGCATTATTTAAAGAAAAGTGGCTGAATCTCGGTAAGCCCAGCACACTTCATGGTGTTTTTAATTGCCTGATTTCTGCCTCCCTCTCCCCAGCTGTGCTGTAGCCTTGAAACACAAAAGCTTACAATCATGATGAAACCAGCACACTAGTAGTAACTGATGAGTACAGAATAGGACTGGAGCTTTTCCAAAGCCCTATTTCCAACTTGTAGTGTTTGAAAAGCAACAATTCATCTTGTATAATATGTGGTGATAGCAACATCATGACTATTTCCCAAGGGCCTGCTCTGTGTTAGTCTCCGAAGAGACATAAATGAGAAGCCTCTGCTATGTTCTGCAGAGGAATTTGCTGTCTTCAGTGGTTCAGGGAGAGACAGACATATTTAAAATCAAGTGTTCAGTCTCACCTCTCTTTTCTTTACATTCTCTACATTTTCCCAAGGCAATCATATGATGGGCACATCAGATGATTTCAACTTTCATCTAGATTTTAAGGACTATAAAATCTGTAAGCTTTGCCAACATTTTCCTCTTAGAATTCCAGCCCCGTATATCCAACTGAATAGCAGATAGCAGTAGCTGAGTTTCCCCACAGAGAACTTCAGTGCAGTGTGTCCAAAGCTGAAGTCATCATCTTTCCCTCCCAAATCTGCTTTCCTTCTGCAGGCCCTATCTTGGTACATGTATTTCCTCAAACTAAGCTTTCTAAAATTTCATTCAGATGACCTCATTAGACTCCTTAAAAACTGTCGTACAGTTCCATAGTAGACAAGCTGCATTTCTGTATCAGCGTCTTTGCAGTGGCTAATCCCTCAAATTAGAATGCCCTTCTCTAGATAGCCACATGTCTTACCCTTTCATTTTGTTTAGGACTTTTTTTGTCAAGTTTTGTCTGGTTAGAGATGACTCCTCTAACTGCCTGTATAAAATTATAAAATAACATCCCTCTGTTTTCATCTTTCATGGCATTTATCATTCACATTGTGTGTCCGTCTGTGTTTGTGTGTGTGTGTGTTTGTCTGTATGGTTTCCTTCTATTTATTTTTCTCTCTCCACCAGAATATAAGCTCCTTAGGAACAAGTCTTTATTTTGTTCACTGTTGTACCTCCAGTGTTATGAAAGTTCTCATCACACAGAGGCCTTTGATTAATATTTTTAAATATTTATCTAGCCCCAGCCTAGACTCTTTCTTTTCTTTTTAACAGGAACACAAAACCTTTCCCTGAAGTCCCTTGAAATATTCCTCTTTTGTTTCATAGGCCAAAAATTTGTTACATGGCATCCCTACAATAAAGAGAGGCTGATAAACTTTGAGCTTTTGTCCTCTATAGCTAAAGGAGGCAAGGGAGAAGGGATTGGGAATAGATTTGGGGTAGGCATTCATTGGTGACCACCATTCCAATCCCATTCCTCACCTGGTTGGGTCTTGCCACTGTCTTTTTAATCTTTTAGTTCAAACATCATTTCCTTGAGAATCTCTCCCCTGACCACCTCATCTACAATGTTCACTTCAGGTTCTTTCATTAAAAAATTTCACTGAACAATTTTTCAGTTATGATTTATAAATGTCACTTCTGCTGCCTCTTCCTGGAATTATCTTTTGCAGTTTTTCATCTAGCTGACTTCTCAGCTCAAACGTACAAGAAGCCTCCCTATGCCATCCCCTGTAAAATAGTACCACCTCCCAACCATGTAACTTTTGATTTCATTGACTGATTTATTTTCTTCATAGCATTTATAGATATCTGAAATTATTTATTTATTAGTTTATTGTCTGTTTTCTCCAGTAGAGTATTATATTGATAAGATAAAGTGCTTTTCTGCTTTGGACCACATGGCAGAAAATAGTGAGTGGCCTTTGTTAAAATTAAGCCTTCTTATAGTCCCAAAAAGTTAAATTTTGAAGACATGTTAGTAAATAAACCAAAAGCAAAATGTATGCTATCATGAGCACTTCTACCTCACTCCAAATAAGTGATTGAGTAACATGAGTTCTGAGACTTTTCTGACCTAAAGTCTGATGATAAAAGGTCAAAGTCAAGAGACATTAAAATCTAGGGCTATAGCATTCAACTCTGAAAACTGCCCAAAGGAGTCAGAAAACTGGGTTGAACATTTATCACAATTTGATAATATCTTGATTCATACAGAAATGTATAAAATTCCAAATACAGATATTCAAGAAATGTGGAATGGCTCCAAGAACCATATCAAGCCTTTGATAAATAATTTATCCAATTCCTGACATGTAAAGCATCAGGTTAAATAGGGTTATATTTTTTAATTGGGAAAATTGACCATCATAATGTGTAACTCATCAAGATGGAAGTCATTCTGAGGTCATGCTTAATGTAGTTTGGATGTTGCCCCCGACAAATCTCATGTTGAAACGTAGTCTCTAGTGTTGGAAGTAGGGCCTGGGAGGTGCTTGAATCATAGGGATGGAGCTCTCATGAATGGCTTAGCACTCTCCCCTTAGTGATGAGTAAGTTGTCATTCTGGTAGTTCACACAAGATCTGGTTGTTTAGAAGAGTGTGGCACTACCCTGTACCCCCACCCTCCCTCGGCCCTACTCCCTCTTGCTCCAGCTCCTATCATGTGACATGTCGGTTCCCCTTCCCCTTCTGCCACAACTGTAAGCTTCCTGAAACCCTTGCCCGAAGCAGACGCTGGAGCCACGCTTGTACAGCCTGCAGAACTGTGAGCCAGTTAAGCCTCTTTTCTTTATAAATTATCCAACCTCAGGTATTTCTTTAAAGCAATGCAAAAGCAGACTAATACGTGATCATTTGGTATTTTTTTCTGAAGTTACATTTTTTTCTCTCCCCAAATATGAAAAAAGAAAACTTAGTTTCCAAAATATCTAATTATAAAGTCATATTATAACTGAGAATAATTATTTTCCAGTTTGAGCTGTGAGCTGGGAGCTTGGTGGCTGAAAGTACCCAGCAATTCCAAGGCTCTCAACCTCTCTCCAACTCAATTTATCATACTCCAGTAAGGGACAATATACGAGTTTAATCAAGAGGGAAAACTGCGGTGACACTGTCAAAATGTAGCATCAGTAGATTTCAAGCTGAGTAGTAAGAAGCACTGCCATTAGAGCATCATGTGTCCTCTAACTGCAGATAACCATTCTTGATTCTGAAAAGGAACATGGTCCAGAGAGCAACTGATAATCCCTGGGAACTTTTATTTATTTATTTATTTATTTTTGAGACGGAGTCTCGCTCTGTCACCCAGGCTAGAGTGCAGTGGCTTGATCTCGGCTCACTGCAAGCTCCGCCTCATCCCTGGGAACTTTTTAACTGTCAATGCCTCAGATATGGCAGGGGCAAATGATACCTATGTACTCAGCTACTTCACTATCATGACCACCAGGAAGTTTTATCAGATGTGAACTCTCCAGCCTCCAGTTTCCCATTTCAGAAATACAGATTTCAAGGGTGGCCCCTCTCCCCCAAGTACTCCATATGATAGAATTCCCACAATAGCTATGGAAACTCTGGTTTTCAACTGCAAACATCAGGCATCCATTAGGATTCCAGGAATTCCTGCTAGATTTCAGGATTCTCTTAAAAGTACAAAAGTTCTAAGAGAAAGAAAGAAAACTCAGAAAATATTTTTTATAACTTTTTTCCTGAATGAATAAGAAGAGGGAAGAGGAGGAGGAGGAGGAAGAGAGAAGGGCCACCTGCATTTGAAGGTTATTACCTTCTCTCTTTCTATACTCTAGGACCAACAGAACAAAAGCCTAATTTGAATGTCTTCTCTTCCTAGTGTCCTTGCCTCCTTACAAACTTAGTAAATATTTATGTGGCCCCTTATACCAGTTTTTATTATTATCACAATTTTCTGTTAATTTACACTCATGACCCTTTGTCTTATTGCTACAACTAGAAATATTTGCTCTGTCTTTCCCCCATTAGCATGTGGCATGGTTCTAGGATCACAGAATGTTCTCCATGAAGACTTTCCCATTCGTTGATGGATTAATTGACTGGTTGTCCTTCATATCCTGCATTAACCTCTATTACGGCATGGAGAGGGACTTTTGTTTCTCTGTCCCACTGCTACAACCCCTTCCCCTCACTTCTCATGGCTTCTCAGTAGAAAAAGACCAAACTTAGACAGGTTCCCATGTCTGAATTGTAGATATGTCAGCAAAGGGCAGCCAGGAAAAAAAAAAAAAAAAAAACCAGTGGTTTTTTATTTGTCTCTTTGTGGTTTTGATATGATGGAATGTATTCTCTGGAGACTTTTACCCAATGAATTAAAAGATCTGAAATTCCCTCATCAGAGTAACTCTTTATCCCTTTCCATCATTTAGCCTCAGTGCAAAAGCTATGAAGAAGAATTAAATTATCCCTTCCCCATATACCTTTAACACCTTTGAGGGTCATCTCAGTGCTCTGGGGAACTTATTTCAGAAAGACATCTATAGATAGGTAGATTGTTTCTCTGATTTTGCCATCAGCAATAGAAGAATCAACTTCATTTTTCAGATAGATGTTCTGGTTTTTACTTTTTGAGACAAGGAAGGAAAAGAAAGACTTGGAAAAACCCCAGGAAGGTATTCATGCTTTTTATAAGGGTTTGGCTGCCTGGCTTTAAAACTTGACTTGGCCCATAGTAGCTTCTCAATAAATGTTATTGACTGAAGCAGATTTTTATAATATTTGTTTTTGGTAAAAAGTGTCTTAGTACCTTTTAAGAGCAAAGATTTATGATAGCCTATTCTGTTGCCTGCTATTTTTGAGCAATCCATGACATTCTTTCAATAGTATAAAACCGGCAGCCTTGAGGGTAAGCTTTTGCATGTACCAAAATCTCCAGTTTTCAGCCCTAATATATTTGTGTACCCTCAGCTTATCTAATTCCCCATGAAAGTTTGTCAAGCTAATCACTAGCTCTTATGATCAAAGACTATGTGGGCATTCAATTCCTATCCTATCATACTAAAGTTAATGAGGCAAAATTCAGCTAAGTATGGCTTTAGGGGGCTGGGTGTGGTGGCGCATGCCTGTAATTTCAGCACTTTGGGAGGCCAAGACAGGTGAATAGCTTGAGGTCAGGAGTTCAAGACCAGCCTGAACAACATGGTGAAACCCCATCTTTACTAAAAATACAAAAATTAGCTGGGCATGGTGGCAGGTGCCTGTAATCCCAGCTACTTAGGAGGCTGAGTAAGGAGAATCGCTTGAACCCAGGAGGCAGAGGTTGCAGTGAGCGAGACTGCACCACTGCACTCCAGCCTGGATGACAAAGTGAGACTCCGACTCAAAAAAAAAAAAAAAAAAAAAAAAAAAAAAAAAAAAATATATATATATATATATATATATATATATATGGATATGGCTTTGGAGAAAGTGCTAGGGATTAATTTGTAGGGCTGGAAAGACACAAATGTATACATCTAACCCGTGTTTCTCCCCTAGGAATTCTACCTGTGAATCTTACATGGTCAGGCTCTTACAGCTTGGCTTATGGTGACTTTCAGCTCTTGGTAGAGAGCTGAGAAAGCCAATCCATAAATATTTACCACATCTGTAATTTTAAGCATTCTTATTGGTCCACTCTTTGCATCTGTCTAATTTTTTCATTTTCATGACTGCCTGTAACTGAAAGAATGAACACTTTCGTCTTCAGCTTGACAGCCATGCCCAAGACATCTACCTTTCTTTCTCTGGAATCATTTCAAATAATCATTTCAATTCTAAGATTCAGTAACCTCGGTCTCTCAATTCTTAAGCATCATGCTTACATTCAGTCTTCTCAATGCTCAAAGAGGAGTGTGTGATAAACAGAAAGGTTGGTATTGTTTTTCATCCCCATGTATATGAAAAAAAAGTTGCTCAATGCTAAGATTAGAAGAGTTCAATTAGACACAGAAAAATCATGAAGTTGATGAAGTTTCTCTAAAGCACCTCCTCCCCGTCATGTTCCTTCTCTGCCTCCTTCATTTTAGTATCTTTTGCTTCAGAAGTAACCACAAAGTGATGAGGACCTTCCCCTGCCTGTTTCAACAGACACAGTCTATTCACACAACACACATTATTATTTTAGTCACTATGTTATCTACTTCTAAGCTGCCTTCATTTTGAAAACACAACATAAATCTGACCTCTCCAAATTGTCTCTGGGAAAAGGAATTGAGAGAAAAAAAGTCTCCTCTCTTGGGTTTTCTTACACTTTTCTTTTCCCCTCTAGGGTTTTGTCACACACTATTCCTAATGGTCTCAGCTCTCCTCCCTCACTGAGGTTCCTTACTGTCCTTCTCCCTGACCCACCATAGACAAAGATTCCTAGATATTCTTAGCACAACAGAGGCAGCCTCAGGCTCTCAACAAAACTTTACCAAAACGTAAAATAAAAACCATGAAAGAAAATGATGGTGGAAAATACAGATAACTTTAAAAATAGCCACATTTTCAACCTGTATGTTTTTTATTTCAAGCATTCTAATAAAAGGAAACCAGGGTCTTACTTACTGAGTACAAAGAAGGGCTCCTCCTTGGATAAGAACATATTAGTCTGGGAATTGCTGGGGTAACTCCAAAGGTAGATTTTATTCTCTCCCAGATTTGGAGGTCTACTGCCTGTAAGTTCTGTTTTGTTTTCTCATGTTTAAAGTTGGGCCTATTTAAACTCTTCAAAGTGGCACAGTGTCTTGGTTCTACCCTCCTGACCAGAAAGTTACATATACCATTTCCAGTTTTCAGTTGGAAGAAAATCACCTTTGAAATGCAAGACAGTCATGACTGACAATATAGAGATATAGGATAATGCAGTGATTCATTTCCTAGCTATGTCACATAGTAGCTGTGTGACCTTCAGCATATTACTTCCTTTCCGTGCCTCAGTTTCCTTATCTATAAAATGGGAATAATAATGGTACTTCACAGCAGTTTTTTGTTTGTTTTTCAGGATTAAATTACTTAATTCAAATGAAATATTTTGAAAAGACTGAATTTTGTTGTTGTTGTTGTTGTTGATACTGACACGCTAAAGAACAAAGGAATTATTTATCCTTTCTTGACCCATCTCCAGCCATCAGTAAATTTTTTATATCATTGTATCATATTTAATTCAGGTCTACTCTAACTCATTCCCAGGGAAATAGCTTGCAAACATGTGCCTATGACAATTTCATAGTGTAATAATTCCTTAGTCTTTCAGTAACAGTTCATTAAAAAATTTTTTGATTGATCCCCAGTTCCAAAGACGGTCTCCAGTCAACTATGACTTTAGGTGTTTATGCCCTTGTGCATTTACCCCCAACATTGGGCCTACACTGGCCCATGATTCACTTTAACCAATAGAATATGGTAAAAGTAACACCATGACAATTTATGGTCAACGCCTTAAGAAAGCTTGGCAGGCCCTGCTTTTATGCTCTGTGGGGGACTTTTAGCTGCCATGTAAGTGGTCCACCTACCCTGCTAGAGAGACCCCATGAAAAGGCCATGCAGGGGAGAGACCCTAAAATTACATGGAGAGAATCCCAGCACTGCTTGCATCCCAGCTGAGCTCAGCCTTACAGCCAACTTCACCAAGGCCCCACACATGAGAGTGAGGGCCTCCCGGGTGCTCCAACTCTGGAGCAAAACAGTGGCTCAGCACAATCCAGCCAGTCCACAGACTCAGGAGAGGTAACACAATGGTTATTGTTTTAGGCCACAAAGTTTCAGGGTAGGTTGTTATGTATCAATAGAAAGACTAAACATATAGGAACTCCTTGTCTGCCATTTATAGATGAATAACCTGGAGGGAGTTATTGAACCTTCATAAGGCTCAGTTTCCTCCACTTTAACATGGGACAGTAGTAATACTTCACAGAGCTGTTGCAAGCACCAGCTATACTGTAAGCAAAACTCTTGGAATTTTTAAATAAATGGTAGTAATTATAAGCAGTTAGAGGTTGTTAGTTTTCTGACACATTCCTAAAGGGAGTTTTATTTCAAACAGGTAACCTGATGACCATAAGTCTTAACCAAAGTTGCTATTCATGTTTGCAGAGGCTGCTTCCTCCCTGTGTTTGCATAAAGTAGGGCTGAATGTGAACATCTTTCTCTCCACCCGTAAAATTCAGGAGATAAGAACCGTAACCTATCTGACATATTCTGTACTTTTAAACAACTGTCTTGCTTTATTTTGTATAAGCAAAATATGTATTCATTTGTTATGTCAACAGCAAGTAATTAAAATTGTTAAACATGGCATCACAAAGTTCTCACCCTAGCTTCCAGTTTAATGCTTCCTGAGAAGCAGTGGAAGATTTATAAAATAAATGGTGTAAAACATGGGATGTTTTTGGTATGACAAATCTCATTTATTTTCACTGTCATCACTCATCCTCGTATATAATACCTGCTCCCTGCAGACTGAAATATTGCAGATGTTTTCAAAATAATATTAGGCTATGGAGAGACCACCAGAAATTTTCATCTGGTCACTTTCAGTTTAAATTCTCATCTACAAAGTTTCTTCATTTGTGTATTTCAAAAGCTTAAGCTTTCTTGGGCACTTGCTCCTGGAGCCAGTTGCCCACCCAACATCCAGCTGCAGAGAACTTGAAAAGAGTTCCTGGCATTCCATGAAGCACGTAGGATTGAAGAACAAGGAGGCAAGAGATAAAACTAGTTATAACTATTCATTAGTTTTTGGTACATCAGATAATTTGTGTGATGGCTTCAGGGCTCTAATTGAATCACTTTTCCCACCTTGTCTTAATTTTAATTATGCAGCAATCATTTTTACCAACCTGTGCAAAGAAGCCATATGAAAATGTGACATATGACAATATACATTTACCTAAGCTCCAGGACTACAGTGACCTACAGGCAATTAGCTACTGCCTCTAGCACTGAAACGACCAATTAAAGAGTTAACGAAATGCCCTCCAAATCACCTACATGTTCAGGTTTTTTGGACTGCCAGGAACATTGCACTTCAACTGATATAATTTTTGACTGACTGATTTAGTAAGTCTACATCTGCTAAAATTCCAGACTCATGCCTGTAAAACTGAGGAGTCAGGTTTTATGAGGTGCTTTCACTGTCATTAAAGACAATCCCACCTTAGCCCTTCTCCTAACAAGACAATCTTGCAGCCGTCATTATGAGACGTGATCCTAGCTTGTCATCATGGAAAAAAGTGGCTTGCTAGGTCAATAAGGATAGAACTGAGTTCATCTCATGGATGTAAGACATTCATTGTAGTGGCTATAAGCCAGGAAGTAAATATAAAGAAGGAAGGAAGGGAAGGAAGGGAGGAAGGAAGTGAAGAAAGAATGAGGAAAGAAAAGAAAGAAAAGGAATGAAGTAAGGAAGGCAGGCAGGCAGGCAGGCTGGCTGGCTTGATATTTTAAACTATACTTTTAATGTTTCATAGCTATCCTAAAATTTAGATATGGATTAAGCTAAGGAGAAAAGGAACGAACAGCCATCATCATGAAACTTTCTGAATTGTTCCAGACTTTCCTTGAGATAATATACGTCCAAATGCAAAATCCATACTAAGAGTTGAATAGGTTGGGTTCCCTGGGTATAGTCCCTGCAATAAGAATTTATTAAATAAGTGATCCCACAAAGGCCCAGGAATGGTGTGAAAAAGCAGACAAGAAAGGGAAGAAGCCAACACAGGATGTCTTAGTAAACCCATTACCCCTGTGGTCAACTGCAGCTGAAGCCTGCTGGGGACAACTGAATGACAGGGTTGAACAAGTAGAGCTGTCCCACCTGAGGTACAAAATAGAGGCCTTATTTATCCGACAACTCCTGTCAGTCATTGGCCTGATCCATAGGAAGGCTGGACATACTCCAACAGCCAGAGAAAGCTTTAGGGCAGAGAGTTGAGGTGCTTACAGCAGAAAGCCTTCAATATGCACAGGAAGGTGAGTATTGAGATTATCTGTGTAAGGACATCAAGAGTTTACTATAAATATTGACCCAAAATTTATGGTGTTTGAGCAATAACAAATTTCCTTGTGGGGCTTGCTTGAACTGGTCCAGTTCACATGGCTCATTCATTGTATCTTGGATGTAAAGGTAATCTGTTTCTCTGTTGTGACCCAATTAAATCCCTAAGATCTGTCTTTGGGATAGAACACCTCAGGGCACCACTCTTGCCCTTTGGGATGTCACAGAATGAAAGGACTGGTGAGGAACAAGAAGTAACATAAGATCTATGAAAAAGCTCATTACTTCTCTGCAAATCACATATTTTATTTGGCTGGGCACCTGACTGGGGTAAGCCCATAGAAAATATGTTTGCTAAATTAAAATAAATTGGGACACAGGCCTAATAACTAAATATGTTACAAGAAACAAAGAATATAATTTAAAAAGGGATCTAATGAAAATCTGAACCAAATTATAACCAGTGATCAGAACCTTCCTCTAAACTACTTCAACTGCGATCTAGACATGCACATTAAACATTATAAAGACAAAGACAAAAAAAATCGGGAAACGCATAGGGAGTTATATTGAGTCTGTTTTTTGGAACAAATCAAATAACCTAAAACGAACTCTATTGTCATTCTTACTCGAAGAGTTAGTTTTAAGGGGGTGTCCAGATATCACAAAAAGAAAATACTCTTTTTTGGGTGTCTTCTTCCTGATTTCATGGCAGAAATCCCAAGTTATCAGTCAGTCAGTCAATACACATGCAGCACTTTTATCAAGTCAAGAAATATCCACTAGGTACCTACTAACATTCCAGAAGTGAGCTCATGACTAAAGCTCAGAGAAACCAAACTGTAGGGCTCTGCCCTTTCACATCTGCCAGAGATGGGCTGATGGATGGATGACAGATGCATGAATGCATTCATTGGTTAAGTGATTGAACTAATGAATGAATGAACTCCTTCATTCCAACCTCTTCGTGGATAGTAACCTTGTCTTTTCTACTCTGTAAACTATGTACCCCCTTTGATGCTTCGTGCATGTTGTAGACACTCCATGAATGACTGTTGATAACATAAGAACAATGCAAAGATTTGTTCAGTGTAAGCTTCTATTGTAAGACCTGTAATTCTTGAAAGGCTGCAACACTTTTTCTGATTAAGTGTTAATGGAACACACAGAAGAGTGAAACTTTTTACAAACCCGTAGCAACACTCTTTGGCTGGGGTCTTTAATTCTGGCTTCAAATGGTTAGGACTTTCTACCTCCTCTAGGAGGATTTTCTAGATTAAGGAACAAGTGGTTTTTCTCCCACTCATTTCTTTACCTTTGTGCCAGATGTTCTTCCACCCACAAGATAAAGTTTTGTCTTCTTTCTACAGGTTGTCTTCACATTTATCTTCATATTTCAACATTCCATTTATTGCATTTTTGTGAATAAAGTCTTCCCACTGCCCTTCTGCTGCCTTTACACTTTCTCTTGAGAGTGTCCATTTGTATGCAAATTAGTGCAGTCAAGCAGGCATGTATGTTAGGCATTTTACTGATCAGTTCTTCACCTTTGTCTGAAAATTTGAAAAAATTTTGTTCAATTTTAGTGCATGCTTTGGGCTTGAACAAATACAAATAATTTTATGAATAGGTCAATTTTTATAGCTGTCATTATCATCTATTCTGTTTTATTAAGACATTGTTGATGTTTTAGATTAAAAGCTTCCAGATGACAGGGATTGTGAACACCACCTTAATTACCCTTAGACAGAGTAAAGATTTGTTACCTTGTCTCAGGGTTAAAAGATGTATTTGACATTGTGTTGTCCAAGTGGCCCATTTGCTGCTCCCATCCTTTCAATGACATTGCTGTGTCTACCTTCTGATCATCAATGTGAATAAATTGCTTCAAGATAGTATAAAGCCTGGCATTTCATAGTGGGAGTATATATTTAAAATATTAATTCCTAGCAAATAAGTAGTCTATTGACTTAGTATCTATTCACATTAAATCTGGAAGAAATCAGAAAATTTCTTGAGAGCAGAATTTAGAAAAGTGTGATTAATAGACACTGAAGAGTAAAGAGAAAGACAGGAGGCAAGTAGACTTAAGGACAACTGTGTTGGTTATCTCTCATTGCAACTATACAGCATAACAAACAGCACAGCAGCTTGGTGGCATGCAATGATAGACTTTGATTTTTGCTGTTAAGTCTATGCCTTGGTTAGATGCCTCTGCCTGTCTGAGCTTGGCTTGCTTATTCCCCTGTAGTCAGCAGGTAGGTCAGCTGAGGAACTGGCTAGTCTAGCAGGGACTCAGTTGGGATGACCTGCCTCTGGTCCATGTGGTCTCTCTTCCTCCAGCAGAAAAATCAGGAAACATTCTCATGGCAGGGTAGGAGTCCAAGAGAGAACAAAAGAACACAAGTGCACACCCATATCATCATTTACACCACATTCCATTGGTCCAAAGTAGTTACAAGACCAACCAAAATTCAAGGGGTGAAGAAATTTACCCCATCTTTTGCTGAGAGGAGGTGCAAGTCCCATTGCAGAGGAAGAAAATCTATAAAACAAGGCCACTAACCTGCACCATCAATCTAATCTACCATTAACAAAACAATTCAGTGGATAAAAAGGGAATTACAACAAAGACAAAAAAGTGGCCGGGTGCGGTGGCTCACACCTGTAATCGCAGCACTTTGAGAGGCCAAGGCAGCAGATCACTTGAGGTCAGGAGTTTGAGACCAGCCTGGCCAACGTGGTGAAATCTCGTCTCTACTAAAAATACAAAAACTAGCTGGGTGTGGTGGCAGGCACCTGTAATCCCAGCTACTGGGAGGCTGAGGCAGGAGAAACACTTGAACCCAGGAGGCGAAGGTTGCAGTGAGCTAAGATGGAGCCACCACACTCCAGCCTGGGTGACAGAGCAGGACTCTGTCTCAAAACAAAACAAACCAAGAGCAACTGATCCTCTTAAATAAATTAAAAACTAATGGTAGAGAGAGAAGAAACAATCATTTATTCAATTAGTCAGTAGACATTTACCAGTTGTCTACATTCAAGCTTCCTACTGGGTAGACATATGATTCAAATATAGCCCCTATTCTCAGATAGTTCAGGATCTCAAGAGTTTGCATGGAGCAAGCATTACTTGGATGGTGTTTTGCACACTGTTATAGATAATGAATATTTATTGGCCAGTGGTAGGATTAATGCTAAACAAAGCATAAAGTTTTCAGAAAACATTCTCTTAGATTCCATAAGACCATTAGACCATTTTTGGATGGGAATCCTTCAGTGTTTAGAATATGGTAAAAAATGAAGAAAAAATGTAAATGTCTAAGAGAGATTGATATGTACACTTAACTTCCCTGTGTAATCCTTTCCTTTTTCTGTTTTTTTTTTGTTTTTTTTTTGTTTTTTTTTTTGTTTTAAGGGGATAGGGTTGCACTCAGCTGGCAGAGTCAAAACACAAGTTAAGGGACCTTCCTAATCACAAGGTAAGCACTACTAGTACAACATAGGAGCCTCTCAGCAATAACTGACCTGACAGCCCAGATCGGGGCAGGAGCCCTAAGTCAGGCAGGTCCTGTATCCTCAGGTCCTCTAATTTCCAGGTCAATGAAGACAGAGAACAGCTAGGCTGTGACAGGTGTTCTCTCTTCCGTGTTTCACGAAGGACAGGTAGGAGGAGTAAGAAACTGACAATTCAAACTTACCCATATTTTAATGTGTATGTACACGCACATACACATGACACATCATACATTCACACACACACGCATTGTACACATATACGTTGAACCAATCAATACACACTGAAAAATCTTTGGCCTTGGGTTTATTCTTATAGACATCTTTTGACCTCACTGTGGCGAGCAAGAAAGCTGTGTGAAGAGAGAAAGGCTGTGAGCTGGTACTGAGGGCCTCCTTGATTTGAAAAGTGAATTTCAAGATGAAAATAATCAGGAAGAACCAATACCACACGGTTGTTTATGTGTGCGTGTGTTTGTGTGGACGTGAATGCATGTGATTATGCCTCAGTGTGTCTGTGTGTAATGGGGCATTAACATCAGCTCACATAAGCTGCTCTGCTTTATAAGTTGGTTTTTTTTTTTTTTTTAAAGAAAATCAAGCCATTTTTTTCCTTCTCGTTCTCAAAGATGAAGCAGTTTACAGATGCTGAATCCTTTTTTAGGAATAATTCTCAATGCATCATTCAAATATCCTTTGAGCTGAGCACACGATATGCACATCATGAATACATATAATCACCGTGCAAGCCTTTGTGAAGATTTTGAAAATAGCATCTAAAAGAGCCGACCGTGTGTCTCCATCTGAGGATGTGCATTTGGTGAGTGTGGCTGAGCTGATTCTGGCCACTTATTTCCTCTTTAATGGGCCCTGTTGCATCTCCTGTGGTTTGAAACACTGAAAATTTCAGTGGTTCTGGTAGTTTAAAAGTAAATCACAATTTCTGGGCCTTTATAAGAATTGTTTTGCAAGTCTGTCCATATCAAAGAGTACTTGCGGAATTTCAAAACAAGGCATACAAATAGATATATTTTTTTAAAAGATCGTCACCCTAAAATTAGCTAATTCCATCCTCTTCTTGGCCTGCTTGAGGCTGATGTGATTGAATTTCCAAAGCCTGATGTGGCAAGCTATATTGCTAGTATTTATCTACTAGAAACATTTACAAATGCTCAAAGTGCAATTTAACAACAACAATCCAGTTAAAAAGCATTTTTCTTGCTATCATGGTGACTCGTTCACAATGTTGAGGACTCTTTTCTTCACCTTCTTCCTTAGAAATATGTAACAAAGATTTTAAGAAAATGGTAGTTATTTACTAGAGCTCATAAAACTTAGCCTAGAGGACTGCATACCCTTCTCTCTTATCCAGACTGAGATATAAGGAAGGTCTGAAGTCACTTACTTGTTGTCCCTCTTTCTTACAACTCCCCATCCTGAAGCCTGTGATTTAAAACACCAGACCTATAAAGTAAAAATGTTATATTCTCCAGTTTGGAGAACATAAGGTTTTCTGATAAATTCTTTTAAGTAAACCTGAAGTTCGTTTGTACAAGGTGGCACTCTAAACGACTTCAACTGCCCCAACCCCTTTTCCAGATTCTAGTGGTCTTTAGCTATTTTTGATCTGTGAAATCTGATATTCAAAATCACGTGTTACTTGAAATATAAAACCAACCAGTGGTGGTGGATCACACCTGTAATCCCAGCACTTTGGGAGGCCGATGCGGGGAGATCACTTGGGTCTAGGAGTTCAAGACCTGCCTGGGCAACAGGGCAAAGCCCCATCTCCCGAAAAAATACAAAATATTAGCTGAGTGTGTTGGTGTGCACCTGTAGTCTCAGCTACTCGGAGGCTGAGATGGGAGGATCACTTGAGCCTGGGAGGCTGAAGGTTGCAGTGAGCCGAGATCAGGCTACTGCACTCCAGTCTGAGCAACAGAGCAAGATCCTGTCTCAAAAAGAAAAAAAAAAAAAAGGAAACATAAAACCAAACATGAGACATATGCTTCTCATTATTATTTTATAAAGATGGCCTCTGAAATTTAGAAGGTAAAAGAGTTGTTAACAGGGCAGTGGCCTATGTAGTCCTCCATCTCCACAGACTAATATTAATAACTTCAGAGTAAATACAATAACATAGTTTATTTATATAAAATGTCTATTTATTCAAAAAGCTTTCATATATATGTCTGTCTGTTACAGGTAATTCAAAAACAACATACATTATTACCTAGACCCTAAATTCCAAAATTTATTTCTCATTTTGTATACAATTATCAAGTGCCTTCTTTGCATTTAACACAATGCTCATATTTTAGGCCAGTGTGTTTTAAAAGAAACTGTAAAGCAACTTTATTGTATCGAAAGGCTAGCATAAACAAACATTAAGATACATTAGAAAGCAAGATCAATTCATAAGGAACTTTGTTATTTGCATGGTGATCAACAAACTAATAATGGGCATTTCTGGAGAACATGCACTATGGTGAGTTACAGAGGAAATCTAAGGTTTACTCCTTAACTTCGTGTACCTTACACGAAGGTTTGGGAGAAAACAGCAGAGGAGTAGAGAGGAAAGGAGAAGTCAATAGGGGCTTGAGAGGACATATTAAGCCATTATTGAAACAAGCTGGAAAGATTAAGCGAGAATCTGCTGAAGCACTTCTGGTTTTTTTCCCTGTAGACAAGCCAATGGCAAGAACAGGGAAAGGGCTCTGATGAACCTACTCCTTCCGCCTTCGAAAACCCCAGGATGCAGTTGTGCATCTCACATAGAGGCGGACCCTTGAGCAGTCGTGAAGAGAAGGAGGGAAAAATACAGAACCTCTCTTCAATATTTTCTTTAGTCAAAGAATGTTATTATCTTTTGAAAATCAAACAACCTCTTCTGACCTCTCTAGCTTCATGTCTCATCCACAGCCCCTTCATCAACCGGTTAGTTCATCCAGCATTTTAGTTAATTTCAATCTGAAATATATATCATGCCCTCAGTTCCTGAAATACTGCTATTCTGGTTCCTCCTGCCTGGAGTGTACTGCTTAGCCTTTTTTTTGGACTGATTAACTGCTGCTTTAAACTCTACCTTCAGTGTGGCACCTTCAGTGCCCCAAAAGCCTGAGTTAGTTGATCCCCCAGTAAGTTCCCCCATTTCAGCCTATATGAACCATTCTGTACATTTCTTACATTTCTTTATAGGAAGTACATACTTTGGCACATAGTAAGCACTCAGATTTCTATCTAGCATATAATACTAAATAAATGTTAGCTATTATTATTCCCTTACTATTTTGTAGTTATCTGATTCCTTGATATTCCCCCTCACCAAAATCTCAGCTAGATTCTGTCTTGTTCACCAGTGCAGTCACTTACCTAGCACAGTTCCAGGCACATGGTATTTCAGTTATTACACCTATCCATTGGTATTTTCATTTAATAGTGTCTCTTCTCCCCAATAAGACACCCCATCAAAACCCCAAACAAAATTCTTCTTTCAAAAGTACAAAACAAAGGAGAAGTGGGAAGAAGAGGATGAGACAAGACCTGGTGCAAGTAGAAAACTGTGAGACTTCTCATTACCATAAACAATGGAGAGGTAGTTTTGATTTTGTGGAGCTTGTTATAGATTAGTGTGTGTGTGATTCTTTTTAATACTACGGTTTTGAGTGTATTGTTTGATCTGAGTTCCTGTTTGTGTTTCACAAGAGGAGATACATACTTCAAGAATATTTAGGTCTATAATTTAAATAGGATACTCTTTATTTGTTTTCAGAATTTGTGTTTAAGAGTTTCCTTTTCAAGGCTTTCGGGTGAATCCCAGAGAAAACTGATATAAATTGAGATCTCCTTCCAGTTTCTTATCCATAAAAGGGGAAAATGATAATAATTATTTCATGGAGTTCTTAAGAAGTATGGTAGGCTAGGCCGGGGGCAGTGGCTCACACCTGTAATCCCAGCACTTTGGGAGGCTGAGGTGGGTGGATCACTTTAGGTCATGAGTTCAAGTCCAGCCTGTCCAACACGGTGAAACCTTGTCTCTACTAAAAATAAAAAAAAAATAGCCAGATGTGGTGGCAGGCACCTGTAATCCCAGCTACTCCAGAGGCTAAGGCAGGAGAATAGCTGGAACCTGGGAGGCAGAGGTTGCAGTGAGCTGAGATCGCACCACGACACTCCAGCCTGGGCGATAGAGCGAGACTCCGTCTCAAAAAAAGAGGAGGCTAAAAATGGTCCCCCAAACGATACCCACATTACGCTCCTAGAAACAGTGAATGTTACTTTATTTGGAAGAAAGGTATTTCCAGATGTGATTCAGTCAAGGACCTTAAAATGAGATAATCCTGGATTACCCATCCAGATGGGCCTTAAATCCAATGCAAGTAACCTTACAAGAGAAAGGCAGAGGGAGGTTAGAGACCAAGAGAAGAAGGGAAAAGACAGAAACATACAGAGAATGCCATGTGAAGATTGAGGCAGAGACTGGAGTGCTGCAACCACAAGCCAAGAAACTCCTGCTGGAAAAGGTAAGAAGGGATTATTCCCGGGAGCCTCTGGAGGAAGCACAGTCCTGCAGATACTTTGATTTCAGACTTCTGGCCCCCAGAGCTGTGAGAGAGTAAATTTCTGTTATTTTAAACCAGGAAGTTTGTGGTGATTTGTTACAGCAGCTGAAGGAAACTACTACAGAAGGTCCAGTGAATTAATACACACAGGGCACAGCACCAGTTCCTGGAATATTCTCATTCATATACTCATTCATTCAACAAATATAAGTATCTCCCAAGTCCTAGGTCTATTATTATACTAAGAATATGGGAGCAGAGGAAGGGGAGTTAACTCTGAGGAAATTATACTCATAATTTTACACAGCATTTTGTGAGATGGAGAGTTTCTCCACCCCTGATTGACTAGCTCTACTTTGTGTTGCTATTGAAATGCTTTTCTTTCTATGGTGAAACCCACCCCTCCCCGCCCCCGAGACATTCATTTGCAATTTCTACACATACCCACATTCTAAAGCTTCTCCTCTTCACATCCTCACCAACCCCCACTTCCAGGGCAATCCCCAAGTTGCCCCCAAAGATACAAACCTCTAAAGATGTGGCAAATATGAAGAGGTTACTGCTCCTTACAAAGCATTAGTAGGATTTCTCTCAACAAAGAAGCAAGCTAGCCTTTCTGCTAATTTTGCCCAGTCTCTCTACATTCTGGAACATCATTTTTAAACTGGATATAGGTACTTGATCCTTGTTCACATTTATTAGTTACATATATATTTTTGACTTTAGTCCATATAAATGACTCCTTCCCACGGGAAAGAGCAGAGGTATTAGTAATTTTATCATGGGAACACCCTCCTCAGCAACTGAGACTGACTCTAATGCAATCCACCTCATGAAAGGAAGGTCATTTTCTTGTTTCATGTGATGCTGAAAAGAGGCATGTTTGTTGTGAGCTAACAAGAAAAACTAACAGAAAATGAAAAATAGATGTATACTTCGTGCTAAAATAGCACATCACATTGCACGTCACTTCCTAGCAAGCAAGCACTGTTTCTAATTTTTTTAAATGCAGAAATAAATCATTTTTAAAATTATTTTAAAATCCTCATAACAGAAAGTAGAAAACAAAGTTTGAAACACTATGCATGGTACCTGCTACAGTGTTGAACATAACATCTTGCCCCAAGTAGGATTTATATTATGAGAACCCATAGCATCCATATCATATTTACCTATGTCACTGCAACAGATGTGTCCTGTTCTTTTGTTGTTTAAACTTATTCCTTACTTTTATAAAATATATTTTTCATCAGCAGTTTCTTCTTCTACCTATATTTTGTAAGGAGCCCTGGAAGAGACATTTCTTTCAGGAAGTGACTGTTATGACAGAATTATAAACAGCCAAACGTATCTAGATTAATATAAATGTCCTGCATGTGACAATTTGCCCCCACCAGAAGCGATTTTTTAATAAGATTGAGCAATTTACCTGAGAAAAACATTTGACAGAGACAGAAACTGTGTCACTTGTCCAAAGGGAGGACACAGATAAATATTTTCATCTGGCTCCTGCTCAGTGCCTGACTCTAAGCTACACATCATTCATGCTTTTATTCATCACCTTACTATTTGAGCCAACATGAGCAAACTGCAAAGCTCAAGAGGGTGCACTCAGGCTCACCTAGTGGACAGTTGATCTGATGGACACCAAGGACCTGGACAAATGGATTCATTCAGTTCAGGAAGAAAAGTGAGTCAGAAGAAAGTAATAATATTGACTACCAAGCAATGCTAGGGTGGGTAGCTCTGTCTTTTTCTAAATCTTGGAATCAGACTGGGGTCATTGATTCTAATTAGCAACAGACCAGCTCCTTATCCCACGCAGGTCCTGTGGAGCTGAAGAAAATGCACCTGGTCTGCCAAGTCAGAGCTTGCATTTAATTTGGGGAGGGAAATGTGGAGACTACACTTGGCCAAATCCTCCTGCCAAGCTCTGTCTAGGGCATCAGACAGCCAAAAGAGGGTAGAGGATGGGTAAAAAGTAAGGCAGAGTAGTCAGGGAGGAGATATAAGTTATGAAGCTAGACAAAGCTGCAGGGAAATGTATAATAAGAAAAAGGTGAAAGAGGTAGGGAAGTACCAGAAAATCCAAGGTGATAAAATCAAAGACAACTTTTCAAAGGACATCACTTTGTTCCCTGCTATTGTCTTGGGCTTCCTATTTTCAAAGCAATCTACAGATCATTTAATCACTTAACATTTACCAAACACCTACAACAGGCCACGCACTGTAAGAGGAACTTTGCTTTTACCATTTTGCTTAATTCTTGCAATAATCCTTTGTGCTTGGCTATTTTACATATAAGTTTGAGGTTTAGAAAAAAACTAAGTCCCACCTCTAGTTAATTGCAAGGTCATAATTCAGTTCTAGGTTTGTCTGACTCCAAAGCTCATACATTTTCCACTATACCAATAGTGTAAAAATAGTAAGAGAGTGCCTCATCAACTTCTGCAAGGGGGAAAAATTTTTAATCAGTACTTTAATGGAAAGGCCAGTGCTGGAACAATGTATCACTTTAGGGAAAATCCCTCTGAGATGGAGGTCCAGAAAAACATGCTGCTCGTTTTAATACTACTTGTGAAATTTCCAGTAGGGGAAATTTGGGGGGCTCTATTTCTCAAAAGTTTCATGTGATAGAACACCTGAAAACAAGAATGTTCATTGTGAGCTAACATAAAAAACTGACGTAGAAAATGCAAAATAAATGTATACTTCATGCTAAAATAGGCATGATTGCACATCACATTGTAGCTAGCAAGCACTGTTTCTAATTTTAAAGAATGCAGAAAAAAAACAAAATCGAGAAAATAATGCATTGAGTTTACTCTATCCCACATTAGGATACCAGGTTTTCGCACAAAATTTGGGAACCTGTACTTAAGAGAATGGCTTGTCCTACAATCGGCTTGAAGTTTTGAAATGCCGGGCGAGCAGGTAGTGATAGGAAAAAAGTTACCAAAATTCTCAATTCCCAGAAGTTTCTAATTACCAGAAGTTTGAAATTCTCACAAAGAAGCACAAATCCTCACTTGACTGAACATGGTTAGAAATCTGAACTTACTAAAATTTATAGATTATTAGAGTATAATAGAGCATGGAGAGAATGTAGCAGCGCAACTAGAAAAAAAAACTATTTTGTTAATAGCTATTAAGTTTCATGTTGGTTTTTTTTTGAGTTTCCTATGTATATCTCAGTGGCTGTAATTTTTTTCTCAAACTTTTAGAACACATGCCTTTTGATGATTCTAAATGTATTCATTTGAACTCTAAGAAAAACTCCAACATTCATATTTACAGTACCATCATTCGGAAGTGTGTTCCCCACCAAAATCACTAATAACTGGAAGCTTCAAATTACCTTTGGACTCCCTTTACCAGTAATGACATATTGTAAAGTTTTGACTTTTAGAAACTGAGTTATAAAGAAATATTTATTGTGTCACTGTTGTGTCCAATATTCTCCATTTTGCCTACAAATTCTTTTCTTCTCTGTTCCATATCCCACAGCCTTGTGTCCTCAAATTCCCTTACAGGGGCTCTCTTGCTCCTAGTTTCTAGTGTGGTTCAGCCAATGAGAGGCATCCAGTGGGAACTCAGAGAGTGGGAGGAGGGATAGGTTGTGCTCCATGTTGCCCTTGCTTCCTCTCCATGAGCAGTGTTGGCCGTGGCTTTTCCCTGGAGCCCACTATCCAATGGTGTATTTGTTTCTGAGGGTTGCCACAACAAATTACCACAAAATAGGAGGCTCAAAACAATAGTAATATACTCTTTTCAAGTTCTGAAGGCTAGGAGTCTGGAATCAAGGTATCAGGAGGTCTGCACTCCCAACAAAGGCTCTGGAGAGAGTCCTTCTTTGCTCTTTCAGCTTCTGGTGGTTCCAGGCATTTCTTGGCCTGTGGCTACATAACTCCCACCTTTGTCCCTGTCTTCACATGGACTTCTCCTCTCCTTTCTAAGCACGTGTATTCTCTTCTTTTATAAGGACAGCTGTCATTGGATTTAGGGCCCACTTGATCCCACCAGGATGATCCCACCTTGAGAACCTTAATTACCTCTTCAAAGACTTTTTCCTGGTAAAGTCACATCTACAGGTTTCAGGTGAACATATCTGTCAAGGATCCTCCATTCAACCCACTATAAATGACTATAGCTCTGACGAGTCCTGGTCTTTGTTGTCTCTTCCTCTCCTCTGGGCTCCCTGCTATTGCCAGGTCCTCCAAACTTCATCATCCCTTGTCGAGAGACCCCCTTAACTCTTCCCAGAGCTACGAAAAGAAATGCGTGCACGAAACTTTCTTCTACTTGCATTAAACTTATTATTTTAAGTGTACATGGACCCTAAGATAGTAATATAAATTATATATTACAGTGCTGAAGATGCATTTGAAAAACTAAACACAATCTTATCAACTGAGATTATGACATGATTTCCCAGTCTCAGCCCACCCTGCCCTTAATGGAGTACATCTTCCATGACTCATTCAGTAGAATTCACCACTTAAAATTTGGGAAAGCACCTATAAAAAAGCCAAACGGGCAAAGCTTCTGCTGTATTACAGTGAGATATTTTCCATTTGGGCACATGGTAGGAAAAAAGGGGATAATCTTTATAATGAAACTCTCCCCACCCTCCAAAGCATAATGAACTTCCATGAATATATTTACATATGTTTCAACCACCCCCCACCTCATAACAGAAAAATTCAGGCAACTAAACTCTAGCAAAATGGATTGTTTGGCACCATGAAGATCAATCACCTTATCTATAAGGTTGGTGCAAAAGTAATTGCAGTTTTTGCAATTAGAAGTAATGACAAAAAAATGCAATTACTTTTGCTTCAAACCTGATATCACCCTTCACAATTTTAAAATTATCTCTTTAATTCTGTGAGAACAGAAACTTATACTCATTTGCGTTTTCACTCCTTTTTGGTGCTTAAACATTCCATTTTTTTCTCTCATTGCGATATCAGCTCTATAGAAACACATATTCAATGCATTTTATTTGCCAAATTAAAAAAAATTCTGGCATAACACTTCCTTTAGAAATTATCTTTTTAGAAAAAAATACTAATTTTCTCACTTTTAGAATAAATGAGTTGATGAGTTGGACTAGATGATTTGATCTATAAGGCTGCTTTCTGGAGTATCTTGGGATTTACATAAATTGGCCCATGGAACTGAGCTCCTCTATCATGTCATTACCATGATGTCACAAGGAATCCTAAGGCCCTGAGGGCTCCCATTGAATAAGGCAAAGTTGTTTAACTTTCCAACTAAACTTAAAAAGTGTTGTATGTGTCTGGATTAAATTCTATTCATGGAATCTGCCTCCTGCTGATAAAGGCCAAAACTGGTCTAAAACTCCCTGTGGCCACTGCTTCAGCAAGTTCCAATCAAACATCCCACCACACCAGTACAAAAACAAGCAAATGCACAGAGATAGGCCTTATGACTACCCCTGGATTTCCCCTGTTCTGTGGTACTTAACCCTATCAATTCCATTTGCTTCACATTCCAGGTCATGCTTCTTCCTGCCAGGTGTGTGTACCTGAAGAAACTGGATGCAAATAGTCTATTGAAACTATGCTGTTAGCAGAAGGTCTATGTCATCATTCATTCATTCATTCATACCAAATCTCCCAAGCATGTCATTTGTATCTTCAGAAATAATGCTTACTATTTCCTAGACAAACTTCCAATATGGTATCATCTCTTAAAAATATCTAAATTGAATCTTCCCTATATGGTTTTCACATAACAACTTAAAGGGAGTAGTGAAAGAAAAATGATATTTAGCAAATGGAGAAAACGCATACACAAATGTGCATATCCATGCATATACATATGCATATGTGAAATATGTGTGTATATATTTAAAATTATGGTTTGAAGGGCGTTTGCCAAAATTCAGGGCTTTGTGTAAAAATAGCTCTATGTCTGCATCAGTTAGTTTCTCTTGGAAACTTTAAAAAAATATAATATTTTTTGATGGCTTTACCCTGCACTGGCCAGCTACATTAAGATAACAGTAAACTACATTCTTATGGCTGTCATAACATTTAGCTTGGTGCTGCTTGCAATGTGAGTAATCTATTAAGATATATAAGGTGCAAAATGCTGCCTTTGTGTCTTGGAGTTCTAGCTATCAGCTGTAAAAACCAAGTGCAATTACTGCCAGTGTGGGGCCTGGCTGCTTTCCACCACAGACCTCATTGGCCAAAGGGTTTGCAGCAGTGACCCCTGGCAGCTTTGGCCACTGCCATTGGGGCCGCCCAGAGCTCCTTCTCCTCGTCTCTCTTCCCTCCACTCCCTCCCCTTTCCTCTTTCTTGCCTGTCATCAATCTTACTAAAATGACAACAGACAGATGTTAGCCTTTGCAAAGATCAAATGAAATCTATGGCTCTGGGGCTGTTCACCAAGGAGCAAAGCAGTCTACACCCGATGCAGGCATTCGCACCAGCAAAAACCCACCTAGAATCAATTTGCTAGTAATTGCAAGTGTCTCTCCATAGGCATGGGCCATTCAGAAATGGATTTTGGCAAAATGTTGCGCTTTGTTTGCTTCAGAGAGGTTTGGAGACGGACGGTCAGAGTTTTTTACAAGAGTGTGTGTGTGTGTGTGTGTGTGTGTGCGTGTGTGTGTGTGGACATGCATTTGAAAATAATTACTAACGCTCAGCTTCAAGAAGACAGTATTTAGTTTGGCCAGAAACTCATGGTTTTTAACCCCTTCTTCCAAAAGTTGAACTGTAGCAAGGGCCCTCCTGCCACTTGCCCTTGAGTTTTCAAATTTCTCTTACTGAGAAAACATTACTCCATAGTGTAACTATGCTGAATGTGCCCTTGTCTCATGCAATTTCTTTACATCAATGTACAGGACTATTTATCCCCAATAGAAATGTTTACCTAATCTGGAAAATGTCGGGCCATATGGTGTACATTGCACGAATTTCATCCATTCTTTTTAACTCTTTCTGAAAGTCTTTTTCTCCCTGCTGCCCCTTTGTTGTGGACCAGGCAGAAATGATTAAAGAGGGATAGAAATCAGAAGAGAGGGGGCAGGATGGAAAGGAAGCCGGGAGAAGCACAGATGGGCATGGGGGAGGTTTCTTCCTTTGCTGAATGCCACATCTCATAGACCAAAGGCCAAAGAAGTCTCAGGATTGAAGCAACCTTTGTACGAAGTTAGAGCAAATCTACAATAAGAAAACAAATCACATCACCAGTGACCTAAAGATAAATATGATACATTACTAATAACAAAAATCCCACAGGCTACCTGAAATTTAGAAAGATCAAATCACCTTTAGGCTATTTCCCTCGTCACTTCCTAGAAATAATGAAGTCGTAACTGCATGAAGAAAAGAGCAACCCTCCGGTACTTTGAGCTGAAGCAAATGTTTCTGTAACGTATCTTTCTACAGTATCTTGGTAAAAGATAGATAGCTATTTAAAATAAGCGATATCAAGGAAGAATAAACTATTATGTTTGTGCCAATGCTTATTCATGGTTTTATAACAAGACATATCTGTTTTCTTCATATAAATCTTGACTCTATATTTAGAGTTTGCAAACAATGATTCTAGTTTTTGGCTGCCTGCCACTTCTGATAGAAAGCTGGGATAGCCGTACTACATTACTATAACATTAAAAAAATTCCCAAAATTCCATGTGCAGAACTTCCTAACAGGCAAGAGAAAAATATAAAGTATTCATATGTGTACAGAAGAGGAAGGAGGGCAAAGGGTTTCAAATTTTAAGGTGGGGCCTGAGCATATTACTTTTTAGTCAGTCTTCCTAAACCAAGGGTATCTTCCCCAACTGTAGACACTGAGTAGGAATCACCACCTCAGTTCTTTTCTGGACTTCATACCACTTTCATGACCTCTACTCTTTATTAGCCACTCAATTCTTAAACGATGGTTCAGCACCCACAAAACACTTGGCAAAGAGTGCCAATTTTAATAGTGTCAATAATAATGTCAAGTAATCTGATACATTTTAGAGGCTCAAGCTCCCTCTAAAAAGTTCTTGTCTCCTCTTTTGTTTAACATCTAATAGTTCTGAAAATATTTAGGGGATACCAGAAAATTATTACTAACTTTTGTTGTTGTTGTTGTTATTGTTCTAGGGAAAGGGAAGAAGAAAGCAATAATCTCTAGGACAGGAAATTCTGTGGACTTTGTAATCTAGCAGTGTTTTTGGAGGTGTGGAGTTAGCTTGGGAGAGTTCATTCATTCAATTATAGTTTGCTCACTCATATATTTACTCAACCCATAAATGCGTGCTGCTTTCCCCAAGCACTCTGCTAAGTACTGAGGATACGAAGCTCAAAAGCAGGATCTCTCCCTCAAGGATTTCCCAGTAGAAGGAGAAAGACACCCAAATAAACAGGATACTGCAGCCTGTTGATAGGTAGCACAGCCAGTGTGATAGGTAGAACAAGAGATGGATGCTTGGGGATTGGTAATCTCAGTGACCAAGAAAACCTAACTCCGCCTTGGAGTGTTAGGGAAGGATATTGAGAGGTGATATCTCCTAAGCTACATTAAAAAAAGAAAAGGCAACTGTGGCAATCCAGGACAAGGACACAAGCATGTGAGTAGCTTGGTGTGCTCACATGGTGCAAAAGGTGGTGGGATGGTTGGAGGAGATTGTGGCAGCAGATGAGGCCAGTGAAGTAGAGAGTTAAATCCTGAAAAGCCTTTTGGTCGTCTAGAATACTGTGGCTAAGGTGAAAAGACTTCAGCAGCTGTTATGGAGCCACCAAAATTCTGAGCAGAAAAATTCTGATGGGAATTATGGGAAAGCATCAAAGGCCAATGATAGGAAATTATAGGAAAGGCCAGTCTTTCTTAACCTGCAAAAGACCTACATAGATACAAGAACTAAATGCAGTGGCTGAATTGTGGCACAGTGCCAAGATTCAAGCCCATAATTTTACATCATACCAAAGTGAAAGATACCAATGGCCCTCATTCTTGAGATTAATTCAGGAAAACACAACTGACTCAGGCAAAATGAGAAAGGAAATTTTAGAAAAGGGGAAAAAAATAGAGTGGGTAAGAAGTCACAACGAACCAGATTTTAGGAAAATCTTTATATTAGTCTGAATGAACTCCAGTCACTAAATTGGATGTACTACTAGTAAATTGTTTCTTACTGTAAAGGAGGAAAGGAAAGCAAGGGCAGCTGATGTAGAAACCAGTCACTCTGATGAGAGTGAATAACCAACCTAGGTTATTTTAGACACCACAATTTCTAAATCACATCTAGGGAAGAAAAAATCAAATGCATTAGTCCCATTTACAACCAATGTTGTTCAGCATATCAATTAAAGGCACAAAGTGCTTTCCCACATTCCTTCCACCCAATTTTCAAATATTTATTGGTGCATTATACTGAACATTTCATCACAATTAGTGTGGAAGTGATACAAGGCCCATAGAACACACTGAGCTTTTCATTATGAAAGTGGATTGAGCAGGACAAAGACTAAATTGTTAATATCTTAAAAACAAGAGCATTAATTATTAAACAGAAGTAGTAATATATGGAATTATCTGAAAGAGAAATGGAATGTGCCATTTAGCCAGTTTTAAATTCCCCATTAGTGTATTTCTAATAACAGCCTTATTAAGTTATACAGATAGTTGAGAAATATATCACCAACTCAGATGTCATACATAAGAGATTGTCAATAGACTCACAAGTCAGAATTAGAATTCCACTTGGGTTACCTTGATCCTTATTTTGAATGACTCGGAATGAGGTGAAGTTGAAAACAAAGAATAACTACAGTAAATTTTGAAATGTAGACTGATCTTCACAGCTAGATAAAATCCTGATACATAAAAAGAAGGAAGAAATGAATGGAGGAAGGAAGAAGAGAAAGAGAAACAGAGAAGGAGAGAAAGAATAGAAAGAGAAGGAAAGAGAGGAAAAAAAAGAAAGGGAGAGAAAGTGAAAGAGAATGAGAGAGGAAGGAAGACAGAAGGGAGAAAAGGAGGGAAGGAAGGAAGGAAGGAAGGAAAGAAAGAAGGCAAGGAGTGAGGGAGGAAGACAGGCGTGCAGACTGTGGTTCCTGGGTACTCTCAGCTCATAGATCTACTTGCCATGAAAATAACTATTTATAGAACCATTAAAATAGACAATGAAGAGTTGCGTATGTGTGTGTTTTAAATTCAATTAAACTGTTTATTATCTCTCAATGAATGTTTAAGGACCAAACACTAATGTTAACAAAGATAAAACCCATCTTTTTAAAATCCTTTTTGTCCACCCAGTACCTCTGTAAAATGCTCAGATATCTCAGGAGAAATTACACAAGAGTGTAAGTCACCCTCTTTCAATGTGTAAAAGCTTCCTTGTGAGTCTTTCTTTGCCCCCATCTGACTGCTGCTGTTTGTTCCTTAACAGATCTGGCTGTTGGAGCCAGAGGCAGAAGGGAGGAGCTGGGGAAGACAGCCCGAGAAGGAAGCAGTAGAAAAAGCCTTTCTCTCCTAAGTACTTGCAAACATTAAGTGTTTAGTAATTCTTATGATGGAAAGGAACACTACTGAGATCTTCATCTCAAATATATCAAACCGCCTTACCCGATTTATGTTACCAACTTAAACTTAGTTCTAGTCTCGTTTTTCCAATATGCTACACATCAGAATGACTGCAAGCTATTTGACTTTAAATTTGCCTCCTCATATCATTCTAAAATTTACTCTATTGAGGTGCTTTGGAACAAAAAGGTTTTTTCTTTATCAGTGTCCTTAAAGTTTGAAAAAGATCTCAAAATTGTACATTCTCATAATGGATTAAACATTGCCACCTATAGCTGAGATCAGATTTTCTAAAAATGGTGTGTAAAAGAACACTAATACCTCCAGAAAAATAACAAAAATGTCTAATTCAGTTCCTTCTTATTACTCAAGATGTGAACAAAATAATGATAATGAAGAAGTAACAATAACTACGGAGCACAATATTTACTGAGCCAATCACTTCATGTGCATTAACTTATTTAATTATCATAGCTTCCGTAAGCGCCACTCTCTCTCGGATCAGCGGCCAGCCTGTTGCTACAGGAGCATCTGGGGGCTGCATAAAACTTCTAGGGGGAATAAATGTCCCATCATGGGCTCTGGGCTCTGCACTGCAGTTCCTCAGGGGTTAATCCATGCCATTCCAAAGTTCAGTGAAGGGACAATCAGAACTCAACAGCGAGGATTTTAGAATGTTAATCGTTGGCTCTCCTCCGATGGGCCCAGAACAAATGCAGTGTACAGTAAATTGTCCTTGTCAGCTCAGCTCACATGATGATATGCTTTATTTCTAGACATGCCTTGAATCTGTCCCCTGAATTTATGTTCAGAAAATAAACACTTCCAGACGGCAATAAAGCATTCAGTTGTGGCTGGCAATTGCACAGCCTCAGACCAACCAAAGTTCTTTTCTTGGGAGGTTTTAAGGGTTTGAGCAGTCTAGTTTCCAAAATCATATTTCCTCCACTTACCAGCCTGGCACCAAAATGTGCTATTACAACCAGGACCCCAATGTCAGGATTGTTCCCCTTTTTGCTTTCCCATTTCTACTGTCTTTTTTTTTTTTTTTTTTGTCCCTCACTCTCGCCTTTAAAATTTTTTGCTGCAAAGACTTGCACTTTGGGTCCCATTCAGGCAAAAATTTCCTTTATGGTCAAGTATTCAAATTTAAAGGAAGTTTGCTTAACAGTTAAGCAATGAATCTATTTTATTTATCAATTGTCATAAACCAAGATATATTATAACTAGGAAATATAATCATGCTTCCCAAAATTTAGGTAGACACTTAGCACATTTATAATTTTCATCCATATATGAGTAGTATTTCTATTGTTATTTACTCTTTCATAAAAATTACTTGAAACCAGGGCCAGGAGTGGTGGCTCACACCTGTAATCCTAGCACTTTGGGAGGCCAAGGCAGGAGAGGCCCAGGAGTTTGAGACCAGCTTGTGCAACACTGGGAGACCTGGAATATATTTTTTAAAAAAATTACTTGAAATCAACTCCCATTTTATTGCTTAATCTTGTTCTAAGATATAAATCAGGGATTTGATAGCTGTGCATATATTTTCTAATGCACCTAAAAATATATACCACTATTACATTATTTTAAACTCATTAATATATCCCTAAAGTCATTGCCCACATCACCAGTATGCATGTCATGCACTTGAAGAAATACAATTCCAGAACAATGCAAAGATTCCAGAGAAGATAAAATAACCACAAGATAAATAAATAAATTACAATAGTAATAAAGATATCAAAGATTCAGGATATGAGTTCATTTCATAGAAGCTAAATTAAACAGCTGTTTCATTTTCACCTAAGGTGGCCAATGGGACAGCTTGTATTTAGGTGATTTGCTGATTAGATTGTGTGTGATGGTCTCTGGGTGTTACTGATAAACACCCAGCCAGACTGCAGTGTTTCTTTGCACCTTGTAATTCTTATGATCACACTCTAACTCTGCCTTAGTATCCTTGGATGACATCTCCTTGCAGCATGATGCCGCTGAGACTTTGGCAAAACTAAATGGAATGGGAACAACCTCTGACAGAAGAAATAGAGAAGGCAATGCCAAGGGGAAAATAATAGGGCCTCATTGCAGATTTGAGATTTTGGGGATTGAACTAGGATTGACATCTGTCTTTTAAACTTGCATAAAGGAAATCCAGTGACTTCTGGTCCTAGGTGAAACTCTATAAGAGCCATGATAAGTAATTAAAACCATGTGGTTTGGCAAAGAATAAGTTGCATCAGATGTTAGTGTTTCAGCTATTAATACAGGTTGCTACTGAACCATAAAGAGCCATTCCCCTTCATGGATGCTCTCTTTTATTGTAGTAACACTGCATATCCTCTCCTCTTCCAGAGAGTACTACAGAAACCCATCAGAAGGGATTCATAGAACCTTCTTATATTCTGCACCAAGAAACTATGACATCATTACAGCTCACACATGGAACAACTTTAGTGTAAACAATAAGTTAAGATCTTACTCGCCTCACATAAATGGTTGAAGACTCTGTTCCTACAATGCAACTTTCTTTTTACTATCTCTCTGCTTTTTAATTAATATTATTAGCCTAATACCACTTATGTTAAGCCTGACCTAAACTTCTCACTTCAGGAAGCTAAAGAAGGTTTTGTGTTTCCTTGGTCCGGCCTCCTTGGTCATTGTTGTCTATAAGCAAAAATTTTCTAATTAAGATACGAAAAAAGCATGGGGTTAGAGAAAATAAACTTTAAGTTAGAAAGGGTTAAGAGGAAGTTGGTCACGGTGGCTCACGCCTGAAATTCCAGCAATTTGGGAGGCTGAGGTGGGTGGTTCACCTGAGGTCAGGCGTTTGAGACCACCCTGGCCAACATGGCGACACTCCATCTCTACTAAAAAATACAAAAATTAACTGGGCATGGTGGTGCACACCTATAATCCCAGCTACTCAGGAGGCTGGGGCAGGAGAATTGCTTGAACCTGGGAGGTGGAGGTTGCGGTGAGCCGAGATCATGCCACTACACTCTAACCTGGGTGACAGAATGAGATCTGTCTCAAAAAAAAACAGAAAGGTTAGGAGGAATATTAAAATAAGATGCAAATTGCGACAGCTGTCCAAGTAAATTAGAAAGAAAGGCATAGAATTTTATTATTCTTTACCTATTCAATTAATTAATATTTATTGAGCATCAACCACATATCAGGTACTGGTGATACAATGGTGCACAAGATAGATAAAGTCCCTGGCCTCCAGGAGATTGTGTTCCAATAGAGGAAAAAGACAAAGAAAGTAGAAAAAAAAGAAACATAACAAAAAATTTCCAAGTTACATGAAGTAGAAAATAAAAGAAGTCCATTTTAGTGTGGTTAAAAAAAATCCTGAGAGAGTCTAAGACCCAAAGGAAAAGGAGCTTACCACAAAAAGAATGTTCTAGACAGTGAAAATTTGTGTTAAGATTATGAGCAGAAAGATGATTGGCAGAGTCAAGGATTTGAAGGGAGACTAGTGTGACTGGAGGGTTAGGGTTAGGAAGGCCACAGTGGAACAAGTGAAACTGGAGAGTTAGGTAGGATGCAATCCCAGAGTATCTTGTAGGCTTTAAGAATGAGTTTAGAAGTGTTTTTTGTTTGTTTGTTGATACATGTATTAACAGTCAAAGAAGAATTTTAATCAAGAGTCAAATTTTTTTGCAATTTGAAGTTGAAGAAAACTAGAGTGCCTGCTATATAGAGGGTGGATGGCTGAGATAAGAGTAGAAATAGGAAGCTGTGTTGGAGGCTGTGTTCCAGATGAGAGATGATGGTGGTCAGGCTAGGAGGAAGGTGTGGAAGAGAGAAAAGTGATTCAATTCAAAAATATATATTAGAAGTGGTCTTGGTGAATTTGCTCACAGTTTAGAAGTGAGGATTATATGGGGAAAAGGAGGGCACCAAGGATAATTCCTAGATTTATGACTGAGCAGCTAGAACCATAATTGTGTTTACTGATATGTGAAAAACTAAGAAGAAAGCAGATGAGAGAAACAACGAGCTGGATCATAATTTTAACTTTGAACAAGTCATGGTTGGGTCAATAGTGAGGCACCTGAATTGTGGTCTTAAGCATAAAGTTGAATGAGTGAGCCCAGAGCTGGGGATAGACTTTGAGAAATCATTAGCATAGGAACTTTTTTTTAGTGGTACGTGGTAAGACTCTGTCCTCCATCTTATATTATTCTACATTTTTATTTGTAAACATTAAAAGGACATAGAAATTAATAGAACATACATTTATTGTTTGTAAGTTTTAATCCCAATTGCACTTACTTCATGAAATATTTCAACACCCTTCTCATCCAATTTAAAAATGGCACACTATACAGAATGAATATCAAGTAATTTGAAAAGCCGACTCAATATTTAAAATCTCTTTGACAGGCTGTATTGGTAGCCTACAGCTAATAATTACCATACATTTATGACAGAGATACAACCACCAAATATCTTAGGTTAGTTATCTATTGCCCAAATAATGCTATGTAAAAATCACCATAAAAATCTCAGTGGAGGTCGGGAGTTCGAGACCAGCCTGACCAACATGGAGAAATCCCATGTCACTGGGTTAGCTTACTGGTTCCAAGAGGAAAATGAGATGAGGTGAAATTTGGGAAATTCTGAATGATCTAGTGCATTCTTAGAAATTGATGATGACCATTAGTATATCAGAAATTTTAGGATGATACCAAGGAAGAAATGTTTTTAATTTTGCTTGGCCTAGCATTGCCTAACCATATTCAAACACAGCCAAGGGAAGAAAAAGTATGAACCATGTAGAACCCAGAAGAGGTACATCACTTCTGCCCACATGCCATTGGCCAGAACTCAGCCATATGGTCACACCTAACAATAAAGGAGGCCAGAAAATAAAATCTAGCTGTGCCCAAAAGGGAAAGGAATTGCATTCTTGGGAACAACTAGTTTTTGCCACAAATACCAATTAATAACATCTTGAAGAACAAATGTTGCACAAACCAGACTGAATTGTATGCTATATGCTTTACCTATTTGAAGTATGATTAGAGACTTTCTAAATCCCAATTCTAACACCTACAAGTTTATCTTTAAGGTATGCTTAGGTAATGCAGTAGACAGCTATTCTGCTCTAATTTGATAAAGTAAAATAAATACTCTGAAAGATTTTATTTCTCTTAATTACGACATTGAGGAAGCAATATTAAATCTTAATTCAGAAGTAGAAAGAAAAGAGTATGAGACTGTAAAGCTTAGGTCTAGATCCCTCTACTCTTTTAGACTAACACAGAAATAGAGGTTAGAGATTTGAAAGAAATGGGTTGTTCATGACCCTTTCGACAGTCTTTGTTATATATCAGATGTCTCAAACAAGCTTTGGATTAGTAATGGCTCAAATTCAATTAATGGTTGAATCATCTAACGAATATTTGCAATGTTGATATCCGTGCTTTGAGTTGAAAAAGTATGAACATGATTTGGTGTTTAGGCAGGCAAGAAGTAGACTGGCATTTGAGTGTGAAAGTTCTAAAACCTGGCTTGCTTTTTCTCCAAGGCACACAGTCAGCTACTAGCCTAAGAATAGGTCATGGGGCTATCCTGCTTGAGGGTAGAATCAGGAAGTTCCTGGAAAAGAAGTAATGAGTTAACTCTAGCACTGTGAGATCCACAGAGGTGATACCCTAGAGTTCTGAATCCATCATGTGGATTTGGAAAAACAGTAAAGACAGTTTTACTAATAGTTGTATTGTCTATAAAGGAACCTAAATACATGTGGAATAAATGACTTTCCAAAGAAGACTTGTGTCCCTGTGGGCCCTCCAGGTTGAGTTAATTCAAAACCTATCTTGAAAAGTTTAACTGGTCAGTTCACAATTATCCCATTTATAGAATTAGAACATATCTTGGAAGTATTCTAATTTCCACATGTTTTAGGTGACAAACTTAAAGTCCACATATGCAAAGTGTCCTGGCAAAAATTACATGTAATTTGTGGCAGAACTGACCATAAACCTCATGTATCTAATGGAATTCCACAATGCCTAACTGATACATTATTCCAAGTATTTCAATGGGCTATTTACACTGCTATTTACTTAGCAAAGATGAAAATAAAAAACATAAATTTGGGTTTTCTTCAAAACTTATTGAGTGCTGTGATAGGTACTGGTTTTACAGCAAGTAAAAAAAAGTCAGATGTTGTAAGGACTAAATGAGCTAATATGGTGTGCACTTAGAATAGGGTTTGGCGAATAACAGATGATCAACAGATGTTTGCTGCTGTTGTTTGTTGTTGTTATTCCTGTTTTTATGGAGTTTCAGTAAGGCAAGAAAACATTTCCTGGTTGGTTTCTTCTTTGTAAAGTCTCATGTACTGTGTTTGTGGCTTCATGAAATTTATTCCATAAGAACACCTGACACAAGCCCCCTATTTTTTCATGGACTTCATTCCTGTGTAATTGCAATCCAGAGCTTGTTTGGTAAGGTGTTTCCTCAGAATATTTATATTCAGCAGCTGATTTGAAGCAAAGAAATTTGTATTAATACTTTTTAGTACGTTTTCTGACTTCACTAAGTGTGCAGTTGTAGCGGCTACTAATCTTTGCCAACGAAAGACAAGAAAGGAGGGAAGGAGGGAGGGAGAGAGATCAAATGATGATGATTCAGATTCTTTAATTTATAAATGCTAAGGAGGGTGAATGTTGGTATTGCTGGGACTACATAAATGAAGGAGATTCATATTTTTCCTTAGTGGGCTTTACTTACTAATGTAATGGGGATAAAGAAAGTGCAAAGATAACAACATGCAGGTGAGAATGGAGAAGCAAAAAGTTCTCTAAGGGAACCAAAGAAACTCAGAAGAAATTCAGAGGAGGCAAGGCCACTTGCCTTTGAAATCATCAAGAGCAGTGACCGTTGGGTCAAAGAGGAAGATGTTAAACTCATGATGAAACAGCACTTCCTCACATATTCTAATTGCACAGTTTGTTTGTTATAAAAAGATATGTTCCAAACTGCCTACTATTCTATTAGTACTTATATGCCGATCACTGAATGTGCACTTTATGCCTTAGCGAATTTCACTTCAAATGTTTCCAGTAGATCAAAGGTGTGAAGGGGCATAAACTCAGAGGTAATATTGTTATGAAAGATAAAAATTCAATGCTGAGTGACGGTGAAGGACTCAAAGGTATAAGACAGAAATATAACTTGAAAGAAGAAGGGGCTTATTTTGGGGAGAGAGGGATGTCCCAATGACAACTAGAGTTGTTTCAGGCTTTAGAAATTTTTACAAGTCAACATATGTTCTCAAACTTGGTCAACAAAACTGTTAAAAAATGTTTCCCCACTAAAGATAGGGAGCAACCTAGATACATTTCATTTAATGGAGATCATCAGCTTCACCAATCAGCAACTGAGAGCCACAGGATTTTCCTCCACACAGCAATCGTGGCAAGCCAATAATGTAGTTCAAATTATTAACTGTAAGTTAAATGTGGAACTGGGCTAAGAAGGACACTCAGTTGATATCAAATACCTATTTTAAAGAACTAAGTCAAATTAATCTGATCTTTGGCCAGACACTTTTTTTGTTTGTTTATTTTTGTTCAATTTGTCTATCTAGACTCTTGATAAGAGCTAATTGGTTATTTTGACTATATTAAACTCTTCTCTTACATATAACATTTTAGAATAATATCACTAGAAAATAACAATTTATTTTGCATCTCTATTAACTTCCCTCTATTTTGAGAACCATGTTAATACCATAAAAAATCAGTGTCCACAGATTTCCAACTATTTGGGCATGCTAAACTATTTTTAGACAACTTACTACTTTTATCTACTTCTGTTCATTCATGCTTTCATTCCATTGGCATTGATTATCTATTACATGCCAGTTACTCTTAAGTCTGGAATATGAAAAAAGACTGACAAAGACATGTGCCAGTCCTCTTTGCTACTCTTCCAGATTCAATCTCTACTTTTCTCCTCCTTGCTCTATTTAATGGAAGCATGATTCTTATGGACTTTATCAACAGGCTCCTTTGAGCTCTGCACCAATGGGATGCACTGAAAGGAGAGAAGGATTGGGGTGGGGTCATTTTTGCCCCTGGTCCCCTCTCAGATTGCTTGGTGCTGATTGTGTCCTTGTATGAAGGGTGCACTCCTATAAAAAGGTGTTTCCCGGCCAGGTTCAGTGGCTCACGCCTGTAATCCCAGCACTTTGGGAGGCCAAGGCGGATGGATCACAAGGTCAAGAGATGGAGACAATCCTGGCTAACATGGTGAAACCCCGTGTCTACTAAAAATAAAAAAAAAATTAGCCGGGCATGGTGGCGGAGCTTGCAGTGAGCCAAGATCGCACCACTGCACTCCATCCTGGGCAACAGTACAAGACTCCGTCTTAAAAAAAAAAAAAAAAAAAAAAAAAGGTGTTTCCCACGTGGCATGGCTACACTTGCTAGAACTTTCTAGATTCTGATGTCTGCTCCAACACCAAGAGGTGTTTTTAGGCCCATAGTACTACACTATTTTTTTAATACAAAATTTAAATAGCCCCTTTCTTAAACTGCTAAAATACTCAGTTTGAGAATGGCCCGTTTTTTTTCCAGGACTCCAGCTGATGTACCACGTTTCTTTCCTTCAAGGAATGGATGCTGGTGGGTAAGAATATACCCTGAATGAACATCCAACAATGTTAATAGTCACAAATTTTCTAAGCCTCATTGGATTCAGATATTTGTAATGTTGTCCCAGCTGATAAAAGTAACCTATGACACTAACTCTTTCTGTGTTGGAAATGTGCTCATAGAATTTTTTCATCATTTCTAGATGCAAATATATTTCCTGTCAAGCATTCCTATGGAATCTTAATGGTTACAAATACTCTGCTTTCTTTTTAGAATATATAACAAAGACATTGCAATGGTTTACAATGGATTGGTGTGGGAATGCCATGCAAGGCTTATGTGTGTGTTCTGTCTAAACAGGACCCATGGTAAAAATCCATCCTCTATTTCACATCTTCCATGCTAACATATCCACACATCCACATATAATCAGGAAACAATAAAAAATCCACATTGGGATGGAGCTGGAGGCCATTATCCTAAGCCAACTAACACAGAAACAGAAAACCAAATATCCCATGTTCTCACTTATAAGTGGGAGCTAAACACTGACTACAGATGGACACTCAGAAGGGAGCAACAGACACTGGGGCCTACCTGAGGATGAAGGAGGGAAGAGGATGAGGATAGATAAACTACCTATCAGGTACTATACTTATTACCTGGGTGACTAAATAATTTGTACACCAAACCCCCATGACACACAATTTACCGATGTAACAATACTGCACATGTACCCAGAACCTAAAAAGAAATTTAAAAACCACATTGGCCTTTCTTTTCCCATTCACAATCTTTTCTCACTGTTTCATTTTCTCTACCAAAGACATGAAATCTCTCATGCCTCCTGTATGGAATTCTAACAAATTTTTGATGGTTTTACTATTCTCCTTGGGTTTCCCCCATGTTTCCCTTTTATCTTTTTTAAACAGATGAAGTCTTCCTAACTAAAGGCAACATTCAAGGTGACTTTTTAATTCCCTGTTTCCTGAACGACTATTAAGATGTTTTAATATATAACAAAGACATACTATTTTTCACATTATCCTTGATTTCCTTCTTAATACAACCCAATATCTTATTTATTTACAAAATTTTTTTCCTGTATGTCATGTCAACATATTCTTTGAGCCGTCGACTGTGACTTCTCGATTTCTTTCTTGAGAGGCTGTAGGTAATTCAGAAGCCATTAGTGTACTGTGTATGAGTAGTTTGAATTGGTTCTTCCACTGTGTCTTACCTTGAACTTGCAACACTGAATTCTATTCACTATTGTGGAGCTCGATTACTTAAATGCCTTTGGTCTTTCTGAAGTTCTCCCCACCCCTTATTCTTGACTACATCTATGTTTAGTATCTGAATAATTATGTGGTTAAATAAATTTGCTGCCCTGCCACTTCACCCCATCTTTCAAGTTGTTAATAAACTTACGGAACACCAGTGTCACTTGTGATCCAGAGGCCATCAACTTATTTCTGAGCTGATAACTAGTAATTTTTTGCAGCATCTTTCCTTTTAACCAGTTTTCAATCCAATACTGCTAGAATTCAAGTTTTATTTCCTTAAAGATACTTAAAAAGTCCATTATTATTCAGCAAAAATAAAAATAAAGCTATTACAAAGACACAGTCCATGTATTATCCTGACTTAACATTCGATAGCTTTCTTAAGATCTCAGCCCATGGCCACTAATTTAGAAAAATAAAAATGAATGATTTCCCAGTTATTTCTTCTTATCAAAAAAGTTTTTTTTTAAATAATCAAGAGGTAAGGCATCATGGGATATAAGTTAATATTAAAGGCAATTTTCTAACCTATTTAGACTCATCAAACTATGCATTTATTAATATTTACATGGGGAATGCACTGTACTAGGTACTCTCATCCAAATAAAGAAGTTTAAAGGCTACATTTCTTACTTGCCTTAGGGGAAATAAAACATAAGCAAAAACTTAACAAATGTGCCTTTGAAGAGTTATGTAAGAGGATGGGCGCGGTGGCTCACGCCTATAATCCTAACACTTTAGGAGGCTGAGGCGGGTGGATCACAAGGTCAGGAGTTCAAGACCAGCCTGGACAAGATGGTGAAACCCCGTTTCTACTAAAAATACAGAAATTAGCTGGGTGTGGTGGTGGGCGCCTGTAATCCCAGCAACTCAGGAGGCTGACGCAGAGAATTGCTTGAACCCGGGAGGTAGAGGTTGCAGTGAGCTGAGATTGCGCCACTGCACTCCAGCCTGGGTGACAGAGTGAGACTCTGTCTCAAAAAGGAAAAAACAAACAAACAAACAAAAAACAGAAAAAAAAAGAGTTATGTAAGAATACATGTAGCAATATGGCAGAATTCCAAGGAATAAATTGAAAGCAATTTAATGTTAATTGTCAAATTAATGTTAGAAGCAATAAATACTAAGGGTTCTCTGAAGGTAAAATCTTACTTGATAGGTTTCATGGTGGTGTAGAAAGAACATGGACTTTGGAATCAGACTTTGGCTTGAATTTTCTCTGTCACCAATAAACACATTTGATTTTAGCAATTTATACACTTTCTGAATCTCAGTTTTCTCAGAGAAAACAATGCCCAAATTATTTTAAAAATTGAATGAAAGGACATATGCAAGGCCCCTAGCAGAGTGCCAGCATAGTGTTCAATGCATTAATTCCATATGCTTTCTCTTAACTAAGAGAAAGCACATAAACTGAACATTAAATTATATGTAGGATGATTAAGTGGAATTTTGACAGGAGTGGGTTCCTTGAACAGATGCACAAGGTGAGACAATAATATGTAAATCAAAACACAACAAACACATAGACTAATTTAACTAGAGCTGAAATGTTCTTAGGGGTATACATGAATGAACAAGATTAGGTATCTAGGTTTTTACCAGGTTTTGGAAGACCTTGAACCATAGTCTAATGAGATGAATCTTGAACAAGAAATGCATAAAGTAACCCCAAGTATAATAATTTTTTTCCCCCAGAAATATTGATTCTCATACCCTCACTTCCATGGGGGGAGTATACTTTCTCATTCTACTGAGGTTAGTCTTGCTCATGTTACTTGCTTTGGCTTCACAATGGGTGGTTGTTCTTCCTCATTCTTTTCTTCATATCTGGGTTTGACCATGTGACTCTCTTTGGCCAATGGAGCATGACACACAGGATGAAAGAAGAGACTTGTAAAGTATTTGTAAGTTAGGCTCTTGAGTCTGTCTCATTGCTGTAAGAGACTGTACTTGGGTTAGCTTACTGGTTTCAAGAGGAAAATGAGAGTCAAATACAGCGAAGACATCCCTGACAAGTTTCCTTGGGTCAATCAAGCCAAGTCAGCATTCCTAGAGATTTGTGAGAGCGCCCAGACAAGATCAGTACAGCCACCCAGCTGAGTCCAGCCCAGATCAGCCAACTTCCAGCGAAACCAAAGACATGGCAGCTAACAAAATACATTTTGTTATATTCCACTGAGATTTTTTTTTTTTTTTTTTTTGAGATGGAGTTTCACTCTTGTTGCCCAGGCTGGAGTGCAATGGTGTGATCTGGGCTCACTGCAACCTCCGCCTCCCAAGTGAAAGTGATTCTCCCGCCTCAGCCTCCCGAGTAGCTGGGATTACAGGTATGCACCACCAGGGCCAGCGAATTTTGTATTTTTAGTAGACACAGTGTTTCTCCATGTTGGTCAGGCTGGTCTCAAACTCCCAACTTTGTCACCTCATCCTGAAAATGATCCCTAAAGTTCATTTTAGCACAAATATATATAATTCTAAAACATGATACTATCAAATGTAGATGTTCAGGACTTCAGTCTTATCTTCCTGGGCAAGATGCTAATTCCAATATATCATGTTCATGTGGCAGAGATTGCCTTCATTTTACAACCACACTGTAGAGTGTACGATATGAAACACAGTAATGCTGAAGCCTTATTAGCTGCTTTCTTAGCAAACCATTAAGGGAAAAATGTTAGTCTAGGAACTGCTTTTGAGCATTCCATCCTTTGTGTGAACCCAGTACACATCTGAATCATCCACATTTATTTGGATGGAATTATCTGATGCTTCAAAAATAAATCTTGTGTCCAAAATTCAAGTCTTTTCTTTTTCTGTTTCCATGCTTCTATAGATTGCCCGTTGTTCTGTGTAAATTACCATACCAACTTCCCCAACTTGCTAATCCCTTCACCTGTGCACCATAAACAGGGAGGCAAGGTAATGGTGCTGATAACAACAGCTACCACATCTGCAGGATTCTTGGCGTGCACTGGACAATACTCCAAGGACTTTATATACACAGGATCAACTCACTGAATCCTCACAAAAATCCTTCAAGTGTTATTATTCCCATTTTACAGATAAGGTACCTGAGACATAGAGTGGTTAAGGGACTGACCCAAAAGATCTCATAGCCAGTGAATAATAGAGCTGAGATAGAGGTCCAGTGCTTTAGACTTGTTTCCTGGAATCATAGTAGGTTGAAATTTGTTTCTATCCTTTCTCACTATTTGACCTTGGGCAAGATATTTGATTGTTCTTAGTTTCAGCTTCCTCATCTGGAACATAAAGATAATTATCCATGTTTTATATTTTTCTTTCTTTGTGTTTGGTGAAAAATAAAGTTACAGTATATAGAACACCTGGCATCAATTAAATACTCAATAAATGATAGCTACTACTATTAAATATGGCCTCCTAACAATTGGAAGCAATCTCATGAAAAGTTAAAATGTTTGGAGAGAATTGTAAGTAAGCCAAGGTCCAGTGTGGCAAAGGGGGAGTAAGAAGAAGGAGGGGAAGGAGGGTACTCAAAATTAAAAAATGGCTCTCAAAATTGATTTGCACAACTTTCAAGAAGCTGACACCTAGATATTCAACCTCAGGATCCAGAATGCCCCCTGGTGGCCTGGGGACCCTCTAGCCCTCTGACTTGGGGTAAATGGGAGTAGCTTTCTCCTATTGCATAGGTGGGTCTCCAGAGCCACTCAGAGGAAGGGGCTAAAAAGGAACCTGCTTCTCAGAGAGCAGCCACCTGAGCGCTCTGCTTCTTTTCAACACTAACTTTATTAAGATATCAGAGCTGGCGCAGGTAGGTGGCTGCAGGGGAAACCACGAGCGGGTAAAAAGGTGGGGGGAGGCAAGCACTTAATAAAAGATATTTCTTTTCCTTTTTTTAATCGAAGTCTGGCAGAAACACCGTTAAAGGCTGATTGAGAGTTGGTGATTTTTTTTTTTTAAGAAAAAGCACTTTCTCTTTCTAAAGAGAAAGAAAGATGCCCATTTTCCCCAATTCACTTAGTGCACAGAATGTTTTCCTCTAGGTATTCATCCAATTAACTGGTCAGACAGCTGGAATCTGATACAGGGAATAAACAATTCTTCAAAGAGAAACCACTCAGCGCTTTTCTTTGGAGAACTCTCTCCATCCAAATACAACCCCCTGCCCTCCCCCTTTTCTTTTTTCCCCTTGTTCCCTATAATCCTGGGTCTGGCCTGGATGTCACAGCTTCAGAACTGAGAACTGTCATCTGTGGTCTGCCACTCTCCCTACCCTGCCATGAATGACACTTTAGTTTTGTGTTAATTGCCCTACTGCAGCTCGGCTATCAGCCAGGGCCTGTCTCAGATTTACCGATTGCAGACGTGAGTAGAGTGAGTGAGCAAGCATGCAGGGGTCGGGGCTCAGAGGAACCAAGTTCAAGGGCACCAAATGGTACAGACGCATAAACAAGGGAATGGTATATAAGCAATAAAGACATAAAGGTTAGGATCAGGACTAGCAGTACAATAAACAGCTGTGATAACCCAGTTTGTTTACAGATAAAGAATTTACAGTAAAATCCTCAACTTGAAGCCTACATTTGTTAACACTTTAGGAGACATATACTGTCTTTACATCTTCTCTTGCTCCATCTCTGTGCACTCTGCAAACATCTGGCCATCTCAGGGATTTTTCGCCTCTTTCCAATATTAGAAGTGTATAGTCATCACATCAGCCAGAAATAGATGCCGAACCCAAAAATCTCAGTGTTTGGTAGCAGTCGAAATATCACAGCAGCTACAAATTCCAAAAGACAGCTACTTCTAGCTGCTACTGCTCTAGTGTCCCATTAAAAATCTCTATTTTTCAAGCTGCAAAGTGTTCTTTTGCACTCCATTTTTCCTAATTTTATTTTAATATACGTAAGTAGAGTAAGTAACATTTCATTAGAATGCCTATAAATTTGGCTCTGTGTATGTTGTGATAACTTTCTTTTTAAAAATAGATTTTTGAGCATAATCAAGTATTTGGTGAAATCACCACAGTGCTTCTTAATCATCCTAGGAGGCCCCCATCAGAAGTACAATATATTGTACTGTAACTATTGATCCAAATGGCTACATTTCTAAAGCAGAAAATGATTGTGTAGTGAGAGCAGTGCAGAGGTGCAGTAAAATGCCCTCCAGTATATAAAGACATAAAGATTAAAGTCACCCTGTAGATTCCCTTTAACTCCTCCAAATCCACTGTGGAATGAGTTCTTTTAGGATAAATCAGAAATGTGGTGCAAATTAACATGACAGCGATGGCGTTCATAAATAAAAATGCTTTATTGTCCAGACTAGACCAAGTTCATTTTGCTTTAAATACACAGAAAGATTGTTAATTAAAACCCCACATGTCAAAAAATGAACATCTGAATATCTTGGAGGCAAAACAACACCCCCAAAATTTGTCAGACAGAACACGTATTCTGGATAAGGAACCTAGACGTCAGGACACAGGATGCCCTACAGTGTTAATACCAACAGTTTTCAGGGCTATGGATAGTCTTCAATTTCTATAAAGTTAGAATGTTTTCCAAAGACAGGTGGAATCTGATGAATGAGATTTTAAATTGTGCTTTGCTGAAGGGCGTTTGTTGTTTAACCATTTCTTGTCTCTGCCTCCTGCTGCAAGTTGCCACTTAAATAGTTTTTAAAGAAACCATATTTAAATAATACCCTATAGAGTTTGGTGTATAAGGTCTACTACCAAATTAACAGTTAAGTAACTTTGCGATAGAAAAGGATCTTTCTGGTTTTGATTTGGTTTCACACTGGAAAAAGCACAAAGGAATTCCATGTTTTAAAATAGCCTCAGAGCTCAGATGACGGAGCCAAGACTTGTCCTAAACATATTGAAGTTTAGGGGAATTATTTATTATCACTTCAATTAATAAACCAGCTTGTTTTCACCAATGTTTCCTTGTGTGTTGAAATGCCAGTTTGTGTCAAAAGGAATCCATACATTGATTGCACATACAAAGATCTGACGGAAGAATTTTAATGACTCTGTGGTGCTGCCAATGGTACCAGGCTTGGCCTTACAAGTAGCAAGTAGAATTGCCATTTATATTTCAAAAGATTTAAGGGCCTTGTGGAGGTCTGTGATCTGCAGAGGAAAATGTTACACTGAGCTGAAGGTATGCATGTGTTCTCCCTCCGTCGTCGTTCACCTCTGAGCAGATGTTCAGTGTGAACCAGGCAGGAATGAGAGGCCCAGCAGGACTCACTTCACTCAGCAGATCTGTGGCAGAAGAAAACATTCCTGGAGAGAGCTTCCCAGCCCACGGGAGGATCAGCAGTGCCTAAAGCTGGTCCTGAAACTAGGTTGGCTTTTTAAAAAAATGAAGAACTCGAGGAGCAATAAAAGAGAAAGAGATGAATGAGAACTAGAGAGAAGTGGGAGTTGCTGGGGAAGAAGCAAGGAAGAAAAATGAGAGAGAGGAAGGGAGGGATGGAAGGAAACAGGCAGAAGCTCCTTTCTTCTGCCTCCAGGTAGTTGCACAAGAACAAACATCATTTGGCTTTGAAGTGGAGTGTATTACATCATTATATGATTATTTGGGAATTCATTAGTTTCTCTGATCAACACAAAGACATGTCTACAAATGATGTATTTGAGTATTGGATTAATCCTTCTCTGAGAGGCTTTTGAAGGGCAGCAAACAATTTTCATTGAGTAGCACCCTGGCATCACCTTATTCTTTTCTTTCATCAGTCAGAGTCATTTGTGAACGCTTGGGACCTGGGATATACTCATACAGCTGAGAACTATACAGCTGCGGTTTAGAAATAACGATTCTCTGACCCGGCGAGCAGTGTACAACTACAGAAGTTTGTATTCTATTAAGAGTTAATAAATGACCAAGATCTGGACTAATCCCCTGCCAGGGTTCATTTTCATTACAGGTTCCTTCTATTTTCCCAGTGCCTTTTGCTCTGCCCTTCTTGCTACATATGGAAAACCTATATCAAGATGGTTGTCATGGCAATGAAAAGATTTGCATGTGTCTTATCTATCTATTTAAATACCTTCTTATGGTTTATAACTACTATAATACATCCCTCCAGCTCTCCTCATCACTAATTTAGAGCTAGCCTGGTGCGTCTGAGGTCATCGATACCATCTGAAGCATGTTGTCTAGACAACTATGAAGCCACTGACCATGGGGGTAATTGCTTTATGCAAATAAAAAAGGTATAGTGGTGAAATGTGCCATGGGCAGCCTTGAAATCTGAATGAACAGCTGTGATCATGCACCCTCTGTGGGAATTTGTTTCAGGAGAGGCACAATGGGAAAGAAGTTGCATTTTCCATTCCCTGCCCACTCCCTTCTTTGTCTCTTTCCTTGCCATACTCTACCAATTTCGGAGGTTGAATCATTATTTCAAGGTTTTAATTATACATACACTCAATAAAAATTTCGCAAACAGTGAGTGGGTCAAGTAAAAATTTCAAGTACAATAAGATTCTAATTTATTGGTCAAGGATTCTCAATGTTCTCTTTGGTCTTCCTACATGATCTGGACAATTTCCTGTCATTTGACAAACTAATTACAATCTTTATTATTTAAAAAAAGTATAGTTCACATTTGTGATAAAATACCATAAAATAATAGTCTTCCAAAGGAACCATAAAAAAACTGAAAGGAGCCCTGTACCCCTACAACACCCTATAAACATAGCAGTGCTCTGGAAGTAAAACCAACTTATTCACATTTGCTCTTGTAATACAAGGATGTGGCATTTTTAGACCTCTTTTGCTAAAACCTAACTTTAAAGTTCCTCTAGGAACTGCTTGGTAGCATTCCTCTAGTAAATTGTGATTCTGTGCTTACAGAGATTTAAAAAAAAATTATCAAGAAAGTCTGGTAGTTCTGTAATGCAGTGATTTTCTATTTGCTTTTGAATTCTGTGGTCATACTCACAAGCAAAGGATTCTTAAAGATAATTTATATCATTATTCGTAAGCTTAGGTAATGCTAACCTGCACTTGGAGTAGCACATTAAGGACCATTTTACCCTGACAATAAAGTGAGACTGTGTTTACATATTGGACTACAATCACTGTTTGACTAATCTGTAAAGGGTAGATTTTTCTATCGCATTTCAATAGCTCATCTACTTCAAACTGTTGTGAACTTTCTAAAGATGTGTTTTCATTTATAATAGCAGATCTTGCAGTGTGGTAATCTGGAATTGAAGTTTCAGTGACAGATTCATTCAAATAGCACTTTGCATGAGGCATTACTGCAAACATTATTTTTTATAAAAAAAAAATATAAAAGTGACAAAACCTTCCAAAGATAATTTCTGCAATTTAGTAAACGAAGGATTTCAAGTCAGGCATCAGTTTCCGGGTGTTTTTCATAATGGATTTCACAGGAGATGACCTGACAGGCAATCTCATGATCTGACTCGTGCTTTGAGGCATATATACAAACTGCCGTCAAAAGCACTGGGAGTCACCCTCCCTTTCATAGGACATGCCAAGCAAGTTAAGCACTGCAAATGTCCAGAGGTCCAGCCTGACCCCTTCACCTCCTGTCTGGGAAACATTCCTATGCCAAGCCCTTCATTCTTGACAACAAACAGAACAGGGCAGTGGAGCCTGTTTTCAAAGGATGGAAAAGGAGGGGAATGGCAATGAATGAAGCATATCTGGTAAACAGGGGCAGACAGTGACTGTGAATCAAATTGCAAACCCTGTGCCTTGCCAGAGAAGAGGGGAGAAGAGAAAGAAGAAGAAAGGGAAGAGGAGGAAGATATTAGTGGCCACTGAAGTAACCCTACCTTTGACTTCCTCCTCAACTCCCATTTTTATCTGCCTTGCCTTTTCTCCTCCAGCTTTACTGCTTCATCCATATCCACCCCACCCCAACACAGTATATTATATAATATTATATAATATTATATTATATGTGACACACTGCTCAAATTTTAGTTTATAAAAAAATTAATTTCTGTAGAGGTCTCAGACTGTGGCTGTCAATACATGCTATCACAGCAATGTATCTGAATACCCAGTTGTTCTTCCAGAGGCAGTTATTTATGTCCCCTTACACTTAGAATACATCCCATTGAATTACAATGTTGAGGTTTTATTCCCATAACTCCTATTAGCAAGTGTCCAGCACCTCATAAAGGCCGGACACTCATTTTTTCTAAACCAGGACCGTTAATATGTATCTGTTGTTGAATGAATTAATCCATCAGGTAGACATAGGTTATTTCTATGCATGCTAATAAAAACAGAATTGGTTAAGCCAAAAGATACACTTTTACCTCAAAGGATATGAGTAGTATATGGTATAATCTTTTTTTTTTTTTTTTTGGAAGTGCTCACTTCACTGACATCTTTAGTCAGTGGGTAATAACTTATCAAACAGAACCAGCCAATATGGTGTTCATCAGCTTCACTTCACTAGAGTGGCCTGGGAGGTCAGGAGAAAAATGTACCAGGGAAGGATTCAGAGGAACAAGATTGTTGTGCTGGCCTTGGAACTTACTAACATCACTCTGATCTGTAACATTTTATCAAATAGAAACAGCTGCTTTGCATCTGGGCAAGTCACTTAAACTCCCTTGACCACAGTTTCCTCACTTGTATGTGAAAGTGCTTTGAAAAAGGTGAAGTACCATAATAAATGCATGGTAATATTATCAGAACAGTTCATCACTATTACCACCTCTTGGACCAGTCAAGTATAAGGTTGACATTTACATGGCTGCAATACACAAATGAATTTTTAAAAATGTGATTAATTTTATAACTTTATTTTTTATTTTATGATGTTATTAACAACATTTTAAACAGGGAGACTTTACCACTAATTATTTGTGAAATAGACAAATAAATCTGCTGATATCCCAAGGCAAAAAAACCCATAAGATATATAAAATTAAAAGCCAGAATAAATTAATAATTTTTTTATTTTGTTTTCTAATTTTTTTAGGACATTATTCAGAATTGAGGAAGTGAGCCTCAAACTCAACTTTATTTTTCATAAAATTTTTAGAATATAGTTAATGCAGCTTAGTGTTTTAAGTCTCTTTCTAAATAAAAATCAGACCACTAGTAGTACATTCCATTGAGTCATATTATGCTGCTTGAAAGTTTTACGTCATTTGGATACTTTTCTATCTGAATTAGGTCCTAGACCAAAAGTTTTGTGTTACAACTGTCTACTTATCCAATTAATAAAAATGTTATTATTTCCAATGTAATGTTATTGGGGTTTATATTATTAAACTATCTCCAAAGACTTATGAGAAAAGAATAGGAAACAAAACTACTATCCATTATAACTTTGTAAGTATACATGTATGTTTAAATTTAACAACTACAAAAATTATTTGAAACGAAATCGTCAAAACCTGTTTACTCTCATCAAAAATGTTTTAGATAATTTAGGCAATTAGCTAGATATATTCAATAGGACTTAAACCTATTTCAAAGGATGGGAGAGGAGGGGAATGGCAATGAATGAAGCGTATCTGGTACAACAGGGGCAGACATTGACTGTGAATCAAATTGCAAACCCTGTGCCTTGCCAGAGAAGAGTGGAGGAGAAGAGAAAGAAGAAGAAAGGGAAGAGGAGGAAGATATTAGTGGCCACTGAAATAACCCTACCTTTGACTTCCTCCTCAACTCCCTTTTTATCTGCCTTGCCTTTTCTCCTCCAGCTTTACTGCTTCATCCATGTCCACCCCACCCCAACACAGTATATTATATTATATTATATTATATTATATTATATTATATTATATTATATTATATGTGACACACTGCTCAAATTTTAGTTTATAAAAGAAACATCAATTTCTGTAGAGGTCTCAGAGTGTGGCTTGTCAATACATGCTATCACAGCAATACATCCGAATACCCAGTTCCTCTTCCAGAGACAGTTATTTCTTTGTGCCCCCTTACACTTAGAATACATCCCATTGAATTACAATCTTGAGGTTTTATTCCCGTAACTCCTATTAGCCAGTGTATTCTAATTCCATTTGTACAGATAACAGATAAAATATTAAATTTAATTGAATTGCCTGGAGAATTGACCTAATTTTATATTTCATAAATTATCAGAGAAGAAATTCAGACCTTCAGGGTCCCTATGACCCCTCGTTTTGAAACTGGCGCAATTGTCCAACAGAACTGATATTTATGCTTTCTTTTGAATAAACATAGAAATGGACCCTCCAAGTTTTAAAACATGAGAAAGTTACATTTGTCTTATCAGAGTTCCTTTCTCAGGAAACCAATGATCAGACCTCCCAGACAATGCCAAGGAACTAAAACTTACCAGATCACCAAATCTGGTCAAGGAGACACCAAACTCCTAACCCATCATGATTGCCTAAGCAACTACCTGCTTCCTGTTGACCAACTCCTCTTCCCTCTCCCTCCCTAATTCCTGTTGTCTCATACATAGTTATATTTTTCCTCTTCTTTTATATAAACCACGAATTTTAGTAAGCCAAAGAGGCAGATGTGAGATTGATTTCCTGTGCTCCTTGGCTGCACCAACCAAATAAAGTCTTCATCCTTGGCAGTACTCACTGTCTCAGTGATTGGTTTTCTGTGCAGTGAGCAATGGGACCTAGACCAAGTCCCTGGCATTTCAGTGACAATTTCAGTGGCAAGGTCAAAGTCTATAGGCAACCATCTCTTCCTACACAAGAGTTTCTGACTTGAGTCAAAATATATTAAACTGTAGGTGGGAAAAGCTGTAACACTGAACAATGTCCAGTGTTGAGGAAGGTACTGAATGATATAAATCAATCTACTAACAAAAGGAGACTAAATTGACAACAACGTATTTGAAAAAGTCTAGAATTACCTGGTAAAATTGAACATGCATATATCTTGCAATCCTTCTACTCTTAAATACAGAAACTATTGGGCACCAGAAGATATAAGCAAATGTTTAGAGCAGTATTGTACATAGCAGCCAAACATTATAGAAAAAAATAAATATCCATAGTTCAGAAAGTGAGTAAATTTACTGATGTATAGTTGTACAATAAAATACTAAATAACAGTGAAAATGAGTGAAATACAACTACAAGCAGGTGTAAATCTTTAAAAATTAGTGTTAGATAAATAAAGCCATTAAAGAATATATACAATATGAAACCATATGCATAAAGATCAAAAGTAAGAAAAAACATTATTTAGGTATATAAACAAGGTGGCAAAACTTTAAAGAGAAACAAGAGCATATTTACACAAAATATAAGTAGCAGTTATTTCTTGGTGGGGAAGGGAGTCATTGGTAAAAACAGTGATTGCTAAGCATGGAGTAGGTGAAAAATTCCAAGAAAACCATGCACCATAAGATGAGGAGGCTAAAGTCCTGATTCTGTGGGATAACAGCAGATGTGACAGGGGTGGGGGAACGGAAGGTGGAGGGGAAGACATTTCAGGCAGGCAGAAGAAGAGGAGAAAAAGGGACAAAAGGTACCTAGAGAAAAACATAAGAAGATAGGAAAAGCAAGAAAGTGTGTTGTCTTTGAGAGCCAAGAGAGAAGAGAGGGTCAAGAATCCGGAATGGCCAATGGTGTCAAAAAATAAAGACTGAATGGTGCTCATTAACTAAGTAATCAAAAAGTTGTGGGGCAAATTTTAAAGCCGTTTCAGTTAATTAGCAGTGATGAAGACAGATCAATGTAGATTGCAAAATAAATGAACAGTAAGAAAAGAAAGATAAAGTTTTGTAGACAACTTGAAGAACTTGACTGTTAAGATAGAAGACAGGGTACTAATTAGTGAAGAACTTAGGATTATATAAGTTTTGTTTGCTTGCTTGTTTTAAAATTAAGAGACTTGGGCTTGTATGGAATGATAGGAAAAATTGATAGAGAAGACAGGTAAAAATACAGGAGGGAGAAAGCCTCATCAGAACATAAAAATGAATTCCCTCTCTGCCTGAACATAGTTAAAATTTTAATGAACTAATTCTCACAGAGATTAGAATGATACACATTTGCCTTTCAAATGAATGCCAGACATCACACACTCAATGAAAGTCCAGAAGCTTGTGGCAGTGTGTTTTGTGCTTGCTATCACATTCCAGAAAACAACTTTGACTTCTATCTCCCACCATGTTTACCTGGTTAAAAAAATTACCTTCTATTTCTAAAGGTGAAACTAAGAACAAGTTATTTTAATCTAATTGTGTGAGACTTTACACAGGAAACATGAACTCACCAGAAGGAAGTAAAAACAAAGGCCAGCTTATAGCAGACTCCCACCACTTCTGCATCTAGTGAAGAAAGTGAAGGTTCTTAACGCAGACGGCAACAAGGGCTAGAAGCCGCACCACTCCCGGCCTCGTACTGAAGTCTCCCGTTTGAGGAGGAATATGGTGTGCGTGGAGGAAAGAGTAAGGGAAGTTAGCATATATCACCACAGCCTGTGAGATTCCTCTCTCAGAAGCTCTGGCCCAGCCTTACCCAATCAAGATGCCACTTCTGTGAGCAGGTCCCAGTGTATGGAGCAGTAATTGCATGGAACAGAACTATTAAAATGGTTTCACCTTTTGGGGGGACTTAAATGGGTAGAGTACAACCTTTTATTGAGAACAGATGGGACACACAGGCTACGCTCCCATATACAAATAACCCACAGATTTTCTAAGATTATAAACCTAAAAGGCAACTACCCTCTGAAAATTCAAACATAGCACAGGCCTAGTCAATCTACAGCCATGTAACAAAATTGTACCATCTTTTTTATAATCTTGGGACTGACAGCCTATTGACTCAAGTGAGAAATCCTTGCTTTAAAGTAGGATTTTACAGAGGGCCCCAGTCTCACAAGGAGACATTTATTAGGAACCATTATCACTATAGCCCCAGTTTGAAATGAAAAGTTCAGCTGCCTCCAAATATGTGTGAATACAATTGTGAAAGTCAGAATTCTAAGATGACCCCTAATGACCCACATGCTGTCACTTGTTTCTAACCCACAGAATATGGCAAAGGTAACGGGACATCATTCCTGTGATTACTTTGCATGGCAACGATGGAAGAATTTTACTGATGTAATTAAAGCATCAAATAAAAAGACTTTAAGTAAATCAAAACCCTGATTATCCTAGATGAGCCTAACGAAATCAGGTGAGTTAAACAACTCAGGTGGTGAAACAAACTACCATGAATTCTATAGCTGTGAGAAAATTACTTCTGCCAGCAACCTGAGGGAACTTGGAAGCATATCTTTCCTCGGCCAAGTCTCTAATAAGAACACAACTCAAACAACACCTTAATTGCAGGCTTTTGAGATCCTAAGCAGAGGATCCAACTGCTCTGTGCCCTGACACCTGAGCCACAGAAAGTGTCAGGTGATTCGTGTTTGTTGTTTTAAGGTAAGTTTGAGGTAATTTGTTAAGCAGCAGTGCAGAACTAATACAACTGCCAAATCACTCCTGGGTCTATCTTTGGCTCTATGTCAGTCAGGGTCTTAGTTATAAGCCACAGAAGTCAACTCTGGCTAATTTATTAAAGGTTATTGCATAGCTCATAGAATCTCCCAGAGGTCCAGACCAGGTTTGGAGCCTACGCATGTAGGAACAAGCCTCCAAATCACACAGTAGGAGAAGCCCCATTGAGATAGCGTGGCTGTAGCCACTGGACACAGACACCAGTTTACACCATCAACATCACTCCAGCTGGTCATGGGAGCCTACTGCTTGGGTCACTGTTGCTTGTGGAAACCACATGCAGCCACTGACTGCTGCCAGCTACATGAGAATGAGACCTGCAAGATCCCTACTTTTCTACAAATAAATTACTAGCTTTACAATCAATGAGAAGCCAGTGTTCTGAGCTGCAATGACCAGGTCAGCTCCGTAAGGTAGAGGCCCTTTACCTAGTTGCAAGGGCACTTACGAAAGTGAGTATCTGGAATTTTTAGCTTGCATATTAGGAAGCAGGCCCTATTAATTAAAATAGGTATTCTCCCAAATAAAGAAAAAGGTTTTAGTTGCTAGGAGGCCAAAAAGAATGAAATGTTCACTAAATAAGTTATTCTCCCCGCCTTCCTGAGATTCAAGTTCATTTTGGGTAATTTCAGATTGGTTTCAGAAAACAGCCCTCTCCAAGCTCCAGTCCCAAAATATATAATCCTGAGAATATTGAAATGAATAAAGCTATTATAACTCAGGACAGAGCAAATGTAGCTCTGAGTCAAATTATTGTCTTGTTTGGTTTTCTGAAAGTGTTAAATCACTGCATATAAGACCTTCAATGGTTTCCATGGAATACGTTTTATTAATCTGGTAATGATATTGAGTATTTGTTTTCTGGAGCAGGGCTGCCAGGATTCTAGACTGAAGATACTTGTCCATGACTATTATCCCATCACTAATCATCGTTGATAAACATTGACAACATTAATCAGCTTCCATCTGATCACAATCCCCCATTTAACCACAGCAAAATCTCTGTTGTTTATGTACTGGCTTCTTTCCTTCTTCATTCATTTTGCTCATTTAAAGCCTCCCTTTCTGGCCTCTTCATTCCAAACAGATCCTGACAAATGGTGAAAGGCAGGGATATATCCCAGGATTCAAATTGCACTGATATTGAATCAGACACAACAGAGGAGGGTGGAAATATACCAAAGGGAAATAACCACCCATCTAACCCCTGTGATAACACATCATAGTGGAATGTGTGTGTATTAATTCTACTCCCAGAAGAGGTTAAGAGGGTGATGGGTTTGATCCCATGGTATAGCTGAAAGGGTGACTAAGAAAAACTCCTTACTGATGTGAACAGTGCTGGTAGATTAAAGTTTAGGATACTTTCTATGGACTAAAAACCCTCCATAGAGAAAAATGATGCTGGAGAGAAGGAAGAAGGGGAAAGAGCAACAGTGGTGGTTGAGGAACAATATGTAGAGATAGGAAGGATGATTGAAGACTGTAACAGAACAAACACAGTCCACAAAAAATGTGGGATATTAAAATAATTATTATGGCATTTGACTTTTTTTAGATGTAAGAAATATGCCCATATAAAATATGTATTAAACAGAATTTGGTGGTTAACAATCTCCAGGCTCCCTGGCTTTCTCACACAACTGACCCCTATAATAGTAACAGAAAGAAGTGGACAAAATAACAAAGCTTATAGAAAAGTACAGCTTGGCCCAGCAGTGACCTTTATAGCCAGGTATAGCAAGACATGTCTACCCCTGAATATCTCACAGGCCGTGTTTCCTTTTCTGCTTCTTCTCTTGAAGCAGGTGGAATGTGGTGCGTGCACAGATGGGGTGTAGCAAGAGGAGAGAGGAGTTCTTGTTTGCTTATTGGTGAGATTTTTGTGTGTATCTGACTCAGTTGGCTATAGAGCCTTTCCTTGTTGCTTTGCAGTTGTCTATAGCACCAGGTGACCCAAGTCCACTGGGAAATGGATTTTCCTAGAATTACAAGTGAAATCACAGTTTAGCATAATTTCCAAAGGAAAAGTCACATGTTGAAAATTGTCATTTTGGCATGTCAAAACTGGCAGAATATTGTAAATCTCTTATTTTCTGTTGAATCCTATGGGCACTGTGGAAGATACCGGGGTGCAGAGGTGAACAAATGGACCCTAAGCAGGGCTGCAGATCACTCAGCCTAGTAGGAAAGAGAGACATTACTCAATGTACTAGTTCATTTTCACACCGCTATGAAAAAATACCTGAGACTGGGTAATTTACAAAGAAATAGGTTTAATTGACTCACAGTTCCACATGGGTAGGGAAGCCTCAGGAAACTTACAATCATGGCAAAGGTGAAAGGGAAGTAGGCACCATCTTCACAAGGCGGCAGGAGAGAGCAGAGCAAAGGAGGAACTTTCAAACACATAAAATAATCAGATATCATGAGAACCCAGTCTCACAAGAACAGCATGGGTCAAACTGCCCCCATGATTCAATCACCTGCTTCCCTCAACACGTGGGGATTACAGGTCCCTCCCTCAACACGTGGGGATTACAATTCCAGACAAGATTTAAGTGGAGATACAGAGTCAAACCATATCACACAACTATTCACACAAATGATTGTATGGTTACAAAATGTGATAAATGCCAGCAACTCACTATGAGAGTCTATAACAGAGGACCCAGAGCTGGGGATGGATGTCAGGAGAGTCTCACTGAGGACATGCAGAGAGCAAGAGAATGGGTGATCGGGGTGGGAAGAGGACAGAGCAGGAAGCAGTCCATTCTTCACAGTATGAAGCTCTGTGCCAAGTATCAGAGACCAAGAAAACCATGCTGATCATGTCAGCCTTCATGGAGCCCACCTTCTAATGGGTGAGATGGTAATAAACAGGCAAACCAATACAAACAGAATAATTTCAAGTAATCATAAGTGTTCTCATGGATGTAAACAAGGGATTGAGATGGAGAATAACCAAGGGTAATAACCAGAATGGTCAGAAAGGTCCCACTAAAAAGGTGACATTTGTGATAAACATAAAGGGCAGGAAAGAGTTTTATACACAAGGAATGCAAGGAAGAATATTCTAGGCAGAGGACACAGAATGAGCAAAGACCATGTTATCAGAAAACACTTGCCAGTAGCTCAGAAGAGTGAGTGAAGAGGAGCATGACCAGTGATAAGGCTGGAGATAGAGCACAGAATTTGGACCCTCTAGGCGTGGCAGGAGATTTGGCTTTTATTATAAGAGCAAAGAAAACGAAAACGTCCTACGTATAGCTATGGTTGTTCAGGTATTACAGGTTGTAGTATGTGCTCCCATTAATTAATTTAATTTTCCACCACACTTTGAGTGCACAGACATAACCTCCATGTAGCTAGCTGGATACTTTACATGTGTTTTTGAGATAGAGGCAATATTTTTTAAAGGCATGTACGTTTAAAAATAGGTAATAGTATTAGAACTAAAGAGTGAGACTGGAGAAGGAGATGCAGCAGCCATAACTATTTACTGGGCACTTTCCAAGGGCCACATCATGTCACTCAAGACTGACATGTATTGCCTCATTTAATCTTCACAACAAATCTAGGAGGCTGGTACCATCTTCAACACCACATTTAAAGAGGAGGAAAATGAGATACAAAGAAATGCTCATTGAATATCCCTCCATGGCACTATTGGATTGACAGTTTTGACTGATTGTATTGCTGTACTTCCAAGTGGAAAACGTAACTTAGCATAATTTTTGAAGGGAAATACTGTTTCATATTTCTGCTCCAAAAAATTCACCTTCATTTTACTAACCCCAAACATTAAACTGCAGGTGAGGATCCAGAGCACTAATTGCAGCTTTTTTATTAGTTAGGTCTTGGGAAAATCTTACCATTTCTGGGCTTCTGTTTTATTCATCTGTCAAAAGAGTAGTTTGACTTAGATTTGCCCAGTAAAATACAGGTCACCCAGTTAAATGTAAATTTCAGATAAACACATGAATAACTTTTTAGCACGTCCCAGGCAATATGTGGCAATGTCTGTTTTATGCAAATATGATGTGCTTACTTTTATTTGCTAAATCTGCCCACTCTGATTTGGCTAGTCTAAATGGTCAGGACTGGCCCAGCAAAGCATGTCAATCCATCATGAAATGTTTAAGTCACTGGTGAAATGAGAAACAGCGGAACAATTAATTTAGATATTCAAATTGCTAAATGTGTTCATTTTAAAGGACTTTCTTTCTCAGATGTTGTCCTTTTGTCTCTTAGGAAATTAAAATATTGATTTTGCATGAAATGATAGTTTTTGTTGTTGTGAGGCAGGATAAGTAAGGATAGGAGCATACTGACTTCTCTCCTTGTGTAAAGCAGTCTGGGCTCCTTTTTGCAGTGAGCTCCTCATCGCTTGCACCCTCGTGAATCAGCACCTAACTTATTTTGCAAGGTAAGTAGTCCTACAGGATACCAGCAAATTGCCAGATGGTTACAAGCTCCTGATACACAATATGGCCTGGGAAAGAGAACAAAAGCCCCTTATTCCTGATGTAGCTTCCCCAATATCCAGCACATCAGCACCAAAAGCTCAAGAGACTATTAGCTACAAATTCCTGCCTTAAGGGGGCTAAGAACTTCGGCGTCCCGCATGTGCAGCCAGCTTATAGTAACGTTTTCTTCATTTTAAAAGTTAAAAAATTAAAAAAAAAAGGCATCCTTAGGTGGAGAATGATACATGCTGTGTGTGGTAAGGCATGTAGATACTGAGTGTATGCACCAACCATAGGTCCGTCTTTGCATACTTGACCCCGGTATTTTATGAATATGTATGTACAGTTGCCATAAGAGGAATTCCCTTTAAGGCACTGGGGGCTCTCTCTATCTTTGAGCATCTTGTTCTGCCTCTCAGAGCGTACTTTTGATTTACAATAAACTTCTTTGCTTACTCTTACTTTGGACTCGCTTTCAAACTCTTAAGTGCCGCAAAGTCAAGAACCTGCATTCGCTCTGTCACCCTTGCTAGAGTTTAGCTCACTGCAGCCTCAAACTCCTAGGCTCAAATGATCCTCCCACCTCAGCCTCCTGAGTAGCTAGGACTACAAGTGCACACCACCATGTCAGGCTAATTTTTGTATTTTTTGTAGAGACAGGGTACCGCTATGTTGCCTAGACTGGTCTCAAACTCCTGGTCTCAAGTGATCCCCCTGCCTCAGCCTCCCAAAGTGTTAGGATTACAGGTGTGAGCCACTGTACCTGGACTATTTGGTTAAGTTTTAAACTTTCTTAGCAAAATAAAAAGATAGCAACCTCACACATTAGTCTCTGCTTTTTTTTATTGAGGTATAATTTACACATCTCAATTAAATAAATAAAACTTAAGTTTTATTGCTCAAAAGGTTTTAAAAAATGCATATTTCCAATATCTGACACATACAATGTTCCCTGTGCCCCTTCTCTGTCAATTCCCACCCACTTCACCAAAGGCCCCTGCTCTTCTTTAAAAAATATATTCATCATAGATTATTCTATTTCCTCTAGACCATCATGTCAGTAAAATCTTACAATAGATACTCTTTTGATGGGCTTACTTCACATAGCAAAATGTTTCTGAGATTTACTGATGTTGTTGCAAGTTTCATAGTTATTGCTTAGTTTTCTTCTGTATAGATATATCATAGTTTATGTATTCATCTGTTACTGGATATTTGCATTACTTCTAGTTTAGGGCTAGTATGAAAAAAGCTGTGTGGAAATGTATATGTAAGTCTCTGTGTAAACATGTGTTTTCATTTCTTTTGGGTACATACACAGAAGAAGAATTGCTGGGTCATGTGGTATGTCCATGTTTAACTTGATGTGAAACTGTTAAACTTTTCCAAAGTGGATGTACCATTTTATATGCTCAGTAGAATAAGAAACTCCTATTTCACTATATCCTTGCAAACAATTGGTATTGTCAGCCTTTTCAATTTTAGCCACTCTGGTGGGTGTGAAATGGCATTTTATTGTAGTCTTTATTTGTATTTTCTTAATGACCAATGATACCATTTTTTTCTTGTTTATTGGCTATCTTCCTTAAGAAAGTATCTGCTCAAATTTTTCCATCTATTCTGGCATTAGCTGCATCCCAGCAATTTTCATATGCTTTCTTTTTGAATCATTTATGACAATATATTTTGTAAGTTTTTGTTTTACTTGATTTATGGGTTATTAAAATTTATATTGTTCAATTTCTAAGTGAAACCAGCCCAATTGTCCCATACAACTGATTTTTATGCTTTCTTTGAATAAACGTAGAAATTGACCCTCCAAGTCTTAAAGCTTGAGAAAGTTACATTTGTCTTATCTGAGTTCCTTTCTCAGATAGATAGACCATCGGGCCTCCAAAATAGTATCAAGAAGCTAAAACTTACCAGATGACCACATCCAGCAATGAGATGCCAGACTCCTCATCCATCATGATTGCCTAAATGACCACCTGCTTCCTGTTGATCAACTTCTCTTTCTAACGTCCCTAATTTCTATTTTCCCACATATGGTTACATTCTTTCCCTGCTGTATAAACCTCTAATTTTAGTAGGCTGAGGAGATGGATTTAAGACTGATCTTCCATGCTTCTTGGCTGCACCACCCAAATAAAGCCTTCTTTCCTGGCAATACCCATTGTCTTAGTGATTGGCTTTTCGTGCAGTGTGCAGCAGGACCTATACTGAACCCCTGGTGTTTTGGTAACACTAGTATTTGGGGTTTTTCAGACTACTTATTGATTAGTAATATAATTGATTATATTACTATGTTAGTAATATATTATGTTACTATGTTAGTAATACATAATGGCTTAGTATTAAGCCAAAGATCTCAAAGGACCTCTGTGCTTATTTCTGGTGCTCCTTTTCTGCACAGCTCCCTCCTCCCTGGAGCCCTGCCCAGCAAATTTCCTGCTGCCTCCAATTATGATATCTGCCTCCATAGTTATTGATTAGTAATATAATTCTGTTTTGATCAGAGAACAGACTTTGTGTGAATTTAACACTTTGATATTTATTAAAACTTCTTTATTTCCCAGCAGGTGGTCTATATTAGGGAATAGTCCATGATCACTTGAAAAGATTGAGTATTTTGCCATTATTGTGTGGAGTGTTTTATAAATGTCACTTAAATTAATCTAGTTGATAGAGTTTTTAAAATCTATATCCTTAATGATTTTTGCCTACTTGTGCTATAAATCTATGTATTTATCCTGTTACTAGTACATACAGATAATCTTTGTGCTTCAGTTTGGAATATATTATTCTAAATATTATTATAAATTATTTCACTAGAACAATAAATTCAGGTTTATCAATGTTTTCTTTTGCAGTATCTAATCTAATCCCAAGTGAAACAAGTGGATTTTTAAATTTCACATATTTTAATTTTTTACCTCTGTAAGTTTCATTTGGTTCTTTTCTTATTTCTTCCATTCTTTTTGTCATCAAATTTAGGTTTTCCTTTAAATTCATTAGAATATTAGTAATAGCTGCTTTATAGCCTTTGAGTGTTTTCCTTCTACTTAGTAATTTCTGGGATTTTGTTTGTTTTTACAAATCCTTGTGTTGAGGGCTGACTTTCAATAGATGACAGTGAGAGTGCTGCTTTGCTAGGTAAGAAACCCCGACCCAGAAGCTGGTCCTCTAGGAATGCTTTAGCACCAGGTTTCCCACGAACGTGAGTTGTGTGATGGGCGAGGGAGTGGCCACCTTTCCACAACACTCCATTTCCCAGGACAAGGGGCACTCTGCACTGGACTCCTGTCCAGGCGCCCGGCGTGGGGTGGAGTGGCCCACCCTTGGGTTGTTTTTTAATTGAACAAATTTTTTTCCTAAAAACAGATCACATTCCCCACTCTTCACAGATCTAGTAATTTTTTCTTAGTGCAGGATTTTGAGATCGATACATTGTTGAGAGCCCAGATTTTGTTTATTTCCTTTAAAGAGTACTTAGTTTTATTCTTCAAGGCATTTAATTTTTGGCAGATCAGTTTGATCACTTCAAGGCTTATTTTAATGCTTTTTTAGAATAGGTCATAATTTTCTCTACTTGTATTCTGAGGCTTTTCTAAAGTCTCAAAGAATGCCTGGGGTGTTCAGTAAGATGTTTTGTTCTTCACTCTGGCTGATGAGAATTCCTAACACTGAGTAATCTCTGGAATATCTATATGTCCAACCCACGGTTGCCCTAGAAGCTGCTCTCCACCAGCCCTTGCAGAGTTTCCCCATGTGCAGATGCAGCTTAGTATTAAGCCAAAGATTTCAAAGGACTTCTGTGCTTATTTCTGGTGCTCCTTTTCTGCACAGCTCTCTCCTCCCTGGAGCCCTGCCCAGCAAATTTCCTGCTGCCTCCAATTATGATATCTGCCTCCATAGCTAAGTACCCTGCTTGGGATCTCTCTCCCTTACCTTGATTTGGAAAGTGCTTCCAGGCAAAAAGCTGGAATAATTATAGGCTTCACCTCATTTGTTTCCCTTTTCTCAGGGATCAAAGTACTGTGCTGCCTATTGTCCGAAGTCTGAAAACATTTGCTTCAATTACTTGGTTGAGTTTTATAACTTTTTATGTCAAGGGAGTGGGTCTAGTGCCAGTTACTCTGACATTGCCAGAAGCAGAGGTCCACATTCCTTCTAACATCTTTTTAAGGTATGAAGTATTCTTAAAAGTCTGGGAACAACTAATTTCATGATGCCTTATAATATTATCATATCAAAAAAATTGTCATTCTAGTATTCCCCAAACACACTGAACATCTTCTGTGCACCTATCATTGTCAGGTACACATTTATTGTGGGAATCAAAGGTAAATAACACAGGACCTCTCTCCTTGAGAAGCCTGCAGTCTAGTAGAAATAAAAGCTCTTTTGATATGGTATGAAATACCCTACATAATTAGAAATGTGGCAAAAAGCACATTTGATAGTATGATTATTTTTTGGATAGAGTAGGTATCAGGAATATGTATGTTTTTATGCCTATATGGATTAAAAGAGTTCACACTTTACTCAGCAAGCCATTTATGTGTGATTTCATGTCTAGCTTCTCCCATACAATCTAATTTGATAACTAGTGATGAGATTGATATACACTTTCCTCACTTAAAAGACAAGTTGTGAAGAATTTTTACTTTAAGGTAAAGACAAGATATGAACTAGGGCCATGCAAAGCCCAGTTTTCTATTATTTTGATTTTAGCATTCTATATGCGTATATTGTCTCATATCCGGTCACTTCCAGAGATCTCAAACATTCAGGCGTCTCTGGGCATGACAAATCTAGGGGTGGGGCAAACTAAACTTTTTTAAAATAGCTTTATTGAGGAATAATTTATATGCAATAACAGTCACCCTCTAAAAATATTAAATTCAGCAGAGTTTTTTTGTATGTTCACAGAATTTTGCAACCATCTCTGCTATCTAATATTCAGACGTATTCATGACCTCAGAAAGAAATTCTGTATCCATTAGCAGTCACTCCCCATTCCCTCTCCAAGCCCCTGGAAATGACCAATCTTTATGTGCCTGTGAATTTGAGTAACTGGATATTTCATATAAACGGAATCATACTATATGTGGCCTTTTATGAAAAACTTCTTCATTCATCACATTTATGAACTTTACCCATGGTGTAGTATGTATCAATTCTTCATTCATTATTATTGCTAAATAATATCTCAACTCATGGATATGCCACATTTTGTTTATCCATTCAGCAGTTGATGGAAATTTGGATTGTTTCCACATTTTGGCTATTATAAATAATGCTGCTATGATCATTCATATACAAATTTTTGTGAGTATATGTTTTTTCATTTCTCTTGGATACTTACCAAGGAATGTAGTTACAAGGTCATATCATAAGTCTATATTTAACACTCTGAGGAACTTCCAAACCATTCTCCAAAGCAGCTGCACCATTTTACAATCCTAACAACAATGTCTGAGAGTTCCAATTTATCCATGTACTTACCATCACTGCTACTGTCTATTTTATCTAATCATCCTTTGAGTACAAAGTAGTATCTCATTTTAATTTGAATTTCTGTAATTACTAATGATGGTGATCTTTTCATGGGTTTTTCACTTATCAATTGAGTTGTCTCTCTCTCTCTCTCTCTTTCTCTCTCTTTTTTTTTTTTTTAAGACGGTCTCACTCTGTCACCCAGGCTGAAGTGCAGTAGAATGATCACAGTTCATTGCAGCCTCGTCCTCCTGGACTCAAGTGATCCTCCCACCTCAGCCCCCTGAGTAGCTGGGAATACAGTCACATGCCAGCATGCCCAGCTAATTTTTTTGCACTTTTCATAGAGGCAGGGTTTTGCTGTGTTGCCCAATCTGATCTGGGACTCCTGGGCTCAAGTGATCTGCCCATCTCAGCCTTCCAAAGTGTTGGGATTACAGGTATGAGCCATAGTGCCTGTCAAATTGTGTCTTTATTGTTGATTTGTAATTGAGTTATAATAGTTTATTATATGAGCTGAGTACAAGTCCCTAATCAGATTGATAATTTGCAAATATTTTCTACCATTTTATGAGTTGTATTTCTTGATGATGTGCTTTGACGTACAAGTTTTTAATATTGAAGTGTAGTTAGTCTATTCTTTTGTCACACCTGATGTTTGTGTCATATCTACGAAACCATGCCTAGTGAAAGGTCATAAAAAAGTACTCCTACGTTATCTTCTAAAAGTTTTAGACTTTAATGTTCATTTTTAGTCTATGATCCATTTTGAGTTAATGTTTATATGTAGTGTGACAGAGGGATCCAAATTAATTGTTTTGCATATGGATATCCATTTGTCTCTGTCATTTGTTGAAAAGATTTTTGATACCCACTGAAATTTTTTGGTCCACTTGTTAAAAATAAATGGACCGAAATGTAGGTATATTTATTAACTAAAATCTCAATTCCCAAATTCTACTGCATTGATCTATATGTCTATGCCTATGCAAGTATTACATTTGATATGCTTATGCAAGTGTCACATTTGGGTGGGCTCTGTGCCCCCACCCAAATCTCATCTCAAATTGTAATCCCCACATGTTGGAGGAGGGGCCTGGTGGAGGGTGACTGAATTATGGAGGTGGACTTCTCCCTTGCTGTTCTCATGTTAGTGAGTAAGTTCTCATGAGATCTGATGGCCCCACTCTCCTGCCACCATGTAAGACATGTCTTGCTTCCCCTTCAGCCATGATTGCAAGTTTCCTGAATCCTCCCCAGCCATGTGGAACTGTGAGTCAATTAAGCCTCGTTTCTTTATAAATTACACAGTCTCAGGTAGTTCTTTATAGCATTGTGAAAATGGACTAATACAGAAAATTGGTACCTGGAGTAATGGGGTATTGCTATAAAGACACTTGAAAATGTGGAAGCAACTTTGGAACTGGGTAACAGGTAAAGGTTGGATGAGCTTGGAGGACTCAGAAAAAGGCAGTAAGATGAGGGAAAGTTTGGAACTTCCTAGAGACTTGTTGAATGGTTTTGACCAAAATGCTGATAGTGATATAAACAACGAAGTCCAGGCTGAGGTGGTCTCAGACAGAGATGAGGGACTCATTGGGAACTAGAGCAAAGGTCACTCTTGTTATGCTTTAGCAAAGAGACTGGTGGTATTTTACCTCTGCCCTAGAGATCTGTGAAACTTTACACTTGAAAGAGGTGATTTAGGGTATCTAGTGGAAGAAATTTCTAAGTAGCAAAGTGTTCAAGATGTGACCTGGCTTTTTCTCAAAGTGTACTCTCATATGTTGAAGAAAGAGATGGTCTGAAACTGGAATTTATGTTTAAAAGGGAAGCAGAGGGTACAAGTTTGGAAATTTTGCAGCCTGATCATGCTGTAGAAAAGAAAAGTCCATTTTCTGGGGAGAAATTCAAGCCTGCTGCAGAAATTTATGTAAGTAACAAGGAGTGGAAGGTTAATAGACAAGACAAGGGGGAAAATGTCTCCAGGGCATGTCAGAGATCTTCAGGGCAGCCCCTCCCATCACAGGTCCTGAGGCCTAGGAGGAAAAAAATGGTTTCCTGGGTCAGGCCAAGGACCCTGCTACTACATGCAGCCTCAGGACATGGTACCCTGTGTCCCAGATGCTCCAGCTCCAGCTGTGGCTGAAAGGGGCCAACATACAGTTGGGGCTGTTGCTTCAGAGGGTGCAAGCCCCAAGCCTTGGCAGCTTCTATGTGGTGTGGGTGTGTGGAAGTGCAGAGACAAGAGTTGAGGTTTGGGAACCTAAGACTGTTAGAGGATGTATGGAAATGCCTGGATGTCTTAGCAGAAGTCTGCTGCAGGGGTAGAGCCCTCATAAAGAACCTCTACAAAGGCAGTGGAGAGGGGAAATGTGGGGTAGGAGCCCCCACTGGAGCACTGCCTAGTGGAGCTGTGAGAAGAGAGCCACTGTCCTCCAGACCCCAGAAAGGTAGATCCACTGACACCTAGCACCATGCACCTGGAAAAGCCACAGGCACTCAATGCCAGCCCACGAAGGTAGCTGTGGGGACTGTGACCTGCAGACCCATGGAGGCAGAGCTTCCCAAGGCCTTGGGAGCCCACCCCTTGCATCAGCATGCCCTGGATCTGAGACATGGAGTCAAAAGAGATTATTTTGGAGCTTTAAGATTTAGTGACTGCCCTACAGGGATTTGGACGTCAGTGGGGCATGGAGACACTTTGTTTTGGCCAATTTCTCCCATTTAGAATGGGAGCACTTACCCGATGTCTGTACCCACATTATATCATGGAATTAACTAACTTTTTTATTTTACTGGCTCATAGGCAAAAGGGAATTGCCTTGTCTCAGATGAGACTTTGGACTTGGACTTTTCAGTTAATGCTGGAATGAGTTAAGACTTTTAGGGACTGTTGAGAAGGCACAATTGGTTTTGAAATGTGAGGACATGAGATTTGGGAGAAGCCAGGGTGGAATGAAATAGTTAAGCTTTGTGTTCCCACCCTAATCTCATCTCAAATTGTAATTCCCCAAGCGTTCGAGGAAGGGCTTGGTGGGAGGTGATTGATTTATGGGGGCAGTCTTCTCCCTTGTTGTTGTCATGATCATAAGTGAGTTCTCATGAGATATGATGGTTTTAAAGTGTGGCACCACTCCCCCAGCCTCCTGCCACCATGTAAGACATACCTTGCTTCCATTTTCTGCCATGGTTACAAGTTTCCTGAGGCCTCCCCAGCCATAGGGAACTGTGAGTCAATAAAACTTCTTTCCTTTATAAGTTACCCAGTCTTAGGTAGTTCTCTATAGCACTACCTAAAACAGAACGAATACAACACTGTCCTGTTTATTATAGTTGTAGTATGTTTTAAAATTAAGAAATAAAAGTATCCCAACTTTATTATTTGTAAAGATTGTTCTGGCCGTTCTGGGACCCTTGCATTTTCATGTGAAGCTTAGAATCAGCTTTGTAAATTTCTACAAAAAAAGCAACTGGGGTTTTTTATAGAAATTTTGTGAAATACGTCAATTTGGGGAATATTGCCATCTTAACAATATTAACTCTTCCAATACATGAACACATTATATCTTTCCATTTATTTAGTTTATCTTTAATTTCCTTCAACAATGTTTTGCAGTTTTGGCATATGCATCTTACATTTATTTTCTTAAGTATATTCCTAAGTATTCTATTCTTTTTAATATGATTGTAAATGGAATTGTATATTTAATTTCTAGATGGCTCATTGTAAGCATATGGAAATGCAATTGATTTTATATACTGGTCTTGTATATTCTTCAACCTTATTGAACTTATTTATGAGTTCTAATAGTTGTGTGTGTGTGTGTTCCCAGGATTTTCTTTATATAAGATTATATATTCTATAAATAGTTACAGTTTTATTTCTTCTTTTCTAATCTGGTGGTTTTTTTCTTAATTGCCCTGACTATAACCTTCAATATAATGTTGAATATACATGCTGAAAGAGGACGTATTTTCTTATTCTTAGTTTTAGGGGAATAATTCAGTCTCTCACCATTAATTATGATGTTAACTGTGGGTTTTTCCTGGATATTCTTTACAGAATTGAGGAAGTTTCCTTCTATTATTTGTCTGTTAATGATTTTTATCATGAAAAAGTGTTAGATTCTGTTGGATGGTTTTTTTGTGTGTGTCTATTGAGATGATCATGTGTTTATTGGAATTTCCTTTATTGCTTGAGTGATTTTTGGACACCAGGTCAACTTTGTATTCCATGAATAAATCTCACTTGATCATAGTGTATAATCAATTTTATACATTGCTCAGTTTGAATTTTGTTGAGAGTGTTAATTGATAAAACTTTGACTAGACTGACCAAGAAAGCAAAAGTATTAAGGCTCAACTTACTAACATCAGGACTTAAAAGGAACGTCACTGGTGACTGTAAAGAATTAGAAAGCATTACAAGGGAAATGCTATGAACAATTGTACACCAACACATTAGATAACCTACATAGAATTGACAAATTCCTATAAAGACACAAACTATCAAAACTGACTCAAGAAGAAATATAATTACGAAAAAACATAACAAATAAAGAGGTTGAATTAGTAATTTAATAACATTCCACAGAGAAAAAAGTGACTTCACTGGTGAATTCTACCAACATTTAAAGAATAATTAAATCCAATACTTTATAAATACTGTCAAAAAATAAAACAGGAGCAAAATTTGCCAGTTCACACCACGAAGCCTACATTAACCTGACACCAAACCAGACAAAAACATCATGTGAAAACTACAGACCAATATTTCATATAAATATAGATACAATACTTTTTAATTCTGTAAAGTCACTGGTGATATTCTCTTTAAATCCTGATGTTAGTGACCTGAGTCTTCCTAGTTTCTTGGTCTGTCTAGCTACCATTTTGTCAATTTTGTTAACCTTTTCAAAGAATCATCTTTTGGTTTCATTGATTTTCTCTATTATTTTTCTAGTCTCCATTTCATTTATTCCAACTGTAATATTACTTTGTTTTGCTCGTTTTGGTTCCAGTTTGGTCCTTTTTGCATATATAAAGTGAGTTTGTCAAATTTACATCTTTATTTCTTATTTACTTTTAATTTAACTTTTAAATTCAGGGGTACATATGCAGGTTTGTTTTATAGGTAAACTTGCATCATAGGGGTTTGTTGTACAGACAATTTCATCACCCAGGTATTAAGCCTAGTACCCATTACTTATTTTTCCTGATTTTCTTCCTCTACCCACTCTCCATCCTCCAAAAGGACCCAGTGTGTGGTGTTCCTCTCTGTGTGTCCATGTGTTCTCATCATTTAGCTCCCACTTATAAGTGAGAATATGCGGTATTTGGTTTTCTGTTTCTGTGTTAGTTTTTTAAGGATAATGGCCTCTGGCTCCATTCATCTTCTTACAAAGGACATGTCTCATTCTTTATTATGGTTGCATAGTATTCCATGGTGTATATATACCACATTTTCTTTATGCAGTCTACAATTGATGGGCATTTGGGTTGATTCCACATCTTTGCTATTGTGAATAGTGCTGCATGAACATACGCATGCATGTGTCTTTATAACAGAATGGTTTATATTCCTTTGGGTGTATACCCAAAGGAATGGGATTGCTAAGTCACATGATATTTCTGTTTTTGGGTCTTTGAAGAATCACCACACGCTCTTCCACATGGTTGAACTAATTTACACTCCCACCTACAGACTATAAGTGTTTCTTTTTCTACACAGCCTCACCAGAGTTTGTTTTTTGTTTGTTTTTACAGCAATTCTGACTTGTATGAGATAATATCTAATTGTGGTTTTGATTTGTATTTCTCTAATAATCCATGATGTTGTTAAGTTTCTTATAGATGCTGGATATTAGACTGGATGCATAGTTTGCAAATATGTTCTCCATTCTGTAGGTTGTCTGTTCACTCTGTTGATAGCTTTCTTTGATGTGCAGAAGCTCTTTAGTTTAATTAGATCCCATTTTTCAATTTTTGCATTTGTTGCAACTGCTTTTGGAGTCTTCTTCATGAAATCTTTGCCTGTTCCTATGTCAGAATGATATTGCCTAGGTTGTCTTCCAGGGTTTTTATAGTTTTGGGTTTTACAGTTAAGTCTTTAATCCATCTTGAGTTACTTTTCATATATGGTATAAGGAAGGGATCCAGTTTCAATCTTTTGCATATGGCCAGCCAGTTATTCCAGCACCATTTATCAAATTATTTTTAATATAATTGTTTACTGCTATAATTTTCTCTCTTAGCACTGTTTTAGTGGTATCTCTTACATTTATATATTGTGTTTTTATTTTAATTTATTTCAAAGTAAATTTTAATTTGTTTTCTATTTTTTTCTTGACCTATTGGTTATTTAGGAGGGCATTTAATTGCCAAGTAATTGTGAATCTTCCAAAATTTTTTCTGTTATGGATTCCTATTTAATCCCATTGTGATTGGGAAATATTCTTTGTATGATTTTAGTCCTTTTAAATTTATTATGGCATGTCTTATCACCAAACATATGGTTTGCCCTGGGACTGTTCCATGTACCCTTGAGAAGAGCAGTTGTTGGGTGGAATATTCTATACATGGCTATTAGTTATAGTTAGCTTATCATGTTGTTCAACTCTTCTACTATTTTTTTTATCTTTTGCTTGTTTCTTCTATTATCAAAAGGGAGACATTAAAGTCTCTAACTATTACAGTTGAATTGTCTATTTTTCTTTCAATTCTGTAAGATTTTGATTTATTTATTTGGGAGCTATATTGTTAGATGCACATATATTGATATTTGTTATGGCTTCCTGATAGACTAGACTGAAATTTTTATTTTATAAAATGTCTTTCTTTGACTCTAGTAACAATACTTTTCATAAAGTCAATTTTTGTCTGATGTTAGTACATTCACCTCAGCTCTCTTTTGGTTATAGGTTGCATGGATAAGTTTTTCTTTTCTTTTCTTTTCATTCTACTTGTGCCTTTGAATCTGTTTGCCTCCTATAGAAAGCATATAGCTGGATTTTTATTAAAAAATTTATTTGGTCATTTCTGACTTTTGATTGGTGTGTTTGCTCCATTATCTTTAATGTAATTAGGATTTACATCTGCCATTTTGCTATTTGCTTTTATATATTACGTCTTTTACTCAGTACTTATTCTTCATATATTGTTCAATTATTGCGTTCTTTTGTATTAAATATCTTATAGTGGACCCTTTTAATCCCCTTGTTGTGTTATATATTGAACTAGTAGTGGTGGCCTTAAAAATTATAATTAACATCCTAACTTAAACTAGTTCATATTAATATTAACTTAGTATCAATATTGTATAAAAGTTTGCTCTTATGAAGTTCCATTTTCTCTTTTCTCCCTTATACTATTATACACTTCCATTTTCTCTTCTCTTCCTTATGGTATTATTACACCCTTATATGTTATAACACAGGGTTATAATCATTGCTTTATAAAGTGATTTTAAATCATATAAGAAAGAAGTTATGAAGAAAAATACACTTATAATATGCATATTTACCTATGAAGTTACATTTATTGGTGGGGTTCTATTTCTTCATATTACTGTCTATAGTCCATTCATTTCAGTGAAAAACTCCTTTTGGTATATCCTGTAGTCATATACGCTAGAGATGAATTCTCTCTTCGCTTCTTTGGGAATGTCTTCTCTTTCATTTTCAAAGGACAGTATCTCTGGAGATTGAATTACTGGTTGACAGTCTTTTCTATCAACACTTTAAACACAATATTCCACTGTTTCTTGAGCCCCATAGTTTCCAATGAGATGCCACCCTTTGTACTTGATGAGTTGTTTCACTTTTTCTGGTGCCAAAATTATCTTTGTCTTTGAATTTTGATAGTTTGACTGTGATGTGTCTAGGTATATTAGTCTATTTTCACACTGCTGATAAAGACATACTCCAAGACTGGGAAATTTACAAAAGAAAAAGGTTTAATTGGAATCACAGTTCTACGTGGCTGAGGAGGCCTCACAATCATGGCAGAAGGCAGAGAGGAGCAAGTTACATCTTATGTGGATGGCAGCAGGCAAAGGGAGAGCTTGTGCAGAGAAACTCCCATGTTTTAAAAACCATCAGATCTCATGAGACCCATTCACTATCACAAGAACAGCACAGGACAGACCCACCCCTGTGATTCAATCATCTCCCACCTGGTCCCTCCCACAACATGTGGAAATTATGGGAGCTACAAGATGAGATTTGGGTGGGGACACAGAGACAAACCATATCATTCTGCTCCTGACCCCTCCCAAATCTCATATCTTCACATTTCAAAACCCATCACACTTTCCCAAAAGTCCCCCAAAGTCTTAACTCATTTCAGCATTAACTCAAAAGTCCACAGTCCAAAGTCTCATTCTAGACAAGGCAAGTCCCTTCTGCCTGTGAGCCTGTAAAATCAAAAGCAAGTTAGTTACTTCCTAGATACAATGGGGATACAGGCATTGGATAAATACAGTCATTCCAAATGGGAGAAACTGGCCAAAACAAAAACGCTACAGGCCCCATGCAAGTCTGAAATCCAGTGGAGCAATCAAATCTTAAAGCTCCAATATGATCTCCTTTGACTCCTTTTCTCACATCCAGCGCATGCTGATGCAAGAGGTAGGTTCCCACAGTCTTGGGCAGCTCTGACCCTGTGGCTTTGCAGGGTACAGTCTCCCTCCCAGCTGCTTTCATGGGCTGGCATTGAGTGTCTGAGGCTTTTCCAGGAGCATGGTGCAAGCCATCAGTGGATCTACTATTTAGGGTCTAGAGGATGGTGGCCTTCTTCTCACAGCTCCACTAGGTGGTGCCCCAGTAGGTACTCTGTGTGGGGGCTCCCACCCCACATTTCCCTTCTGTACTGCCCTAGAAGAAGTTCTCCATGAGGACCCCTCTCCTACAGCAAACCTCTGCCTGGGCATCCAGGCATTTCCATACATCTTCTGAAATCTAGGTAGAGGTACCCAAACCTCAATTCTTGACTTCTGTGCACCCACAGACTCAACACCATATGGAAGCTGCTAAGGCTTGAGGCTTGCACCCTCTTATGCCACAGCCCAAGCTCTACATTGGCCCGTTTCAGCCATGGCCGGAGCAACTGCAATGCAGGGCACCAAGTCCCTAGGCTCTACACAGCCTGTGATGGGAGGGACTGCCATGTAGACTTCTGACATGCCCTGGAGACATTTTCCCCATTGTCTTGGGGATTAACATTCAGCACCTCATCACTTATGCAAATTTCATCAATTGGCTTGAATTTCTCCTCAGAAAATGGGTTTTTCTTTTCTACCACATTGTCAGACTGCAAGTTTTTTGAACTTCTATGCTCTGCTTTCCTTATAAAACTGAATGACTTTAACAGCACCCAAGTCATATCTTGAATGCTTTGCTGCTTAGAAATTTCTTCCACCAGATACCCTAAATCATCACTCTCAAGTTCAAAGTTCCACAAATCTCTAGGTTAGGGGCAAAATGCCTCCAGTCTCTTTGCTAAAACATAACGAGTCACCTTTGCTCCAGTCCTCAACAAGTTCCTCATCTCCATTTGAGACCACCTCAGCCTGGACCTTATTGTCCATCTCACTATCTGGATTTTGGTCAAAGCCATTCAACAACTCTCTAGGAAGTTCCAACCTTTCCCCCATTTTCTTGTCTTCTTCTGAGCCCTCCAAACTGTTGCAACCTCTGCCTGTTACCCAGTTCTAAAGTCACTTCCATATTTTCAGGTATTTTTTCAGTAGTACCCTTCTCCTGGTAGGAATTTATTGTATTAGTCCATTTTCATGCTGCTGATGAAGACATACTCAAGAGTGGGCAATTTACAAAAGTAAAAGGTTTAATTGTACTCACAGTTCCACATGGCTGGGGAGGTCTCACAATCATGGTGGAAAGCAAAGAGGAGAAAGTCACATCTTATATGAATGGAAGCAGGCAAAGAGCTTTTGCAGAGAAACTCCTGTTTTTTAAAAAACCATCAGATCTCATGAGACCCATTTACTATCACGAGAATAGCATGGGAAAGACCCACCCCATGATTCAATCATCTCCACTGGATCCCTCCCACAACACATGGGAATTATGGGAGCTACAAGATGAGATTTGGGTGGGGACATAGAGTCAAACCATATCACTAGTTGAGTGTGTACTAGTTCATTCTCATGCTGCTATAAAGAATACCTGAGACTGGGTAATTTATGAAGGAAAGGAGTTTAATTGAATCACAGTTCTGCATGGCTGGGGGTTGGGATCAGGAGACTTACAATCATGGCAGAAGGGGAAGCAGGCACATATTACATGGCTGAAGGTGAGAGAGAGAGAAAAGTGGGAAGAGCCCCTTGTGAAACCATCAGATCTCATGATAACTCACTCACTATCACAAGAACAGTATTGGGGAAACTGCTCCCATGATCCAGTCACCTCCACCAGGTCCCTCCCTCAACACCTGGGGATTACAATTTGAGATGAGATTTGGGTGGGGACACAAAGCCAAACCATATCAGTGAGTTTCTTCTACTTGCAGTTTATTCAGCTTCTTGGATGTGTATTTTAATATTTTTTAATCGAATTTGGGAAGCTTTTAGCCACTGTTCTTCGTATGTTCTTTTCTTTCTCTCTGTCTTTACTTTCTGGACAACTGTTATGTGTATTTTGATATGCTTGATGATATTCCACAGATCTCTATGACTCTGTTCACTTTTCTTCATTTAGTTTTTCTTTGTTTTTCAGATAGTATAATATCTGTGATCTTATCTTCAGGTCTCATGATTCTTTTTCTGCCACTTTTAATCTGCTGTTGGGCAACTTTACTGAACTTTTTATTTCATGTATTGTATTTTTAAACTCTAGATCTTCTATATAGTTCTATTTCTATTTTTATTCTTTATTGATAATCTCTATATGGTGAGATAATGTTCTTATACATTCCTTTAATCTTTTAGGCATGATTTTCTTTGGTTCCTTGAACACCCTTATAATAGTTGATTTAACGTCTTTATCTTATAAATGAAATATCTTGGCTTCCTCAGAGATTGTTTCTATTTACTATTTTGCCCCTAGTATATGAGCCATATTTTTCTGTTTATTTTATGTATTATATTGTTGAAAACTGTACATTTTAAATAGTAAAATGTGGCATTTCCAGAAATCAGTTATTTCCTTCCCAAGTTTTTTGTTGTTGTTATGTTATTTTCTTAATAATTTTCTTGAATTAATTTTTACAACTTTACTTTTTTTGATACATGAAGCCACTGAAATCTCTGCTCAGTTAGCTTAGTGGACAACTAATAATTAGATGCAAATTTTCCAAATTTCCAGGAACCAATTATTATCTCAGCCTTTGCTGAGAGGTTGTGCATGTGTGTTGAGTTCACCTTCAACACTCTGATAGTTTACAACTCTACCTTAGCTTTCAATTCCTGATGTGCATAGGCTCAACTTCAGTCAGAAGCGAGAGATTAGGATCTTCTTTGGTTTTACCTGGACATCTTTACAGCCCAACACACATATGTGGCCTGTTAGGTTTTTAGGAATATGTTGGAACTTTTCAAAGCCCCCAATAATCATCAAATTATTTTAAGTTTTCTTTTAGGTTTCATGACCTGCCTATTGTTTCCTTTGTCTGGTATATTTACCTCCGGCAACTGCAATGTTAAAGAATTGCCACTGATTGTTTTCAACAAACACCTTGGGGAAAGGGCTTTTCCCACTGAGTGTTGCATCAGGTCAGTTAAAGACTGGTCTTATGAATATGATTTTCCACAGAATTGCCAGAAAGTCAAATAATGACAATTCTCTGAGGATGGAGCTTTTGGAGAAGCTCCAAACCAATTCTTCCCCCAACCCCCACCCCACCTAGTGGCTGTTAGCCTGGTGGTTGTCACAGGTTTCATAGTTTCATAGTTGTGAGGCTGCTGGGTTTCAAGGCTATCACAGAGTTGGGGTGGGGGCAATGGGAATACAGCAAGTTAAAATGCCACAAAGCTTAGTATTTTTACAGAGAATCATCTGTTTCTCCTGAATATGTGCTCCTGGAATTGTTGCAAACCTTTAGCTATTTTCTAGAGTTCTAAAATTGTTGATTTTCACAATCTTTGCCAGGGTCTTCACAGCTTTTATGGAAGAGCAGATTCTCAGAGGTCCTTACTTTACCATTCTGGAAATGCTTCCCACTATTTTTAAACTTAATATAAATACAACATAAATCTTAGATTACAAACTCAAATTATATGAGGAATATGTGTATTTTTTATTTTTTAGAAACAATTTCTTTGTATTATAAGTTCAGATCCTTCCATCGTGATTAAAATTTAGTCTCATTCAATATACATAAACTTTTTTCTTATATTCTTGTGTAAGAACCTTGGGAGTTGTTTAATGTCAAGTTGGGGAAAAAAGTATCTGGTCCTTCATCTTGTTCCATGTATGCTAATAACCACTGAGATGCTCATTGATCCTTAAAATCTTCATGCTTTAGTGCATTTATGTAATCACTAAGACATTCCAGCCTGTGCAGTCCTTTAGGTCCAGACATGCTGTATGCTATGCCATGCCCTCTGTGTTCTCAGGAAATACTGAGATGTTCTCTAGTCATGTTGGGATGTGAGATCCCTATAAGGTAACACTTACTAAGACAAGACAAGAATTATTTCTTCTGTGAGCTATTCCATCCCTTCTGAGGGCACTGTCTAAATGATCTTAGTCTCCTTAAATCTATCAGGCTGGGGAAGTTTGTCATCCCCTGAATTCCTGGAAGGGCAGGACACAGAAGCTCAAATATCTGGGCTCTTTTTGCTTTTCCTTTTATCCTCATCCTGTTCCAACTGGGATTAGTCTCAGAGTGGAAGCTTTCCTCTGATTCGATTTGTATTCTTCCAAGTTCATTGTATATACCCTGAGTCCTTCTCATCTACTTTAGAGCCTGGGCTTTTGAAATTAAACCATGAAAATAATTTCCTTCTTCTTTGTTAGCACTTTCCCTCCTTGAGATAAGTTCAGAATTGCCTAGCTGGTATCTAAATTCATAAGAGTTAAAGGACAGCCAAATTAGGTATATCTGAGAAAAAATGGTTGATGTTTCCAAAATATTATCTTATCACACTAAGAACAACATCTGCACATCTGACAATCCACAGCCAGTTTCTGTTTTCACTTAAGGGGATGTGTTTAAACTACAGAAAAAGTAATTTAAGTAAGTTATGTTGAAGAAGATTTCACAAAAATCAATACTCAGAACTATTAATTGAAATGTTAACACAATCTTTCCTAAATGGAATGGTGACCTCTTCAGTCCTTTCTCTCTATATACTTTATGCCATTGTAGAGTGGCACATTGAAGGAATAACGAAGCAGATTTGGATTCAAACGCACTCTTACCTGAAAGAACTATATTTATTATTCAGACATGGGTGTACAGTGGAAAAAGAAATATTCTTTAAATTATATATGCAAAACCTCTCTCTTCTCTAACATTATTATTACAGGTCACTTTTATCTTCATTTTTATCATTAACAGTGAAGTGGAAGTGATTCAACTTACCTTTCCAATCTACTTTCAACCTCCAATTCTTTTAAGTAATTAATTAACTGTATCTATATTTATACACATAAAAGTGTAGAAAGTTTGCTATTTTAAATAATCTTAGAGACCCCTTTGCATAGAGCAAAATATCCTTATGTATAATACAAAGCACACACCCACTGTATTTTTGCTTTTGTAATGCCTGTTTCTGTTATAGTAATAGTTCATAAAGCACATCTACATTCACAGTAATTCTTGATTTTATTTTTTGTGCAGACTCGTAAAACTTGAATCAAAGCAGACTTGCTTTGTTTGTATTCAGATTATACCCAAGGTTTTACACAGATCACACTGGACCATCCAGACAACCTCACCCGAACAGAGTTATAATCTGTCTACACTCACTATTTCAAGTATTCTAGGGACTAGATGAGGAGCTGAGTAAGGGCCTGGCACACCTTCTCCTTCCTCTTTACCAAACACGTTAGACATTTCTCCTTGGAAGCAGAATGTATTTGATACCCGTCTTTAAAACCTCATCCACTTACGATAGTCTTTTTTTTTTCTGTTTTCTGTGTCTCAGAGGAAGAATTTACCAGTTTTCAACCCTACTGCTCTCTTCTATTATTCTTCTAATATCTCTGTGCTTCCTGTCCACCTTCCCCTTACTTCCCCAAACAGTTCATAGAACCCTTCAGCTATGTCCATGAAGAAATGCAGAGGTCCAGTGGAAAGAGCACTGCATTTTGTTCTCACATGGACCACACTTCTATATAAATGTGTATAATTAGGTCTTAGAATCATAAAATGTTATGTTGAGGAGGGGCCTTAAAGTTTGTAAACTTAATCTTGTGACTGTAGACAAGTAAGATCACAAGAAGCCAGCACGATCAAGTAACTTACTCAAGATCACAAACCAGGGAATAATGCAGCCAGAACTGGAGTTTCCTTATTCCCCATAGGGCACTCTGGCATGTATGAAATTCTCCTGAGTCTAAGCTAATCTTCTCTTGTTTATTAGATATCTAAATATCTCCCATGTAAGACCCTGCCAATTCACTAACCTAACTCCTGTTTTCAGATGACTTCTTTATCACTTCTATAGAGGCTAAGAAAACTTAAATACTCACTCAAATTCCTTTGCTTATGGAGATCTCTGGCTACATGACACAATTTGACTGGTAAAACATGAATGGAAGTCTGTTGGTGGGAGGTGTAACTTCTGAAAGGGATTTATATGTTTATAAAAAGTACAGAGGACCTGGCATTACTATTTCCCTTCCTCCATTACTCCCTGCTCTGAATCCTAATACAATGCTGAGAACTTCAGCAGCTCTCTTATAACTATGAGGAAAAACAAAAATGAAAAAAAGCAAACTGCACAGATACTAACCCTTACATCATTGAACAGTTTAACGAATATCAGCAGCCACTTAATACAGACATCCTGTTTTATAAGAAAAAAAATGAATTATTTCAGCTACAATGTCAGATTTTCTGTTATTTTTCAGCCAAAATCTTCCTAACAAATAAAGTCAATTTGAAAAATCAAATGAAGTGACATAAAGGTGTCTATGTGTGTATATGCAAATTTAAAACTTTATTCAAATATTCAATGTTATTTTTAAGACTAAAAATATCTGTCAACTGCATATTTAAAATATAACTACTGCTTTTTAAATTGTTTGCTTATTTTGTCTTTAAATATATTATGCAAAGGTGTGAGGTATTACTCTACAAGTTCTTTATAGCTCAGTTGTTGGAAATTCAGAATGCATTCTTTTCTGGAAATTCTATGTAACACATAATTTTGAAGTTTCTGAATCCTGCAATAATGTAGCTGTGATATGGTGTTAGTCACAGTACTATAAAATATTATTACCCAGTTTTTACGGGAGAATATGTTAAGAGTTAGAACTTACGTTGCCACCATGTCCCTTTTTCTCTGGCAGAATATCCATCAGGAGGGTTTAATATTCCCCTCCACTCACCATCACACCTATTGTGCAATGGAAGCTCCAAGCCACTGGCCATAGTCCCATAGCTTGGGGAAATGTGTAATAAGTCATATCTGAAGAACTAAGGTTTTGCAGTGGAATTTGGTACAGGCCAACAGGAACGTTTCTCAGTCAAGGTCACTCCTTGCCAAAGATCATTAATCTAAAAGAAAGAATACTGCCCTGAAGACTATTTCTATGCTTGGAAATGAGGAAAGTAGAGTCAAAGGTAAGTGGAGCTCACCTTTATTTATTTATTTATTTATTTATTTATTTTACTGTAGCTGACTTTTCAAAGCCCACTGCTGAGGGAGAAGCAGAGATAGAAAAATGGGTTTGGCTGGGTGTGGTGGCTCATGCTTGTAACCCCAGCACTTTGGGAGGCTGAGGCTGGCAGACATTTTGAGCCTAGGAGTTTGAGACCAGCCTGGGCAACATGGTGAAACCCTGTCTTTACTATGAATACAAAAATTTGCCAGGCGTGGTGGCATGCACCTGTAGTCCCAGCTATTTAGAAGGCTGAGGTGGGAGGATTGCTTAAGCTTGGGACATGTAGGTTACAGTGAGCCAAGACTGTGCCACTGCACTCCAGCCTGGGTGACAGAGAGACCCTGTCTCAAAAAAAAAAAAAAAAAAAGAAAGAAAGAAAGAAAGATGACTGTTAGGAGGTTGTGCAGAGGCTACTGGGTCAGGAAGGAACACACACTAGGGATGCCAGCATGATGAGAGCCAGACAAGTTCTTGTAACAATGGGTCTTGACTGGTCCTCCCTTGCAGGGGTAGTGGGGAGGGGGCAGGGGATTTGTATGTAAGATCCAACTGGAAGCCGTTGAGTCCTTCCTTATCAGATGGAAATGGATGCCCAATTTCTGTTTGGCAATTCAATCATATTGCCAATGCACTGTTATCAATAGTGGCCTGGGAGTTCCAATAATTCCATCAAATTTCTTTTGTTTTTAAAGAAGGTAATCTTAAGAAGAAAACTTTAATTTCATATTTCATGACACTGTTACTTAAGTTCAAATTGCACCTGCATTTTGAGAGTGCAGTTTGCCATGTGCTCGCCCAGTACCTAGATTTGTTGAAGAAAGACAGCACCTCATTTCTGCCCCTTTCCTTTCCCTCATCTAGCTATTCTTTGCTATTTATTTGTGTGTATACTTGACCTCCCATTTAGCATCTTTTCAAAAAATTAATGTAGTCCTCAGACAGAACTTTATATATAAAAAAGGTAAACAAGTATTTTGACAGGGAATAAGAGGAAGTGAAAGAGATAAGTGAATTAAAAGGTTTTTCTCTCTGGACTCAGATGTGTCCTCCCAACTGTGACCATTATAAAGGGTTTCCTTATAAAATCTAACTCCCATAGGGAACTTAAAAGCAATTAAAATAACATTAGTGTTTTTCATAACTTTTTAATGCTTTTATGCATGTGATAAAACCTTACTAATTATTGAAAAGTTATTTGTATTAAGATTTCAAAGCAGAGATAATCTGTACAATTTAGAATCCTGAGCCATCAGCAGGAAACTGGCTAACAAAACCAGAATTCCCTTGCCAGCCTCTCCAGTTGCATCAGTGAACCTCAAACAGGATCCTTCACTGGCAAATATTAGCTTATTGTAGTTTTAAAATAAATAAATACCTTGAGCAAATGTGCAGTGACACCAAAAATTAGTTTTCACAAACTGACTAAATATAGTATCTGTTGGGAAAAGGTAAATGAGTTCTAGTGGAAAAAAAATACAGAGTTCTAGAATGGAGGGCATACAAGCATACATTTCTGTAAATGGATGAAAAATTTTACTGTGATCTGAATGTAATCAACATTCAAGGCTCATTGTACGGAAAGAAGAAAGACAGAGGCTTGCAGGGCAATTTCCTCAATTCAGCTCAGTATCAATTTTTTGTTTTGGAACACAGAATGCCCCACAGCACATGCTAGGCATCCAAACCATAGGGCTGATTCCTCAACTTCTCTGATGAACTAACATGTGATGTGCTAACCAGACACGGTTCTAAAGGCAAGTTATAGAAAACGTGGTGAGGAAGGTTACTGAAGTTTCCAGAGTGACATAAGGAAAATTTCAGAGGTGGAAAGGTCCTTAGAGGTCACCAAAGTACAACTGTGTCATTTTAAGGATAAGGAAATTGAGTTCCAGAAACATCAAGTGACTTGCTCAAGGCCATCCATCCAGGGAGTGTCAGAACCCAGGGTAAAAGGATGTCTCAGCTTTTGAGGAAATATTTCTTGCATACGTCATATAGGTGATGAATGACAGAAGTATACTGAAAAGCATATTAGCAAACAAACAAACCTTCTATTAATACTTCGAACATAGTACTATGGAGGTGGTGATCTGGGGACAAATCTGGGTTACCTTAGACAAACATTCAAACTCTTTGGCAGCCCCTTTTCACCAGGGGCTAGAAATAGATGATGCCAATCTGAGAATAAATATAAGACTCAGGAACATCACGTGAGTAATCCCCAATCAGATAATTAAGAGTTGTCTGTATTTGTCACCAAGGTCCCTTGATAAATTGTGCCCCACCTGAAAGCGATAGCTCAAAAGAATTAGATTCCCTATATGAACATAGTCTGTCTGACTAAGGTGTAAAATGACCATAACCAAGTATCCAGAATCATTTTCTAGGCTGGTTCAGCGATGAAAAGTGAGTAACATCAGTGCCCTTAGCAATAGAAGGAAGCAGAGAGCAAGCAAGTCAATGTAATTATAAAGTTTGCCAAAGTTCTGTTTAAATCCATTAAGTGCAATAAGCCAGCTCAGCTGACATCTACCTGCACAATCAGAAGATTATTATTTCACTGCTATATTTTACAGGGAGTAAACAGTAGAAAAGAGTGTGGGGACGGTTTATGATTGAGTCCAATCACAGACGTTCATCAGAGAAAGGGCTCGGCTTCTGAGGAAGACTGCAGTATGCAGACAGCTGCCCACGGGTGAAGAAAGGAGGAGTTTGCAGAGATGGAGTTCCAGTTAATGACCTATTTATGATGAACAACATGAATTTATTAACCTGAAATCAGTGCATTAAAAAGCAAAATATGTTTCCATTCATTATATCTTTATTTTGCAAATTGCAACAAAGGTGCTTCTCATAAATATGTATTCACAAAAAAACACCCACACACATACATAAATACACACCAACAACCCCAGTAGTGAAAATGGGGGCGGGGGAAAGTAAAAAAAAGACAGAAGACTCAACACGTGGTAGTGTTAGAAAGGTTCAGGCTGCGGAGGGATACAAGAACAAACAGGAAAACTACTTTTGGAGTCAGGCAGCTCCTTGACTCTTTGTCTTCTCTGTTATTCATGTTATGCCCTATCATAAAAGACAAATAATGAATTGAGATACATAAATCAGCTTTGTGCTTATGGTTAAGGTGTTGTTTATATGGCTAGTATTTAGCCTGACCTTTGCTTAATTGTGGTTTGTTTGTCTGTAGAGTCTCAAATTTCAAACCAGGAAGCATGTTGCTGAGAACCATCTGTTTTGGAGGGAGAAGAAACAGTATCTTCTCCCTCATATGCAGTTTTGCTTGGTAAGCCTTCAGGCAGTAGAGGCCACGGATTTGAGGGTCCCAGGAGGAATTGAAAAAGTTACACATTTGTCTACAACTTGTCAGGCTGTTCCTAGGGGTACCCACCAACTTTCTGTTTCTTTTACAGAAGAGGCAGCAAAATATGATGGTTAAGAACATGGACCCTGGAGCCCAACTGCTTGGGTTCAAATCTTTTCTGTGCCTCAGTTTCTTCATCTATAAAATGAAGATAATTAGAGTAGAATTCTTAAATTTGGTTGTGAAGATTAAACTAACATGTGCCAATTACTTATCACACACTAAATTAGGCCTGGTTCATACCTAATGTCAATGTCTTGCTGCTTTCCTTCAGAGCTTTCCATCTGCTTAACACAATTAAATATATTCTGACACAGATTGTGGAATTGCAAGACTTAGCTTTATGTGATTAAGAGCACAAATGCTAAGCCAGGATCCACCTGGACTAGAATACTAGCTCCACCACTTGGTAACTCCATGATTTTTGTTAACCATTTCCAAGACTTAGTTTTTTAAATTAGTAAATAAAAAAATAAGATCTGCCCTTCAGAATTACTGGGAAGGTTAAAAATGATTGATGTATTTAAAGTACTTAGCATGGTAATCTGGCACAGTATGTTCTCAGCAAAAGAAACTATAGAATTATTATTTTTATTATATCCTAGAATTGTCAGACTAGAAGTAAATCTAGATATCTAGTTGAATAAACACATTGTATGAGAAAACCATCTATCCATCTATCCATCATTCATCCATCCATCCCTTTAACTCTCCTCAACACTTTCTCCATTTTTAAAATGGCAGCTAGACCATTCTATTCATCTGTCTCAGGGAAGAGAGGTGACAATAGAAAGGAAATATGGGCAGTATTCTTCTAGCTTTGAATTTCAAAGACCAAGACCCTCGAGGCAACATAAATGATTCAGTATAGACTGTCAATTGGGGAATAAGCTTAATGATAAAAGAACTGAACTTTCCATATGTTTAGGCAGTCTACTTCCCATGGGCTGGGTTAAGAAAATGATGGATACACAGAAGTTGGTAAATCCCAAAGAAAGTGGAATCTAGTGATCAGCTCCCTAGATCAAGCCCTAGAGAATTGGTGAAATCTTAGATTTGTAGCATCTGAAAGTATAGGTAACTTGTATTCCATTATGTAGGGTGGGCTAAAGGAAGACAAAATCACCAAAGGGAAATATCTACATGCTATATCTAGGATAGCAAGGCCTAGGTCATCATTTTAAGAGTTTACCACATCCAGTGAGCATTAGAACATGAAAGTAGCAGAAAAAGCCATCAAAGCTGAAAAGACTTACAGATAGAAGCAAGGGATGCCTTAGCTGTAAACTGTATAGAGTGACCACAAAGGACCACATAGGAAAGAGGATGTCTCAAGGTTTGCCATCATAAGCATATATCATCAGCAGTCAGCTACCTCCAATCCCCTCCTTCCCACAATGAAGCCATGACACCAATAAGACTTCTAGAATCTAGAAACTGCCATAGGGAGAGAGAGAAATCACATAATGAATGGCATTACATTTCTGCCATCTTGACAAAATAAAAATTAAATTGAATTATAGAAGAATAAACAAATTTATATTTCTTGCACAGCCTACTTTGTACAAGAGCTGGAATTACTACCTGCTACACAGATGGGTAAACTGAAATTCAGAGAAAGTAAATTGCCTCATGTCACACTGTCCTCCAATATCCAGCAGAGCTATCGCAGCTCTCTTTCTAACACAATAATTGGAAGGAAAAATTTGATCTTACTTTATATATCCTTGTTTACAGGAATACTCCTACTCCTGGAATATGATGGCATAACTTACTTTAAACTATTTTTATCATGGCCTTTCTCTTCAAACAAAATATTATGCAGAATCCCAATATCAAGAAAAGGTAGACACAGAGCTTCCTTTGATTAAGGTGTGAATGTATTTTTCCTAATTTCCTTGAATCACTTCTATGGAATAACAGAACTCTGAAGAACAAGTTAAAGCTGAGTTAGTGGAAAGGCTACCTTATTCAAAGTGTGGAAACCTGGGACATACCCTCAACTCTAAATGTCACCAGTTGTCCATAGAATAGAAGGCCAAGCTGCTCTGCAATGCAGTCCTTTCCTTTTTCTAATAAAGTGAGCTAATAATTTCTAGATCAAAATTTTTAAATGATTTGAATATATATAACAATTTCAGATTATAGAAATTCTATCTGCCCAGTCTTTTCATAGTTTCCTGGTGTTATGCAAACATTGTGCACTGTTACTCACACCTCTTCTTTTTCCTTTCAAGTAAGGAAAGTACCCAGCGTCCATTACTACCACCTCTTGGAATAGCATTTGAACATACCAGCACTAATAATCAACTGGATATACAGAGTAGAAAATATCAGACACTAAGCCTTTAACAGAGAACTGCAAGTGCCAGAGGTACTACAAAACATAGCTATTTGAAGGCAGCCAAGGAATCCAGGACATAAGGTATTATAATTTTTAAAGGAAAAAAAACCACATTAAGATAAGCTGACATTGTTTTCTACTTTCTCCTTGAGGCATTTTACCATAAGTAAGTGACCCAAAGCAAAGGAAAACCAAGAATAAAATGGTAGCTCAGAGGCTTCAGTAGTCATATGAGTTTAGGTGGTAAAATATAGATTTCACTGCTACCAAGGCAGCCAAGCCTTGAGGGGTCAAAGTATCAGAGAAAAAAAGGAATACAAACATACATGTGAGTCCAACACTTGATACTGTTTTTCTCTTCAAGGCCTTTGCCAATTCTCAGGCTAAAAATAGCAAGAGTCAGGGAAGCCAAATAGAAAATAACAGTATAGCAAAACTATTGACAATCTCACCTATTCAACTATTGACAAAATCAATTTTTGAAAACAAAAATTGGAGTTGAGCCTGACAAGTTGGAGTAATCTGGGGAACATAGAGATTTTCAGTTGAGAACCCTGAAAAACAAATAGACCAGCCCTTACAAAAAGTGAAACTCAGCTTTAAGACAATTCCTGATCTCAAGGAAATCTGCTCATATTCCAATGCTTGCCAAAAGAAATGTAAATATGATCAGAGGAAAATAACATTATATACAACCTCTATAATTTTCTTTGTATATATAATGGCAGGAAAAAGTAACTGGGCACACCAAGAGATATGATCAAATAACTGGAAACCAAGAGGAGAAAGAAATAGGAAATTCAATAGATGTAGAAATGATTCAGATGTTGGAGTTAAAGTTCAAGGACTTTAACATAAGAGTAATTAATATATTTAAGAAAACAGAAGACAAGACAAATCCATAAAAACAAGAAATGAAGTAAGTATTTAAAAATGTAATAACTCAGAAATAACTCAATACAAGGACTTATTGCACATTAGACACAACAACACAAAGAAAAATATCCAGATAGAGGCCTGGTAGAAAAATGTAAGAAACATATGGAACATGATGGAAAGTTCTAATAGAAATGTAATTAGAGTCATAGAAGGGACAGAAACTAAGTTTTAAGGCAAAATAGTAAAAACTTGTGCAAATTTGAAAAAAGATACAAAGCCACACACACAAATGTGAATCAAATGTAGGATAAATTCAAAGAAAAACAGACCTAGTCACAACATAGTAAAATTGCTTATAATCAAGGACAAAGGGAACATATTAAAAAGACAGAGATAAACAGATGATTTACAGATAATTCTCTTCAAATGAGCAAAAACAAAACTTACAGCTGACTTTTCAAGAGAAACAATGAATGCAAAGAGCAATTGAATTCAGTCTGAAAAAAAAAAGACTGTGAAACTATAATTCTAAATCCAGCAAATATTTCTTTCAAAAATATCGATGATAAAGGACATTTTCAGACAAAAACTGAAATAAATAATTGTAAACAGAGCTGTGACAAAATAATTATTAAAAGCTGTTCTACAGAGAAAGCAAAATGATTTCAGAGAGAAGTTTGGAAGTTCAAGAATAAATGAAGAGATATGTGGATAAACCTATGTTAATACTGAATGAATAAAATATTAAAAATTATTATTGAGGGTCTTAGAACATGGAGAGAATTAGAGGCCACAATAGCATATATTTTGGTTGAAGAATAAGTGGAGTTAAATTATTTCTTGTATTGGCAGAAAATTGGGTAAAATAGTAACTTGTAATAAATTGTAATCAGCCAAGGATTCATATTGTAGTATCTAGGGTAAACACTAAAAGAGTAATAATGAGATGTATAACTTAAATATAATTAAAGGAAATAATGAAATATTAAAATAGTTACCAGATTATAGAAAAAAGAAAGCAATAAATTGAGGAGTATCTTCAAAAACTGATGGATGCATTACCTTTGACTCAGCAATTTTACTCTCAACAGAAATGTATACAGGTATACAAATGTACATGATAGCATTATTCTTAATATCAAACACAGTTTTAAAAAATGGAACAATACAAATTTTCATCAAAAGGAGATTGGATAAATAAATAATGGTATATTTGTACAATAAAATTTTATGTACTACTGAAAATGAACACACTACAGCTACAATAAAACATATACATAAATTTTACAAACATAACATTAAGCAATAAAAATCTAGACACAAAAGAGTATTTACTATAGGATATCATTATCACAACATTCAAAAATAAGAAAACTAATCCGTGTTGTAAAAACTTTTACGTGTGAGTTACCTTGGAAGGGAGGTTACTGTGATAGAGCATTGGGCAAGCTTCTGGTGTATTGATAATGTGTAATTTCTTCATCTGGGTGGATGCGCCATTTTGAAAAAATGTCTTCCACTGTACATTTAAAATTTATGTGTTTTTCTCCACATGTAATTCAGTAATAAGGAGAAAAGCAGAGAAGAATGACAATGTAGAAGCACTTTGGGTGTGGTGGATAAAGTCATTTAGATGAGAATATCAGTAGTGATGTTCCATTAAATGAGAAAAAAAAAGACAGAAGCTTGGGGCAAAATAGTTGCTCAATATTTGTAAGGCACCAGCATACATTTCCATGCTGAACTCTTATTAAGTACCCCAGAATTGAACAACATATTGTGGTAGATTAGAAAATGTCTCCTACCATGAATAGCTTATTACAAGTCTAGTAAAGAGTTAAGTTTTACACATCCAAAATAAAGAATAGTCCTTGTAAGTCTGTATCAAGGATAAAATGATATAGGTAAAATTGTAATGTACAGACACTGAAAATAGAGTGATCAATACTGGAGGAATAAGGGCAGAATCCATAGCGTATGGAGCTAGGCTTTAGATGGATAATATCACAGAACTACAATTTTTTGTTTGGCTAATGGGATTTATTACATATCTTGTCACAGGGATCCTTTGGGAGAAATTAGTTTGTATGATTGTTTATTATAAGAAAATAATTCCATTCTGTATTGCTTTTTGTGGATTTTTACAGCATCCATAGTAGATCAATTGAGCCACTTTTATAAAATGAGATTCACGATTTATTTTCTTCAGACTCAGTGAGAGGGATTTTGGCTGTGTGGTAAGTGGTGGTTGAAAAAATCTGCCTTCCCATCCTGGTCTCTCTACAACATCATGCCATCTTCCTGGAGCACCATCGAATGGCACTGAGAGTTCACTGGAGGCAGGAAAGCCCAGAGAGACAAGCTTAAAAAGAATCCCTCGTGGAAGGTTTTCGGACCAGGGGTTGTTTTTATTTATTTATTTTCAAACTGCGTTGACTAAAAGAGTTAATTTCCCCTGAACCTGTAAGCATCAGATGGGCCTGCACCTTCCAAGGACTCTTTTCTTCTTTAAAAGCACAATTGTTGTTCAGTTTCTCTCAGGTGCAGATTCATTAGCTCTTGACTGGCTCTCCTTGTTTGCTGACTACTTGTGGAAAAAGCCATTTACCCTGGTGAATGTCAAGGTTAGTGCAAACTGTCCTTGTCATCAGTCTCTCTGGCAGAAGGTCAGGGATAAGCTTTCCTCAAATGGGCAGCATCAAACAAAGCAGAGACTGACTTAACTCACCAAAAGGAAGAAAGGAGGTCTGGGCAGAAGTTGATAAATGTTCCTGTGGGCTTTGAGGACAAAAATTAACTCTTCCCTTTCCACTTCAATACCTGTTCCCTGGAAGATGCCTTATAATATCTGGATATTTTAAAGCATATGAGTTATGTTTATTAAGTAATGAATAGCCACTTATATCTATCAGTAGTTATATCTCTATCTGCATATCTATCATCTATCATCTAACTCAGTTTTTTAAACAAGTATTATACCTTTCTGTTTCCAATTTGTAATTATATTCTCTTATCTTACCCTTGCTCTGATTGATCTTTTTTATTTTTCGTTATTTCTCTCCTCAGCTTACTTTTCTCCCCCAACTTTTATTTTAGTTTCAAGGGCACACCTGCAGATTTTTTACATGGACAAATTGTGTGTCGCTGAGGTTTGGTGTACAAATGATCCCGTTACCCAGGAAGCAAGCATAATACCGATAGGTAGTTTTTCAACCCTCACTCCCATCCCACCTTCCCCCCAGTAGTCCCCTGAGTCTACTGTTCCCAACTTTATGTCCATGTGTACTTAATGTTTAGCTCTCACTTATAAGTGAGAACATGCAGTAGTTTCCTGTTCCTGTGTTCATTTGCTTAGGATAACTGTCTTCCAGCTGCATCCATGTTGTTGCAAAGGACATGATTTAATTCTTTTTTATGGCTGTGTAGTATTCCATAGTATATATGTACCATATTTTCTTTATCCAGTACACTGTTGATGGACATCTAGGTTGATTTCATGTCTTTGCTATTGTGAGTAGTGCTGCTCTGAACGTATGAATGCATTTGTCACTTTGGTAGAATGATTTATTTTTCTATGAGTATATATCCAGTAAGCAGATTGCTGGGTTAAATAGTAGTTCTAGTTTAAGTTATTTGAGAAATCTTCAAACTGCTTTCCACAGTGGCTGAACTAATTTATATTCCCAACAGGATATATGTGTTCCCTTTTCTCTGCAACCTCACCAGCATCTGTTATATTTTTTGACATTTTAATAATAGCCATTCTGACTGGTGTGAGGAACCTCATCGTGGTTTTGATTTGCATTTCACTAATGATTTATTATTTTTTCATGGATTTGTTGTCCACACATGTGTCTTCTTTTGAGACGTATCTGCTGTGTGTTCATATCTTTGCCCATTTTTAAATAAGGTTATTTGAGTTTTGCTTGTTTTTTTTTTAAAGTTCCTTATAGATTCTGAAAATTAGAACTTTGTTAGATGTTTCGTATGTGAATATTTTCTCACATTCTGTAGGTTGCCTGTTTACTTCTTTAGACAAATGGTAAATGACACATGAAGCACTATCACATTCTGAGATAGTCAGATTTTAATGTATTTTCATAGAACAGTACAATTTTGAAGTCGAAAGGAACATCAATATTAAGCTAGTCCAGCCTTCCTCCCAACAAATAAATCCTCTGGAGCAATTTTGGCAGTGATAACCCAACCTCAGCTTGATCACTCCTAGTGACTGAAACATCCATCCCTGCCTCACAGGAAGGCCATTCCAATGTGTGGAAGCTTTTATCATTAGAAGGAAAGTGTTGCCTTGTACTTAGCTAAAAATCCATCTCTGAGGAAGTTTAAACTGTTGGCTCAAGTCCTGTCCTCTAGAATGATAAAAAAAAAGCTAGTCCTTCCTCAACACACAGCTCTTCAAATGTGTGGAAGAGTAATTATGCACCATGTAGGTTGTTCCCTCTCTTGGTCAATTATCTCAATCCTTACATGAAATGACTGCTAAATAAGGCACTTTTCTGTTTGTGCTCCTCTGAATAACCATTCATTTTTGCAATGAGGGATCCTCCTTAAAATGTGGGATCTAGAAATGTGAACCATATATTTCAGATGTTTATGAATACATATTTATGTATTACATATTATATGTTTTCATTTATTTATTATTCTTCCAATGCGTCAATTCCCACATTGATTCTCTGAGGTATTAATTAATATCCAAAAGACTTTTTACATAAGCTATACGCAGGCAGATTTGCACTTGTATGTTTGTATTCCAATCACAAGTCACATACCAAGTATATGTTTTTAACTTATTGTATCAAAGTTTTAACTCAATTATTTGCTAGCCATTCTTGGCCATCTGTTATATTAACATATGAAAGCCCATATTATTATTCCAAAAAATTACTATGAACCTAGTATACTATTCTCTCAGATACACCATTTGCCATACTCCCAACTTCATGTCTTCTCCTCAGAGTTTTGCTGGGAAATTTTGTTTTACTCTTTCAAAGGTATTTGCAGAGCTCTATGTCAAATCACAAAAATATAATCCTAAATAATTTTACTGACCTAAACACTTTTCCAGCATAATAAGTCCTACTTTTTGGTCCTCAAATTCAGAATTATTCAGAAATAAATGATGTCTACTCACAGTTACATTTGTTCAACATCAAGTAGAAATGTGACATCCTTGAGGTGCTTCTTACAGCCTTTGCATTTTGTCTTCCATATATAATCCTGATTTTACTTTCTCATGACTTTTCTAAATTTTTTTGGGACTTTAATCTTGTAGATCTTCTTCAATCATCTCTAGAATTCCTCCATATCATGTAATTACCTGAAGCATTAAAAAATGTTCCTCCTTTGCCTGTTTTCTTTTTACCTTCGCCTCTGGCGAGCAAACAAACTTCCATTCATAGCACATGCAACAGTTGAGTACTTGAAGGAGGAAAATTAACCTAGAATATAACAGGGCATTAGGGCGGTTCCTGCAGTTTCACCCTCTGGATATCCAGAGGAGCTGCTGCCTTGTATGGCTTCTCCTAGCAACTGACTTGTAAATTGCTATGACAGTCTATCCACTTGCCTTGTGTATTCCCTACTGAAGTACTTATTTTTGAAAGTCAGCCCAATGACCCAACCCTCTGACCATACCCTTCATGTCCTTGTCTCCCAAGGTCTTAACAATTGACAGATTTACACTCCTAGATAACAGCCTCACTTTCTTTAACACCTAAAAATACCAAGACTTTTAGAAGGCTTTGCTCTGGAGTTTTCCCATCTTTTAGAAAGACTCCTATTTTCCTATCTGCATTTAACCCTTCCCCTGTCCCCAAGCCACCATACACTTGTTCAGACACATAACAACTTAGACCTGGGAACCTGCAATAACTTTTGAATTGATTACCCTGTAGACTCAAAACTCCAAATCTATTCTATACGCAAGCTTAAAATTTACTTTTGCATATATTTCCTGACTCAAAGGCTCCTAGTTTTCCAGTGTGTACCAACCAAAACCTCATCTCTGTAGCTTGGCTTTCACAGTAATAAAACAGTTCTAAGCATAATAATACTTTTAAGTTTTAACAAATATAGGTGGCACTGTAACAAACATAATTTAAGCCATCACCTGAGATCCTTTATAATTATTCTTTTTCCTTAAAAGGAGTCTTTCCATTACTCATTTAACAAGTATGATCCATTTAGAACTATGAAGAGCATAATAAACCCTTCAAGAAGATCTCTTGATTTTGATTTTGATAATCCCAGAAAATGCATATAGATATTGAATCAGTCCAGGAAATATCAAGGATGAGAACAGTTCTAAACTAAGTTTATTGTTACTGTTTTTTCTATCGCACCCTCATTGCCATGAGGCTTCCCCAGGCCCCTCAGGTAAAGTGTAAGAACTCCGAACATTCATCCCCTTCCCCTCTCCTCCTATTGATGGCACGATCTGCACAGGTTGTGAGGGGAGAGGCTCACTCAGACAGCACCTGCTAAGAAGAGGAAAATCAATTTTCATCACCCAAAAATACAGAACTGCTGGCACACAAACTAGGTGCTCAAGGTCCCTAGGGTCTAGAAGGAAAGTCCTACTAAGAAAGACATATGTTTGGAACAAAAGTCAATACTTTCTCCATGTAGCCAGAATAATAAGGGAAGTAGGGAATGAAGAGGCAGCAGATGGAATGTTCCCATGTAGGTCTCCAATTCCACAATAAATATCAAGCGGAATATAGAACCATTTTTGCATCACAGTATTTGGTGGAGATCTTTCTGAGAGTAATCTATAAATTCTTTGATATTCTCATCATTCTAAAAATGCCAAATTCATCTGAAAAGAATAACTTACCTGTGATTCATGTTTTACTATGTTTACTACAAATTTTACTACTTTTCATTATGACTTTTTATTCCTACTTTTTTCTATTAGACACTTAACTGATATCTCAAGTTAGAATTTTATAATTTGATTCCTGAGATGATTCGTAGAAAAAGGAAAAAGTATAGATTTGCATTCTTGAAAAAAATAAGTCACAGAGAGGCTGATAAAACCACAAATCCATATACCTTGACACAAGTGAGTGTTACAGTAATACTTTCACCAACATTTTAATTCACATTTTAATCACATAAGCAACGCACAAACACAAATTTATTTTATAAATGGAAGCAATATGTAGCTAAAGTGAAAATCTCACTTCACACAACCCCAATATCACTCCTCTCACAGAACTGATCACTGCAACTGTTATCATTTAAATGCATCTTCTGCACTTTGTCCTATTAATTTACATAAAATACATATTTCCACATGTGTGTTTAATACATAAAGTGCTTACTTTTTCATAAATGGGATATTTAATATTGTTTTATAACAATTTTCCAATTAATAACTCTTTTGAAGATCTTTCTATTTCAGTATTTGGACATCTGCCTTAATCGTTTACATTTCTGAACAGTTTTCCATAACATTGATGAACTTAATTCATATAAATATTTGATTACCAAAACATAAGAATCGTTTATCCCCAATTTTTCTCAATTATGAAAACAAGTGCTATAATTAGTGTCTCTTTACCTGCTTCCTTGTGTGCTTTGCAAGCATTGCTCAAGAATAAATACTGAAAAGTGGAATTTCTAGATCAAAGTTTATGGGAATTTTGAATTTTGATAGAAACTGGAAAATTGCCCCTCTAAAAATATCTTTGCAAGTTTTCATGCCCATCAATAGTGGATTATGGTTCTCACTTTCCTAAACATGTTCAAATAATACCTAAGTATTTTCAATTCTATAGAGTGTCCTTTCTACATTTTAATTTTTCTGTCTCTTTTTTTTTTTGGTTTAAGGTCTCTTTAAACTTATCCATTATTTCTATTTTTCCTTGTGTTGAAACCACCTATTAAGTTTTTGTGCAATTTTGTATTGAGATACATGTTTTCCTTGTTGAGTTATTGGACACACACACAGACATCTGGATAAGAATGCTTGCTCTTTTATGTATGTTTCAGTTATTTTCTTTCAACCTGTCATTTACCTTTTATCTCAGGCTGTAGAATCTGTGTCATACAGAAAATTTAGTTTTTATGTCAAAATGTCTGTCGATCTGGAAAGCTTTCTCAACCCCAAGGTTGAAAAACACTGTCCTAAATTTTCCTCCTCAAAATCTTCATTGCCTTCCTGTTTTTTGTTTTGTTTTGTTTTGTTTGTTTGTTTTTGCTTTAAAACAAAAACAAAACAAACAAACTTTGGGCATTTATTATTTCATTCAAATTCAAATACTTATTAAGAATGGATACTGAATCATTTGAAAAATACTTTATTCTATATTGAGATGATCATACATTGTTTCTTTTATTGATTTGTTAATTTTTTTAATAGATCTTCTCATTTTGAACCATTATTGCATTTCTGAGATATAACATAATTATTCAGGATTTAGCATTGTTTTAACAGGTTATCTATTACAAAATAAAATGTACATCTATTGGTTACATTTGTTGATATTTGATATATTTGCCTACATTTTTCTTCTATACTTAATAATAAGATTGTCCTTTAGTTTTTTTTTTCTTGGTTGTTTTCTATATTCATGAATTCTGTATTCATCCAATTTGGGGATCAAGTATAGCATTATTATAGAACAGACTGGGAAAGTTTCCTTCTTTTTTTTTTCTAGGTTCTGGACTATTTTGTAATTTATGATTTTCTTGAAACTTTGGGAAATTTAATTGATATTTACTCTTTACACATTTTTAATAATTCAGGTATTAGAAAAATATAGAGAAGTGCACAAAATATAGCTTATAGCCAGTGACTATCACAAGTGAACCTCCACGTGAATACCAGCTACATCATGAGGTAGACTATTACCAGGAATCAATATGCCCTCCTTTCATGCCTCCTTCCAGTCACTGCCCTCTTCCTCCAAAACTGCAATCAATACCCTGATTTTGAACATTATAATTTAGCTGTGACTGCTTTTTAACTTTATGTAGGTGGAATCATATAGAATGTGGTGTTCCCTTTTATATCTGACTTCTTTTGCTCAACATTCTATGTCTGTGAATTCATTCATGTTTCAGCATGTAGTAATAGTACATCTACTTCACTGCTGTATAATAACCGCTTGTACAGATATATGACTTATTAATTTGCCTATCAAGTGTATTGCTTGAGGTTTTGGCTATTACAAGCCATCCTTCTGTTGACATTCTTTGATTTTTTTTTTGGCACGTATGTGCATGTATTTCTACCGGTTATTCCAAAGAGTGGAGTTGTTTTAGAAGATAATGCCAGTGAGTATAGTGTTAGCTGACATTCTCAGCAGCAGTGACCCAGCAGCAATGCTCCACAGCTGCTATTTTAGCTAAAACTTTCCATTGTCAGTCTTTTTCATTTTAATTAGTATGGAGAATGCATACTGATATTTCAGTTATTTCAATTTCCAACGTCCTTTTGAGCATCTTTTCCATATGTTTATTGGTCATTTAAGTATTCTCATTTTTAAGTGACCATTTAAGTCTCCAAATCATTTGTAGGTAAGGTTGTGTGTTTTCTAGAAACTTTAAGGTCTATATACCAGATGAAATTGATTTTGTTACTGGTGTGAAATAGGGGTCAAAAAATGTCTATTCCCCATAAGGATATTCAGTAGACCCAGCAAAGTCAATGAAAAGGTTGATCATTCCTACTTTCTTACAGGAATCTCTATCATAAATCAAGTCTCTTTAGCTTAATTAGATCCCATTTGTCAATTTTGGCTTTTGTTGCCATTGCTTTTGGTGTTTTAGACATGAAGTCCTTGCCCATGCCTATGTCCTGAATGGTATTGCCTAGGTTTTCTTCTAGGGTTTTTATGGTTTTAGGTCTAACATGTAAGTCTTTAATCCATCTTGAATTAATTTTTGTATAAGGTGTAAGGAAGGGATCCAGTTTCAGCTTTCTACATATGGCTAGCCAGTTTTCTCAGCACCATTTATTAAACAAGGAATCCTTTCCCCATTTCTTGTTTTTGTCAGGTTTGTCAAAGATCGATAGTTGTAGATATGCGGCATTATTTCTGAGGGCTCTGTTCTGTTCCATTGGTCTATATCTCTGTTTTGGTACCAGTACCATGCTGTTTTGGTTACTGTAGCCTTGTAGTATTGTTTGAAGTCAGGTAGCGTGATGCCTCCAGCTTTGTTCTTTTGGCTTAGGATTGACTTGGCGATGCGGGCTCTTTTTCGGTTCCATATGAACTTTAAAGTAGTTTTTTCCAATTCTGTGAAGAAAGTCATTGGTAGCTTGATGGGGATGGCATTGAATCTATAAATTACCTTGGGCAGTATGGCCATTTTCACGATATTAATTCTTCCTACCCATGAGCATGGAATGTTCCTCAATTTGTTTGTATCCTCTTTGCTCCTGTACAGCGAAAGAAACTACCATCAGAGTGAACAGGCAACCTACAGAATGGGAGAAAGTTTTTGCAACATACTCATCTGACAAAGGGCTAATATCCAGAATCTACAATGAACTCAAACAAATTTACAAGAAAAAAACAAACAACCCCATCAAAAATTAGGCAAAGGATATGAACAGACACTTCTCAAAAGAAGACATTTATGCAGCCAAAAAACACATGAAAAAATGCTCATCATCACTGGCCATCAGAGAAGTGCAAATCAAAACCACAATGAGATACCATCTCACACCAGTTAGAATGGCAATCATTAAAAAGTCAGGAAACTACAGGTGCTGGAGAGGATGTGGAGAAATAGGAACACTTTTACACTGTTGGTGGGACTGTAAACTAGTTCAACCCTTGTGGAACTCAGTGTGGCGATTCCTCAGGGATCTAGAACTAGAAATACCATTTGACCCAGCCATCCCATTACTGGGTATATACCCAAAGGACTACAAATCATGCTGCTATAAAGACACATGCACACGTATGTTTATTGTGGCACTATTCACAATAGCAAAGACTTGGAACCAACCCAAATGTCCAACAATGATAGACTGGATTAAGAAAATGTGGCACATATACACCATGGAATACTATGCAGCCATAAAAAATGATGAGTTCATGTCCTTTGTAGGGACATGGATGAAACTGGAAACCATCATTCTCAGCAAACTATCGCAAGGACAAAAAACCAAACACTGCATGTTCTCACTCATAGGTGGGAATTGAACAATGAGAACACTGGACACAGGAAGGGGAACATCACACAATGGGGACTGTTGTGGGGTGGGGGAAGGGGGGAGGGATAGCATTAGGAGATATACCTAATGCTAAATGAGGAGTTAATGGGTGCAGCACACCAACATGTCACATGTATACATATGTAACAAACCTGCACGTTGTGCACATGTACCCTAAAACTTAAAGTATAATAATAATAAAATTAAAAAATAAATAAATAAATAAATAAATAAATAAATAAAGTCTCCGTGTGTGTGTGTGTTTCTGAATGTGTTCTATTCCATTAGTATATTTTTCAATGCCATATTGTTTTAATTACTGTAGCTTTAACATAAGTCTGATATCTAACAGAACAAGTTCTTGCAACTTGCCTTTGCTACTCTTGCCTTTTTTCTTTTCCGTATACACTAGGAATTAGCTTACCACTTTCCATAATACAATCTGTTGGGTAATTTGTTTGGAATTGTATTTAATCTAAATATCAATTTGGGGGGAATTGATATTTTTATAATTTTTAGTCTTCCAATCAATGGACATGGTATCACATCTATTTATTTAGAAACTATTTTCTCTCAATATTGTTTTATAGTTTCCTGTGTAGACATCATATACTTCGTCCATTGATCTGTCCCAAATAACTTCTTATTTTTGAAAATTAAAATGGTTTCTCCTGAAAAATTTCTTCTTCTTTTAGAAGTAACTATACAATAATATAATTGTAATATATGCAAAAATATATTATCCTTTTATCTGTAAACTTGCTACACTCATTATATCTGAAAGGCTTTTAGATTTTTATGATTATGACTATATTATCTTTGATAGTATAAATTTTAGTTCTTTTATTTAATTCTTATATCTTTTGTTTCTTTTAAAATCTCTTTGCCTTGAAAATGACCTCTAGTACAAAGTTCAATAGCATTGATAGTAGAAAACACCCTTAAATCATTCTCAATCTTGAATTCCCTTCAACGTTTCACTACTAAATATGATGTTTGCTACAGGTGTATTCATAGTTATATTTTATCAAATTTAGAGAATTTATTTTTATTCCTAGTTTGCTAGGATGTTTTATGTGTTTGTTTTAATTGTAAGTAGAAAACGTTTCTAAAATTTATTTTTTTGTATTTATTTAAAAACTTTTTTACTCTGTTGATGTGATGAATTATGTATATGATGTCTACACAGGAAACTATAATTTTCTAATGTTAAATAAATTTTGTATTTTTGAAATAAAATCAACTTAGTCACGAAGAATGGCTATTTTTATTTACTGCTGGATTTGGTTTGCATTTTGCTCTTAGTTTGTTTATAAAAGTTTTCATTTATGTTAATAACAATTCAAGATAATTGTTATTTCTGTAATTCCTTGTCAGTTTTGGTGTAGAGATTATGCTTGAAGTGGTAGTGCTTCCTAGTTTTATTTTTGTTTTTTGTTCTTTAGAGGAAGGTGCACCAGATCGTCATGACTTTCTTCTTAAATAACTGGTAGAATTCATGAAAGAAGCCATTTCATCATGGAGGTTTTTTTTCCTTTTGTCCATAGAAGACTTTTCATAAGAACGTCATTTTTAACAGTTAAATACATTCGAATTTTCTATTTTTTCTTTTTTCTGTTTTTGTAAGAGAAAATTTTCCCAAGAATTCGCTTATTGCAAGTAATTTTTTTTTTTTTAATGGAGTCTCCCTCTGTCACCCTGACTGGAGTGCAGTAGTGCATTCTCAGCTCACTGCAATCTCTGCCTCCCGGGTTCAAGCAATTCTCCTGCCTCAGTCTCCTAAGTAGTTGGAATTACAGGTGCACGCCACCACGCCCAGCTAATTTTTGTATTTTTAGTAGAGATGGGGTTTCACCATGTTGGTCAGGCTGGTCTGGAACTCCTGACCTCAGGTGATCCACTCGTCTCGGCTTCCCATGCAAGTAATATTTTTAAATGTCTGGCATAAAGTTTTCGGAGTATAAAACTATTATTATTTGTAGGATCTATAGCAATGTCCCTTTTCATTCCAAATTTTATTCATGAAGTTTTTCTCTTTCTACCTGTCTCATCAGTTTTATCAGTGTAACTGAAATTTATCAGTTTCAGTAAATATTTCAAAGAATTAATATTTAGTTTTGCTGCATGTTTGTTTTCTTCTATTTCTTTAATTTCTGCTGTATTTATAATTTTCTTCCTCCTATTTTCTTTGGGTTTCATAGTTGTTTCCACCTCTCCCTCCAATTTCTTTAGATTCATGCTCAGGTTATTTTTAATCTTTATTATTATATACATGGATCTAAAGCTATTATTATCCCTCTATATTTCCTTAGCTCTAATCGTCAAGTTGTAATATTTTCATCATCACTCATTTCAAAGAAATTTCTAATTTCCTCTATAATTCGTTTTTTGAATCAAAACCTACTTAGAATTATCCTTCTTAATTTCCAAACATATGGAAATTTTTCTTATCTTTTTGTTTTTGTTTTCTAGCTTAATTTGCTCGTGGTCAGAGAAGATACTCAGCATGAAGACAATCCACTGAAATTTGTTTAGACTTTCTATATGAATCAGCAGATGATCTATTTTGGTTAATGTTTCATGTGCACTTTATACAAATTCATATTCTGCAGATGTTGGATGCAGTGTTCTAAATCAATCACATCTTGTTTGTTAATTGTGTTGTACAAATATTCTATATTCTCACTCTTTTATTCTCTGCTTTGTTTTATTAGTTAATGAGAGAATTGTCTTAAAATGTACCACTATGGTTATAGACTTTTTGGGACTTTTTTGCTATAGCTTCATCAGTTATTTTTGCTTTATATATTTAAATGATTTATATATAAACAAATGTTTTATTTGTATATTTACCTAAAATGTTTAAGGTAAATATACAAATTTAAAATTATTATTCCTTCCTGATGAATTGGATCTTTTGCCATTGCAAAGTAGCCTCCTTAATTTATTTTAACAATTTTTGCCTTGAAGTCTTCGTCTCATAATGACATACTTACAAAGCCTGCCTTTTGGTTAGTGTTTGCATAGTATACATTTTCCATCCCTTTAATTTTTACCTTTCTGTGTCCTTATATTTAAAGTATTTTTCAATTTGCATTTAGTTGGGATTTTTTTTTTTTTTTGCTTTGTCTGAAATTTTGCCTTTTTTGGAGCATTTATTCTACCTATATGTAGTGTAATAGCTAATGCAAATTTTTAAAATCTAAAATCACTATTTCCTATAAGTTTGTCTCACTTCTTTTATTTTGTTCTTCTTTTTATCTAGTTTTGGACTAATTGAAGTGTGCTCTTTGTAACCATTTTCTTTCTTTCTTTTATTATCTTGGCTGCTACTTTTGTTTCTTTATTTTGTGATTACACAAGAAATTAGAACATATATTCTTGACTTAAAAAAGTTTATATAAGATGGTTATTCACTTTTTCCTAGGCATTTCATGGGCCTCAAAACACTTTAACTCCATTTACCATATTCATGTCTTGCAAGCTGCCAATTTTCTATATTTTAATTTTAAGTGCATGTATGCATGTGTGTGTATAAAACCTGATGATACATTAGTCATTTTATTTTTTCTAGTCAATATTCATTTAGATATATCCAAATGATTAACTTTGGGTACTCTTTTTTCTCCTTTCTTCATACACTAGATTATTTTATTTTCTTTAAAGAATACTCTTCAGAAATTCTTTTACTGAGTTACTGTTATAAATATTTTACTTTTCTCTGAAAATTTTTTTATTTCAGAAGGATATTTAATTTATGTTAACCTTTTTATTTTTCAGCACTTTAAAAATATCATTTCAATATTTTCTGTCTCTCATTGTTTCTGTTGAGAGGTCTGCTGTCAGTCAAGTTGTGGCTCCTTTCAAAGTAATTTGTCTTTTTGCTCAACTGCCATTCAGATTTTCTTTGTCCTGGGTCCTCACTTGTTTTACCATGATAGGTCTAAGTTTCTCTTCATTTGTTTTACTTGGAACTCATAGTCATTCATTTACCGTTTGTATTTGTATTTTAGGCATTGTCTCTTCCAATATCATTCTCTTTCTTATATTCTTTCTACTTTTCTTCTATGTCTTAGCATGTATGTTAGAACTTCCCATTTTGCATCTTTCATTCACCCTTCCGGTTTTCTTCAGTTCATTTGTCTATGCTGCACTTAAGACTTTTTCCATCTGACCTTGTCACTAGTTTACTAATTATCATTTTAACCGTACCTAATATGTAATTAAATCTATCCATTGAGTTCTCAATTGTGGTAATTATATTGTTAAACTTCAGAATTTGCCTAAAATGTTAAAATATATTTATTTATAGCTCCCAGTTTTTTTTGTCATTCTTTGTCCTAATTCCTGTTCACTGGATCAGGTATCAGCAAATGCACTGAAGTAAAAGAGGCTCTAGATGCTAGGCTTACCTCTCTATATTTCTTTTTGGTCTTAATGTTTTAGTCTGATAAATTCTCAGTGTTTTACTAGCTCCTCAATGACTTCAAGCATATATATATATATATATATAGAAAATTTATTTATATATATTTAGTTTTTATTTTTTTCAGCCAGATAAACTTTTTAGGGTTTTCAACCGAATACTTAATTTAAACTATCTATTCATTATCACCATGATTAGAAATCCAGAGTTGACGGACTTTCGCTGCCTTTCTATTGTTACTGATCCAGGCAAGATTTCCACCTTTTCTTTAATCAATTTGATCAGTTGTTTTTTTTTTTTTTTTTTTTGAGACTAGGCCTTTCTCTGTCACTAACGCTGGAGTGCAGGGGCACAATCATAGTTCACTGCAGCCTGAAACTCCTGAGCTGAAGTGATCCTCTCATCTCAGTCTCCAAAGTAGCTGGGACTACAGGTGTCTGCCACCATGCCTGGCTTATTTTTTAAAATTTTTTGTAGAGCCAAGGAGTTAAAGACTAGCCTGGGCGACACAGCAACCATTCAAGTAATCCTCCCACCTTAGCCTACCAAAGTTCTGGAATTACAGGCATGAGCTACTGCACCCAAACTATGTATGTTTATTTGATCTCTGCTCTTAATATTATTTTCTTTCTTCTCCTTACTTTGAGTTTAATTGCTCTCTTTTTCTGCTTTCTCAGGGTGGAAGCTTAGACTACTGATTTGAGACTTTTCCTTTTTTCTCATGTAAGAATTTAGTGCTATAAATTTTTCTCTCATCACTACTCCATTTGTGTCTCACAAATTTTAATATGCTATGGTTTTCATTTCATTTATTTTACTGTATTTTTAACACTCCTTGAGACTCTCTATTTGATTCATGAATAATTTTAAATTGTATTGTTTAGTTTTGTTTCCAAGCAGTGTGGTGATTTGACCATTATAATTCTGTTATTAGATTGTCATTTAATTGCATGATTTTCAGAGAATACACTTTATCTGATCTCAATTATTTTTAATACTTTTATGTTTGTTTTATGATCCAGGATACAGTCTATCTTAGTATATGTTCCACAACTACTAGAAAAGAAAGTATATTCTGTTGCTTTTCAAAAATGATCTATAAATAGAAGCTATTGAGATTTCCCATAGCCTTGCTCATTTCCTGTCTAGTTGTACTATCAATAGTGGAAAGAGGGATGTTGAATTGTAATCTAATTGTAGTTATGAGTTGTCTACTTTTACTTTCAGTTCTATAAGTTTCTGCTTCACGTATGTTCAGCTATGTTGTATGGTGCATACATATTTAGGATTGTTATATCTTTCTTCTCTTCTCATTGCATTGATCCATTAATCATTCTGTAATGTTCCTCTGTGACCCTAATAACTTTCTTTGCTTTGTGATATGGTTTGGCCCTGTGTGGAATTGTAATCCTCATTATTGGGGAAGGGACCTGTAGGAGGTGATTGGATCATGGAGGTGGATTTGCCCCTTGCTGTTCTCATGATAGCGAGTGAGTTCTCATAAGATATGGTTATTTAAAAGTGTGTACTACTTCCCTCTTTGCTCTCTTTCTCATGCTCCCACATATAAGACGTGCCTGCTTCTCCTTCACCTTCCACCATGATTTTAAGTTTCCTCCCCAGCCATGCTTCCTATACAGCCTGTGGAACCATGAGCCAATTAAACTTCTTTTCTTTTCTTTATAAATTACCCAGTCTCAGATAGTTCTTTATAACAATGTGAAAATGAACTAATACACTTTGAAATCTATTTTATATGAAATCAATATAGACACCCCTGCTTTCTTTTTATTAATGCTTGCATAGTATACCTTATTTCTATACTCTTGCCTTAAATCTGCCTATATCATTATATTTGAAGCAAGTTTCTTATGTGCAACATATTAATAGCTTGTTATTTTTGTCCATGCTGCTAACCTCTATCTTTTAGTTGGTATATTTAGTCCTTTCTTAGTAATGTAATTATTGGTATTTCAGGGCTTAATTCTTTCTCTGTTTATTTTCTGTTTGCTTTCTGGGTTTTGGTTTCTTTGTCCTGTCTTTTTGTGGATTCAGTGTACATTTTATGATTCCATTTTGATTTATATGGATTCAGTGTACATTTTATGATTCCATTTTGATTTATATGCAGTGGTTTTGAGTTTATATCTATACATAGTTTTAGTGAAGGTTCCAGATATTATATAATATATAAGCAACTTATCAGAGTACACTGCTATCATTATTTTACCAGTTTGAGCAAACCATAGAAATATTATCTCTCTTTACACCCATTTATCCTTCCACATTCATTATATAACTACCTTACAAGTTTTGTCTACATACAGTGAGAAACACATTAGACAAACACAATTTAGAAAACTAAAAAGAAGGCATTTCCATATTATTTACCTATATATTTGTTCTCTTTTTTGTTTTCTTTCTAATGTTGAAAAAGTCCTTCTGTTATCTTTTTTTAAAAAATTTATTTAATTAAGAGAATTTTATTTTGCCACTCTCTTAAGGTAGTTCTGCTGGTGGCTAATTCTCTTAGCATTCTTTTATCTGAGAATATCTTAATTTTCCCTTTGTTTTTGGATTCAGATTGATTTCAAAGGGTAACATCAGCAGGAATAACAGAGTAATGATGTCCAATAATTTACTCCTTTATACAAACAATGAAAACACTGACCAAAAAAAAGTGAAATAAATATTCTCAGTACTCTGAAAATTAACCAAACTCAAGAAGTATTTATTCAATAAAAGTATGGTGGTAAGATTGTGGTAATAACAGGAAACTGCGGCACTTCAACTGCCCATTTTTCTATTGTTTTCTCTCTCTAGATCTATAGAACCTTTGAAAACAAAAGTCCTCACAATCAATGTAGGCATCAAAACCAGCAGCTTCATAGACATTGGGAGGGGCAGACAAATTTTGGGTTTGGACTTCCTCAAAAGTCCTATAGCCACAGAATTGTCATTATCTGACTTACCTGGAAGTTCCCTGGAAACCCCAACTTGCATGGCTTTTCCTTATTATTATTATTATTATTATTATTATTATTATTATTATACTGAGAGTTCATACTCTAAAAACAGCTTTTTCTCCATGGTATTTGTTGGAAACAATTAGTGGTAACTGTTTAACATTGCAATTGCTTGAGGTGGGAAAACAGCTGGGATAAACAAGAAGCTGACCAGAAAAATAACTACAAGGGTAAAAAACTAGGAAAAGAGTTGTTCATAGGAGACTTTTTACAGTTTTGAAATATTCCTGGGAATCTAGAATGCCACATACATGTGGCTAGGAAATGCCCAGGAAATACTTGAGAAGGCGCTGCTCTTTCAACTTTAGCCAACTTTGAGGATCTCCCCAAGCAGGAATAAAAAAGAAGGCAGAGTTGCAAACTCCTTGCAAAGCATTGAAGGCATACCACAACACACACAAAACCGCCTTTGAGAAGGCAGGGAAAAATATTAGTTCAATGCATTTAAGAAAATCTTAGTTTAATCATCAGCTGGCCAATAAGCTTAAATGTCCACACAGGACAAAGAAAAGAGATATCACAGAAGAAGTCACGGAAAGTAATTAAACAAATAGCCACAAAAATAACAAACAGCAACAGCAACAACCCTGGGAAAAGTGTAAGGAAATCTGATTTCCAAAGTTGCCACATTATTTAACTACAATATTTAGTGCTTGTTTTGGCAGCACATATACTAAAATCAGAATGATACAGAGAAGATTAGCATGGCCCCCACACAAAGATGACATATAAATTTGATTTTATAATTTTATGTGCTAATTTGATTGTGTTAATCATTACACAATGTATGCATATATCAAATCATCACATTGTGCACACTGAATATCTGCAGTCTTTATTTTTGAATTAAATATTTAAAAATAAAGAAGTAAAATAAACATATATAAAATATTGAAAATTGTGAGAGATGCAACATTATGAGAAAGTATGGCCCATACACAGTAAAAATGACAGTCAATAGAAACTGGCCTGTGAAACCCAGAAGTTGTCCTTACTGGAAAGACTTTAAACAGAGTTTAAATCAGCTATTTAAAATATGTTCAAAGAGTTGAAGAAAACCATGTGTAAATAACTAAAGGAAAATACAAGATCTACAATAAACTCAAACAAATTTACAAGAAAAAAACAAACAACCCCATCAAAAAGTGGGCAAAGGACATGAACAGACACTTCTCAAAAGAAGACATTTATGCAGCCAAAAAACACATGAAAAAATGCTCACCATCACTGGCCATCAGAGAAATGCAAATCAAAACCACAATGAGATACCATCTCACACCAGTTAGAATGGCAATCATTAAAAAGTCAGGAAACAACAGGTGCTGGAGAGGATGTGGAGAAATAGGAACACTTTTACACTGTTGGTGGGACTGTAAACTAGTTCAACCCTTGTGGAACTCAGTGTGGCGATTCCTCAGGGATCTAGAACTAGAAATACCATTTGACCCAGCCATCCCATTACTGGGTATATACCCAAAGGACTACAAATCATGCTGCTATAAAGACACATGCACACGTATGTTTATTGTGGCACTATTCACAATAGCAAAGACTTGGAACCAACCCAAATGTCCAACAATGATAGACTGGATTAAGAAAATGTGGCACATATACACCATGGAATACTATGCAGCCATAAAAAATGATGAGTTCATGTCCTTTGTAGGGACATGGATGAAACTGGAAATCATCATTCTCAGTAAACTATCGCAAGAACAAAAAACCAAACACCACATATTCTCACTCATAGGTGGGAATTGAACAATGAGAACACATGGACACAGGAAGGGGAACATCACACTCTGGGGACTGTTGTGGGGTGGGGGGAGTGGGGAGGGATAGCATTAGGAGATCTACCTAATGCTAAATGACGAGTTAATAGGTGCAGCACACCAGCATGGCACATGTATACATATGTAACTAACCTGCACATTGTGCACATGTACCCTAAAACTTAAAGTATAATAATAAAATAAAAATAAAAGAAAATCTGTTTCCATTTAAATGGAAATTGAAAGACAGGGATAGAGGAAAAATATTCCTATAATTTCACAACATGATATAGTATATCAGGTATCATGATTTGTAACCTTTGAAATCTTTTGTAACAAGTGTAAAAATTACAATTGTCAAAAATAAAGACCTTTATAACCTAAAAAAAAAGAAGTATCACTAGATAGAGAATATAAATCAAAAACTAAAAATTATAAAAAAGGAACCAAAAGATAAATTATCAGCTTAATTATCAATAGATCAATATTTATAATATAGAAATAAAAGCTGCTTTGGGCGAATGTGACCATAGATAAATATTAATAATTTATCAATATATAAATATTAATAATTTATCAATAGATAAACTATTGAGCTGAAAACTACAATAACTCTCCTGTTTATATTAAAGATAAAAAGCTCAGAGCTAGGCAATCCAGGACTGGTTTATTCCTGCATGATTTCATCTTTCATCACCTGGGACCCCTGGAAAGAGAAGTCTGAAACAAAGGCTAATATGTAGGATGTTTATTTGTGAGCAGGAATGGCAGACGGAGGGAGTGTATGTGCAGAGAAGGGAATGACAACACTGGACAACGTTGCTTTATTTATATGAAATCACTATGGATCACCTGTTGGAATGTTCCATGGGATGCCAGATAAGCCTTTGGAAATATATATCAGGGCTCTTTGACAGAGAGAAAGAAAAAGGAAAGCATGGATCTATTGGCTACATCAGCCATTGAAAAGGGTATTTTTTATTCCCAACATGTGTCAACTCTTTTCATACACTACTACTAACACTTATGGGTTGCAATTCCTTGAGAGCTGAATAAGTTCCTATTAGTTTCCTATATGAAGGTAAAATGATTAGAGATTCTGTAGATCAGGAAGGGAGAGGTGCATGGCAGGCAGGCTTCACCAGGTTGTTTTGTTGTACCTGAGCAAAATTAGTCATCTAGCAATGGCTGGAATAATAGAAGAATGCATGGAGGTGTTTAACAGAACACTGACGTCGTAGATTCCTTCCATCTTTTTCTCTTCCATGCTTCCTGTGTAGCTTCCATTGTCTAGATCTCCTTGGAGTCAGAAGGTCCAGCATGTTGCAAAAACTGTAGGCTAATAAAAGCAAGAAGGGGAAAGGGAGGCTGGGTGATGCAGTTTTCCAGCTTGGCACATCCAGTAATGCAGAGCTTGTGTTTGTAAGAGGAGGAAAAGGAGGAGAATGGAAATTGGCAATCTCTATCACAACTCTTAGGGAAATTTTGAAATAGGGACAGAAAATCTTTGTCCTTTTAGCCTTCATTTTAAAACTTCTTTTATCTATGGTCGTATTCTCCCAAAGTAACTTTATTTCTTACCCTCACCTCTTACAAATCCAAAATGGTCAGAACTTACCTCAAGATTGTTGACCTGCCTGGTTTCCCCTTCAATCTTATCCAAGTGGCATTCATTTTAATAACAAGTTAAACTCATTATGTGAATTGCACAATTCTATTAGAATATTGTGATCCCACGTAAATGCTATTAGTTCCACAAATGAGCTACTCTATGTGAAACTGCTTAGAAAACTATAAAGCGCTTTACAAATGGAAGAAAAATTATAATGTCCAAGAGAGAAAAACATTATACTAAACTGGAATCATAAAACGCGAAAGTACCCACTGATGCAGTTCCAATTCGCAACTTCACCCCTTTTCGTGTGAAAAGGTAAAGGAAAGCAAAGCGTGTTCTTTGTAAATCCCATTTCTGTGACTAATGTTCTTCTACAGCTAACGTGTAATTTTCTTTCTCTGATTTGTTTTCTCATCTTACCCGACATATTTTCCATCCCTTCTGTCTTCTTAGAAGTGCCACTTTGTTGAGGGGGGAGGTTAGGTTTTGCAAGAAGTTTTAAAATATGCTGTTAATGAATGAATGGACAACTAATTACTTGCTAAATGCATTAACACAAATCTGGGTCTGAAATTGCTTTGGAATTAATTTGGGACATATGTGCACATCCTTGCTTATATTTGCAGGGGGCATGGTACACGGATTTGCATTTGTATATGAGAAAGTCTTTTCCTTTTTTACACAAACCTGGCTACAAGGAAGAAAACTCATTATCAGGTTTATCTTACTTTTCAAACTCTATTACTAAAAAAAGATAAATTCCTAAATTATGCTCCTCATACATTGATTTCATTCTCTTTCAACTTGTTCTCTCTCTGCTGCCCACACACGTACATACACACCCCAAATGCAGTCTGTGTACAAAGGTAGGAGGATTATAAATAAACTGCACACCAAGTGAAGCAACGCTGCTTCTATTCAACGGATCACAACAGTGATTATTACCTAGATCTAGTAGATTTCTAAAAAAAAAAAAAAAAAAAAAAAAACTTTTATTTCTGTTTTCCCAAATTTCATTCCTTCCTATTAAATACTGAGGACTGCCAGTTATCATATTCTTATTATAGAGACAGAATTTTCACTTTAGTTCAAACATGAGCTCTGGTATAAACTGCTTTCTAATAGCAATGATGATTTTAAGTGTCCACCTATAGATATTTTGAATATGCAGCTATTTCCTCTGATGGAAATTAGCCAGCAACAGGGTTTCATTAGCATTCACATTTGCAGATAAGTATTATATTTTCCTAGACATTTTTTAAAACTTAGCTCTTGGATGATGGCACTGCCAAAAATATACGGCCAATTTATACATCAGACAGGATCAGAGACAGATTATTCCTTAACTTGGCACAGAAGCACTTGCTTCTCTGAAAACTAGGGCTTCCCTCTTTGGGGAGACACTTCCTAGAATATAAAATCAGTCTTACTGTTAGGCAAAACTTCCAACTCATTCTAGGAAAATGTCTTGCCTGTTTGCTACATCTGGTCTTCAGTAGCTGTATCAGTCATAATCACACGATCTTAAGCCCCTCAACCCTTGAATTGCAAATATATGTGTTCCAAGTGGGTTTGTCTTCCCTGATTCATACTTATCTTCTATAATTTAGGGGAAAAAGTCAAACACCATTCCACAGCTTGTCCATTTCCTTACTGAAACCTAGACTAGTCCATGTTATGGTCTGAATTGTGTCCGTTGGAAGACTGATATCTGGAAGCCCTAAGCCTCAATGTGACTATATTTGGAGATAGGACATTTAAAGAGGTAAGTAAGGCTAATTGATGTCTTGAGGGTGAGGCCCTAGTCCAACATGACTGATGTTTTTATAAGAAGAGGGAGAAACACCAAGGAGGAACATGCACAGAGAATTAGCCATCTGCAAGCCAAGGAGAGAGACCTCAGGAGACCCCTGCCAGCTCCTTGATCTTGGACTTGTAGCCTCTCGAAGTATGAGAGGGCAAATTTCTGTTGTTTAAACTACCTATTCTGTGGTATTTTATTACCACAGAAGCCCTAGCTGACTAATAAGGTCCATTTTACAATTTTGTAATCAGATTAGAGGGTGTAAAAACCCCATCGAGATCTCGGCTGCCATTAGGCATGTAGGGACACTGTTATTAAATGATTCCCTCAATCATCCTTTCTGTTATAATTCTTAATGTGTGTGTCCAGCATCTCTTCTCCACTTTCCTGGTAGCAGCTATCAACTATCTGGCCTTGGGGGTAACACTGAATCCAGAATAAGCTAATTGCCTCACACTTTACCGTAGCTGGTGATCATTCTTGGAATAAGCCTAGGACCCACACTGAACCATTCACAGCCCTTTCATATTTTTCCTAAACTGAACTAAAAACCACAACAACAACAAAAGGAACTATTTCAGATATGGTTATGAGGTTGAAAAGATGTGAGCCTGCAGTTAGAGAAACCCTCTTTGTGGGAGGAAGGAATGAAGCTACCAGCAGAAAGAGGCACACGTAAGAAACAGGAGAAAAGGAGGCGAAAGAGAGATAGAGAGAGAAAGAGAGGTGTCAACATAGAGGTCTCAGCATCCAGGCATCCTGACTGTATCCTTTCCTTCTAGTCTTTATTATTTATTTATGTATTTATTATTCTTCCACTCTCCTTTTCTGCCTAAGTTACATTGTTTCTGTTACACTGGAATTCAGAGAGTCTTTCTAGTTCATGATTATAAAGAATATGAAAATTATTCTTCCTCGGCTTTTTTGTCATTGATGATCTGCCTTCTGACCTCCAACTCCTCTCTCCTTCCTAATTCACCACCCTTTTGGGGTCTCACCAGGAATAAAATGCGGAAAATCAGAAAGAATAAAGTCAGCGAAAAAGCAGGGAATCAAATGAATTTCTCCTTACAGTTTACAGCTCTGAAGTAATTTAAGTAAGTCCATTCAGAAGTGAGAAATTAAAATTAAAAATCAAAGAACTAGGGCATCTTGCCCACCCAGCCAATTCATATTTCCTGAGCTCAAGCTTGATAGAGAATGCCTCAGGGCGTCCCTCCACAGCACTTCAACCTAAGAGATTTATTCATATTCTTTTTTAGCTGCTTTTTAGCATCCTGACTTTATTCATCTAGTTTCCAGTATCCACACAGCTGCTGAGGGTTGCACAGGCCTCCACAGAGGCACCCTGCTTGTCTCAGGAAACTCACTTTCCACCAAATCCTTATTTCTATCCTTCCTCTTCACCCCCTTGCACCACAAAGTCTTGAAATCTTATCTTTTTGTATTGCTCCTTCAATTAAAACATATCAGTTTTGTAGCCTATTCCTCTAGGAGTCTGCTCAGTGACCAGCTAGTTCTAATTTGGTCAAGTGTAGCTGAGATGTCACTAGTTGATAATGGATTAATATTTTACTCTCCCAGAGAACATTTACATTTTTACAGTGGCCTTAAGCTAAAGGAGTTAGTTACATGAGGATTTCTGGCAGTAGGAGGAGTATAACAGATATTTGGGGACTAGGAATGTTTTAGCACCCCTCAGTTCACATGTGCACGCTGGTGGGCCTGCCCATCTGGTTGGGCCTGTCCTCTGGGATAACTCTATGCCCACCACCAAAGAGCGTTCTTGTCTGCAGAAACTATTTGCCTTCTTCTACTCTGAGTGACCTTCCCTTTTCTCCCTCTGGCTGACACCATTGTTCACTTCTTCTTGCTCTATTATTGCCTTTATCAGTGTCTATAATTTTATTAACTCAGTAAATTTAGGTGCTCTTAAAGAGCACATCAGAAGTTCAAGCCATGCCACACATCCCTAGAAACAGTTCTGAAACAGAAATGATAAATCCAAAGTTATTTCAGGGAAGGACTAGCAAATGTCATCAGCTTGGTCCTGGTCATTTTATTGGCTTTAATTGAATAGGTCCCTCAGAATCCATGGTTTTATTGGGACCAAAGACTATATAGGGATGTAAATGGCAGGAATGGGATTCACAAGGAAGGCACCATGGGCAATCATGTTAAAAATGCTGGTGCTGCAATTTAAGAAGGGCCTTGAGAAAAAAAATGGTGTTTTTAAGAGAAACTGGAAAAAGGTAAGAGAACTCTACCCCACAAACATCAGAAGAACTGCAGTGAAGCAAGAGGATGGGGGTATTAAAGCTGTTCTCAAGTTTTGGAGGCACATCATCTAGGAGCAAGAGTGGAGTGATTCTGGATTGCTTCGCAAGACAAAGGTGCAGTCAATGGGCATATATTAGAAACAGGCAGATTGTATCTCATTTTAAGGGAAATTTTCTAACAAGCAGTTGTCTTGCAGTGGAATGAGCTGCCTTCCAAAGTCATTACTGATAATATTTAAAAAGGATCTAAAGGGTCATTCACCAGGGCCTTGTAGAACAGCTTCCTGCACTTATAGACTAGACAATCTCTGAGGCTATTTAAATACTATGATGCTACCTTTCTGTAAAACCTTCAACACTAGATTAGCTGGCTGACCCACCCGAGTGACATCAGGATTTTGTGTGAGCCTTGGGAACAAGGACAGGAGGCAAGTAACAGCAAAAACGAGTCAGAGGAAGCAACACTTCCAATCTGTCACCTGTTGGCAGTTGTAGTCTTTTGACTGTCTTTAGCCTGTTGGCTACTCACCTCCCCATCTATTCTCTAAATGAAGTACTCCAGCAATTGAGCTTGATTCAACAAGCATGGACGCTGTGCTGCTATAAATCATCGGTCCCTTCCTCCCTGAGCCCTTCAGTGGTAGGAGTAATTGGTTAATTGCCAGAGTTGTTAACAAGAATTAAGAATTCAGGGGAATTGGCTAAGAATGCAGATCTGTTGCAATATGATTAGAACAAATGTGTTTGAAATATGCACACCTAAGTCAAAACAAATAGGTCTTGAGTCCTTTTTAACAATGTCTGAGACTGGCTAGGTCAGTGTTCCCTTTTTTTAACAGTGTGCCATGGTTTTTGTTTGTTTGTTTGTTTGTTTTAAAGGAACGTAGTTTCTTTCACTGAATCTTCCAGTTGCCAAGTCCTAAGAAACTTTGCATTCTCTCCCTCTGCTCTCAATACTCACAGAGGCTTCTCTCCATGCATAACCCTCTCTGCACATCCCACTTTTCTTTTGAAACAATCATCCCTTCTCACATGTTTTGATTTGTTCTGTCAAGTGAATGGATGAAAAATTTTCATAAAGGATGAGACAAATCCTAACACACCGCTCCGCTGTCCATAACAGTATAAGCCCACAGATTTGTGCCCCCAGGGATACAAGTTTGCAGATATTATAGCAGTTCCATTCTGGGTGGGACTCCTGGGCATTGCTGAGTTCCTTGCAGGTAATCAGATGTTTTCAGCAATAGTTAATCAGACACTGGCCATCCTTATGTTTTTTCAAAATATTCCCTTCATTTTATTTTCCTTGATAACCTTATAAAACATGGAGAACAGCTACTATAATGACTTCTGTTTCCAAGATGAGTCAGTTGAGACAGAGCGGTTGTTATAAAGCCATGACTTAATCCTTAGATTTTCTATTTCCCATATCCTATCTTTATTCTTTCTATATCTTACTTTCACCAATAGTTTAACTTCTCTGCTTTAAAAGTCTGAAGTACCTATTGTTTCATAATCTTGAAGTTTCTTCAGAATTGTTCATAGGATAGAACCTAGCAATGAGTAATTGGATTCAATTGTGTATACTTTAAGGTGTGTGTGTGTGTGTGTGTGTTTCTCGGAAGAATTGTGGAACATGGGGTGTGGCGCAATTTGGAGCCAGTCCAGTACATATTTGTAGAGTAGAAATAAAAACCTAGCCCCAGCTACTTGGGAGGCTGAGGCAGGATAATGGCGTGAACCCGGGAGGCGGAGCTTGCAGTGTGCTGAGATCGCGCCACTGCACTCCAGCCTGGGTGACAGAGCGAGACTCCATCTCAAAAAGAAAAGAAAAGAAAAGAAAAGAAATAAAAACCAAGTCCATGAGAAGCAACAAACACGGATTTACAAGGATTGATAGTTTTTACTCTTCTAAATGGTCAAAGTTAGGGGGCATATATTTGAGTCATCATAAAACCAAGGCCTGATATGTCCATAAAAGATCTTTGAAGAGAATTAGATGAAAGTAAAATAATGTATCCTAAAAGCTTTTGAAATGCCAGTGAGTTGAAACATATACAGAGGTCCTACCCATGAAAACTGAGGTGTCATGGCCTACCCAAGTAGCAGACCAGGAACAGAAAATACAGCCAAGAGACTGACAATCATTACATAGCATAATTACCCCGCAGTGTTCTCATAAATTGCCATATACATATCCTGTATTGTACAACATGAAGGAGCTAAAACCCTGGCAGAATAAACTGATTAATAAGAGAATTTCAAGTAAAGATGACTTAGTGTTTTCTCAGCTGCTGAAGATCATTACTACTTCATACACTAAAGTTGAGGCAATCCTATGTCCAGAATTCCAAGATTGTCTAGGTTTCATGAGATTTTTTAAAGGTATCTGTTAAATATCAAGCCAATTATGAAACATTTTGTAACCATGTGTCTTAGACTCCTCAGGCCGCTGTGACAAAATACCATAGATTAGGTGCCTTAAACAACAGAAATGTATGTCTCACAATTCTGGAGGCTGGTAAGATGGAGCTCAGGGCGCCAACATATTTGCGTTCCCACGAGGGCCTCTTGCCAGTTTGGAGATGGCCAGCTTCTTGCTCTGTCTTCACTTAGTGGAAAAAGAGAGACAGGCAAGCTTGTGTCTCTTCTTAATAAGGTCATGAATCTCATTTATGAGGGCTCCACCCTAAAGATCTAATTACCTCCCAAAGGCCCAATCTCCAAATATCATCACATGGAGGATTAGGGTTTCAACATGGGAACTTTGGGAGAACACAAATATTCAATCCATAGTACTGTGCAAATCTCAAAAAATCACTTTTCAAATTATAATAAAAAATCCTTTTTATAAAGGATTTTCTTTTATAATGAAAGAAAAGCCAGACCACATGCTATTTTGGCTCAGCTAATATTTTAATCTGAATAAGAAGACTATCAGATCTTTTTAAAAAAGTTTCCAAGATCTGGAGTTAAGGAGATCAGAGAGAAGAAATCAGATTTTGCATGTTCCCAGCAAGACCCAGTGGGAGGAAAGAAAAATGGGACACTCAAATAAGATTCCGCCAAGTGCAGTGAATTCTGAGCTCCACATAGTGTGGCAAGTCATATCGGGAAGAGCTGGTTCTGCCACAGAGCACGTCTAAGAGAGGAAACCCCAGCCTAGCACTGGGCTGTGCTTCAGGTATGGTGGCACTGTATCCAGCCAGCCTTCATGATACTTGTGTCCAAGTTTTGTGGAGAGCTTGGAGGTTATAAGTTATTATTGGATAAGTGATTTTCCTAAATACTATTGAAGTCTTTGGGCACAGTCAACAGTGCTTGAAGCCCCTTCTAACAGAAAATAACACCAACATAAAGGAGGCCTTTTTTGCCACTTTCCCATGAACCAGATTGGCAACCTGGGCCTCTCTGGGCTCCAGAGTCTCCCCTACTGCAGGGAACAGCAGAGTGCCAGGGCATAGAGGGCATAGCACTGTCCAGTGGAAACCTAGGTTGCACTGAGAGATTCAGGCAGTGGCAGCCTCCACTAGACATGGACTTCTTGATGGAAACTCTCATCAATACTGGCTGCATGAGTAGCTGTGCCTCCTGGGAGTAGACAACCTATGAACCAGAGCCAGGGCAATAGTGACGCATGGCAGAGACTAGTGAGCAAAGCAGAAATGGAGGTGACAACTTTCAGGCTCAATAAAAGCTTGTGATTGAACTGATTCATCAAAAGACCTCTTCACATTATGTCAGTGCTAAATATTTAATAAAATATTAGCCTTCCCATAAGAGTGTCTAAAGAGAACTTTGAGGAATAGATTCATGGCTACAGATATACTTCTGGCACTTGATCAGGACTGTTAAAAATCAACAAAATCAGCAGGGCATGGTGGTTCCCACCTGTAGTCCTAGCACTTTGGGAACCCAAGGTAGGAAAATCACTTGAGGCCAGGAGTTTGAGACCAGCCTGGGCAAGATAGCAAGACCCCATCTTTACACAATGGCACGTGCCTATAGTCCCAGCTACTTAGGAGGCTAAGGTGGGAGGATTGCTTCAACCCAAGAGGTCAAGGCTGTAGTGAGTTATTATTGCACTAGTGTACTCCAGCCTGAACAATAGAGTGAGACCTAGTCTCCTGAAAAAACAAACAAACAAACAAAAAAAACCCAGCAAAATCCTCAACTGTCCATTGGAAAGGAAGCAGAGGTATGAACAATAAAGCATTTAAGTGTGAGAAACATCAGAGAAGAAAATGCTCACTTCAGAACCACTCTAACTTCACTGTAGTTAGTGAGTCTATTATTGGAGAATCAGTTTTCTGTTTACACAGACCTCCAATCGGCTTGTCATTTCTTTGCAGCTTCTTTCTGCTAGAAGGCCATGTTCCCTAAAGGATGCTTAGCGTTTGCTAGAAGGCTGTGTGCTAGGCCATCCTATTTAACATATTCACCCTCATAATCATTCTCCTCCATCGAATTCAGAATAAGATTACAGACCCCAATCCCAACAGGTTTTATACCTGCTCTCTGTGCTTTCCTGAGTTTTTAACTTCTTTGATACTTTGGAGTTTTTAAAGAAATAGTCTCTTAATTTCCCATTTCCATTTCCAGGTATAACTAGTTGGATTGTCATCTCTCTGAAGAGGTTGGGAGACTTTTCTAAATTGGCTCCATTCCAGGTATTTCATCACATTCAATTCAAGAATTTGCTTGGCCAGTGCAGTTAGTGAGTTGCTGTTGCACCAGGAAGAAGTGAAAAAAGTAAGTACCGTGGCTGTGGGAACTGCTATACTAGCAATGAGCAAGTCTCTCTGGGCTAGACATAGGGCCCAGCAGCAATGAGAGAGAATCTTAGGGGGTCGGTTTTAGAGAGTTTCGATCACACTTAGTTGAGTTTCAATTCTCACTCTGTAAGTAAAGAACCAAGTTTTCTCCCAGTGCTCAGATTCTTGGCCTCCCACATGGAAACGGAATCACAAAGACATGTGTGTGTGTATGCATATAGACGTATGCTTGTATTCCAAACTCAAGAGAAAGAAAAAACTTCCCCAGATTTTTCAATTCCTATAAGAATTATAGTTTACTATTTCTGGATTTGGATCATTGAGTTCCCTGGATTATTAAACATAGCAAAAAGCCATCTGCAATGAATCGGGCTTGCTCCTCTAATTGAGTCATGCTGTGAAGCCCTTTACTGTCTCCCTCACTTCATTGCCAAATATTTTTTCAAGAATGATAGGAAATACATTTTTACTACTAATGCCACCTGCAGGTTAAAGAGAAACTGTTGCAAGATTCCGGAAATCCTGAAATCCTCACAGCACACTGTAATAAGTCCCTCCAAAATATTTCCCAAACCTTGCCAATCATCAGGAACATAGTCTGATTTCATTGACAATGTTCTTGATCAGAAATATGTTTTTGCAACCATCATTGCAGCCAGCCTTTACTCCTTACTAGACACTTAGGACGGCTGACACTTACATCTAAGAACAGGTAAGGAGTCATTTTCTAGATATAATTGCTTTGGGCTACTTCATGCCACAGCATCTCTGCGCCCTTGTAAAGGGCCTCATGTCACAGGTAAAGGTGGTATGAGAGTTATCCTCAATCAGTTTCCACGTGAATTATTTCCTGGGTCAATCATTCCATGCACGTGCTGTTACCTGGGTTCACTGTGCTAAGTGAATTAGTACACATTGTGCCATCTACATGTCTTATTTTCTCAGTGAGGTAAGGTTTCTTAAGGAGAGATATTGTTTTCCACTCTAATTAGTTCCTTTTTATTATGACAGACATTACCGTTACTACATTATGATTATTACTCATAGTAGATAAACTTTGCTATCAGTTCATTATAAATTATGCTTCAGCTTCTAGCCACTGTGATGTTATAGTCCCAATTATCTGAAGAGCACAAATCTAAGAGGAAGTGAAGGACGTGCCTGTCAATGTTTTTTCAGACATACCAGGTTCGTTGATGTTGTCAAACAGGACTTCAGCTCACCATGATGCCACCACCAGGTAGAAGCAACTTTCAATGTGTGCACCGCTTCTGACATGATGTCACATGGAATATGATGATGTAATGTGGTGACAGGGACAGCAGGAATAATGTGAGGAAATTCTTCTTGATCAAAAGAGGCAGCTCATATCAACTTCACACCTACTCTTCTTCTTAATAAAATTATTATACCAGAGCCCCAAGATGACTTTAGTGCACCTGACGGGCCGCCCCAAAAAGACACTCAGTTCCCTAATGTGAGGCCACTTTTATTTCTAGGAATAATAATTAAAGGACAAACAAGAGATGACTGAGAAAATCCTGCCCCTTCTAGAAGGACTTGGATAATATTAATAGAAAACTCTCCCCATAGCTGAGAAACAATGTAGGAGAGAAGCATGATGTTTTCCGTTTTCATTCCCTTGGCTGAATTTACAGAAGAGCCCTTACTCCTAATCTCAGAGACTTAAGAAGCTAAAAAAGGATTTCCCAAAAGTTGGAGCATGTTCCTAGCTGCCAAAAGCTTTTAAGAGTTTATTCTCAACATTTAAGCAAAGTGCTGTGGAAGCCTCATTCAGTCCCTTGGTGCTATCAGGGGACAACACACCAAAGTGTCCAGACCTCACTAGGAATAGGAACAAGGTACAGAGATATACCAGAGAGTCCAAAGTTTACCAGAAATTTCACCTTACTCTTCCCTGGGAAACAATCGTCTCTCTAGATCGCAGTGCTGTTGGCATTCTGGACTTCGCTGTCAAGGGCTGTCCTGTTCCTTATGGGATGTTTAACAACATCCATGGGCTCCACCCTCTCAATGCTAGTAGCATTTTCCCAGTTGGAACAACCAAAAATAAATGTCTCTAGACATTATCAAATATATTCTAGAGTTGGGGGAGTGTTAACCTTGCCCCCAACTGAGAACCTCTACTCTAAACTATGAGCTCTTTGAGTATAGGGAGCATATCTGATTCTTCTTTATAAACCAGCCTAGCCCCGGGAAAATGCCAGACATAGAGTAAATGTTCAATGAAGTTTGACTGCAATTATGCAAGAGCAAAAAAGTGAACACAGCTGCGGTTGGAAAGGACTTCTTTTGCTCTTCATCTGAAAAGAGCAAATGATGCTATTCAACCCTTCTGGACACTTTTATAGAAAAACCAATGTGAAAGATCTCACCTGTTTAAATTAGAACACCACTGTCTGTCCGTGAAAAGTCGGCTCAATAAAGACAGAGTAGGGGGTGCCTGGACAGAAGGAAGGAAAAAATGCACATAGACAATTTAATAGTGGGGGAGTTAAAAAAAAATCTTTGCCAAGTAATGAAATTATTAATTACAATTCATGTCAGTTTTTGCAACAACCATGTGAATAGATGGACAGACTGTTGAGCAGTATTTCTGGAAGGAATTGTACATTTAAAAAATGAGGCATTGCTGGAGAGATATTGTGTGTGGCAGAATTTACAGGAGCATACACCCCTGTAAGTTCATGGGGTGTTAACAGGGAAGCCATGGCACCTTTAGGCCAGATGTAGCTTGCACATCAAAAGGGCATTGCATTCACCCATGTCATTGTCCTCTGAAAGATCAAACTCTCATTATGCGCCTGATGCAGTATTTTCTATTTGAGGCAGTTTACATATTTCTCTCTTTAAAAATAGAGGCAGCTACTTCCTTCTTTCCACAAATGCTCTTATCAATTTTGAATTACAGAGATCTATTTTGAGATGAACACATTGAACAAAACCTTCATCCGTGTGTGCGTGTGTCTGTGTATGTGTGTTTTTATTTCCCAACATGGCGGTAGGAGCTTATGCCCGCTATCTGCATAAGTCTTTTGTGTATTGCTAATGGAGTGCTGGAATTGTAGCAGCCCTGAGCAGGGAATACATGTGAGCAACAATATGCTGAGAGACCCCTCGGTGGAATCTAATCTGTTCCAGCTCATGCACTCCTCAGAAACTATTTAACTTTCATTAAACTGTGTTTGATATCAGCTAAATAGGATGCATACGGCTCCAATATAGCTCATATGGTCGCATTCATTCGATCACAGCAGTGCTTTTTTCTTATATTTCCCCCCACTTGTGTCAGTACCCAGTATAGCTGGGTAAATAGGAGACCTTTGAAGATGTAGTTAGTACTCAGATTTCTTTATTCTTTTGTGCTGGTTTCTTAGTGTTGAAACAGTGATTCATGTATGTCGCAGACAGCCTCCATTAATTTCATGTAATGTAGCTTTTATCTCGTAGCTGGGACAACTATCTTCAGCATTCTGTCGCTCTAGCATCCCCTGCTCTGGCCACAGCCCCCTTTGCATCTCCTAGTTTCCCTCCAGGTCCCCACCACTCTCCATAATTCCTCTTTCTTCATGGAAAATATGTTCATTTCCAGCCGCTGTATTTTTCTGGTTGTTGTAGCATAAGAACAAGTAAATAAACAGGTTATGATGAGAAGGAGAAAAAAAATGAGGGGTGAGATTTTCAGTCTGGATAAGCCTTTATATCCGAAGGGGAAAAAAAGAAAAGCTCCTGGGATGAAAACATGCATCCGGGCAGGAGAACAGTTTTGTACCCCCACTCTGTTACACACACACACACACACACACACACACACACACACGCACACAAGCACACACTCCATTCAAAGGACACTAATTTGATTATGAATACAGCACAGTAGGAGCATGCAGTTTCCCAGTTTCTGGGGAGGAAAGGGCTAGTGGATTTACAAATCTAGAGCTGTTAAAAAGTTTTAATGATCAAATATACATAAAACACACACACACACAAAGTGGGAGAAAGGACTGGGCCTATTACCAATATGATATCAGCTATAAACGTCATTACTTGCAAAACTTATTTTCTCTTTAATACTGAGAAAGTGTTCGGAATTTCACCTTTAAACAGATTAACGGGACATGGATGTGATTTTTCTACGTTATCCTCACTGATTTTTTTTGATCATGTTTTATTAAGTCCAAAGGAATAATCACAATTTTTTAGATCACTTAAGAGAAACAACATGGGGTCCTTTGGTACAGGGAACCCAATTATTTCGGATATTATTTTGTGAACCTTTTTCATTTTATTAGTATACCAGAGGGTTTTCACATTCTCAAGGAGAATCCAGGTATTATTGCTTTTTTGGAAGAAATGTCTCACTGGGACAATTAATTTATACATTAACACCAGTCACAGTTGTGTTGTATATTATTAAAATTATAAAGGGAAAAGGGCCACATTTAATCATTCGGTTCAGAAAGGGGTCATTTATACGTGCATGTGTATAGAGAATAAGCCACTCCATAAGTAGCCCTCACAACGTAAGAAGTCTGCAATGCCCTGTGCTGGTTATGCTCTCTCCAGAAACACTACTGGTTTACAGAAAAGAAAAATGAAGCTGAGAAAGGTGAATACATAGGCAGTCTTGGAGCCTGCCTGTGTCTGTCTCCACTACACTTGAGGAATGTTATCCGTTTAACTTTGTTGATGAGCACATGTAATTAAGACGCTGTGCTTTACTGTTTGATGGTGGGACTTGAAAGGGTGATTTAAAAAAATTATTTAGATAAGCATATTGACATTTTAGTATATATTATTAATCTTATTAATAGTATTAACAAAGGCTAATTGAAAATGCATCATCTATAATTATATTGGTCTTCATTTTAGTACATTTTTGTCAGAGTAAACTAGAAAGGAGTAATTAATATGCCACTGTTATTTACCCCTGTTTGTATTAAAGCTGGTGTTACACAATGTTAGAGATGAATATAGCCTGATTTCACTGAATACCAAGGAGCAAGCATTCAGATGCAGTAAAATAAGCAGCTGTGTTTTCTTGTACCAGGAACCTAAAAATAAAAATTGACTTCAGGATTGCATGATAGGTGTGCAGGAGCTGGAGAGAGGTTTCTAGCCTCTGATCATCCATGTGGCTACACTTTTGGCTGCCCTGCTTCCCCCCTCAGTGTTGGGCTCAGGGCTCCATGACTGCTCCTTATCTGGAGCCCCTGTATCACCTCAGTTTCAGGAGTAAATATAGAAAAGCATGCCCCAACGCATTGGATCCTTGGGGGTCACTGATGCCGGTTTCACTGGGACAGAGCAAGGAAAATGATTTTACGTTTGTGGGGGATAAATCCAGGACCAGTGTTGAGCCTTCAAAACATGTTGGCTCTGTCTTTCCTGTGAAAAGAGAAAACTCTAACAATGATCCAAGCAATACTGCCCTCAAAATCAGATTCCCAAAGTTAGTATTGACACTTCCAAGCCCTGTACCCTGACCCTGGTTCCCCTACACACACACACACACACACACACAATTACAAGACTACAAAATGAAATAGCTTCTCTAGCTTCCATGTACCAAAGGTGAAAAAAAAAAAAAAAAGAAACCCTAACAGAAAGCAAGCAGGGGAGAATTAAGTTAATGAGGAATTAATCACTTTAAAGTTTTCTCACACCCTTGCTTTTATGATTCAGTCTTCCCGAGGTCAGCTACTTCCTGAGACCAGCCCAGCATGAGGTGTGAAATGGAGGCACACAGGGATGGCGTTGAATGGCACATCTTTTAATCAGGTGGAGCCAAGACAGCGATGGCTGGGATTCCAAAGCTGGGCTCTGGGCTTTCTCCCGAGCTCTGATAAAAAGCGTGGCATATTGGTTGCATTGGCTGCCAAGTGCTATGTCCGTGCCCTCTCCGCAGTGGCCAACCACAAACATGCTAGCTAGAAGCTCTCAGGGGGCCCCGTGTGTGCTGTTCCTACACGGCTAACATATGTATCGACACCTGAAAGCTACAGCCTGCCACGTCTCCAGGACCTCGCTCGCCTACCTTTGCTCCTTGGTCACCAAGGGTTAATTTTCTAATGGCTGCCTTGCTGCTGAAGCTGGCCAAGTTTTTCATCGCCTGCAGAGCACCACAAGCTGTGATTTGGAGCCAGAAAACACCATTAATTTTCTAAATAGGAAGGATCACATATGTAAACTGTCTGGTGCTGTAACGAGTCAGGCAGGTAGAAGATGAAGGAGGAGGAAGTGAATTTTTCCAGACACACAGGCCAAACAGCCCAGGCCAATGGGCAGCATACTGTGTAAAACTTTGGGGGGTGGGGTGGCAGGGGTGGGGGGGGGGCCAAGGAATTTCCTTCCCATCTTTAAGCCAGTTTCAATACCAGCCTTCAATATTTCTACGAAAGGTCAGGTTGGTAATTTATTGGGCAATGTTGGGAGTTTGCATATTAGACTTCACAATAAACTTATTTGTAAATGGAAGGAAGGATTAAGTAAAGTGTAGCCTCTCAGAGACTACATAAAAGCTCATGAGTACAAAACAGTTGTGGTTAACACACCCAGGGTTTCAAGAGACACAGAATCAAAAATTCCCCTGATGGAAATTACTTAGGCAGCAACTTAGGCAGAACATCTAGAACCTAGATGTTCTAGACACTTGAGAAATGCATTTTTGCAGATTTTGCAAACCTATAAAATATAATCTATGGAATAAAAATCTACCAAAAAAAGCAAAATCCTCCATTCAGAATTTGGCATGGATGTATGCATGTGTGTGTGTGTGTGTGTGTGTGAGAGAGAGAGAGAGAGAGAGAGAGAGAGAAAGAGACAGAGAGGAGGAGTAGGGGAGACAGAAAGAGGGAGAAATGGAGGCATAAAAAAGGGTGATAAAAATGACGTCGTGAGTTTTAAAAAATATTTTATCTCCAGTATATACATCTCTTTCTGGAGTAACTATTACTGTTATGTGAGATGCCAGAACAGTGCCAGAGGTGAAAGTGCATGATAGGCCTAATAGAACATGCAAATGCCTTATGCTGGCTCTAGAATACCAGCACAGAACTGCCCATCTCCCCATCTTGCCCTGTTTCTGGGATCTTCTTTCTAACTTCCGCCATTCTGATTCCAACCCACAACTCTTTAAAAAATCTTTAGCTAACATCAATTTATCCATTCTCTGTCTTTTATTGCTCTTTGGACAAAAATAAAAATGCCAAGATTTGTGCAATACAAATAAATTTGGGGCAGCTTTTTTACTGCATTGTAGATATAGGGTTGAATGTTGATCCTGGATTCAGGCCCTAGTAAAGTACTGCTTAAGTATAGAGAATTCAATGCCTCAGAGTGTTCCCTGAGACAAGTAAAAGGGACGCATACAAATAAACGATGGTAGGCTTCTGCAGTCCAAAAGTGTATATGAAACCCCAGTATTAGAGAAGAGTGACTTGAAGACTCTGGCTGTGGTTGAAGGAAGACTCATAGAAAGGGCTATGTAACCTCATGTATATTTATTTGAAAAACAGGTAAGATATTTCAAGTTATCTGAGAAAAATGGCCCCAAGGAAAACATGTACACTTTCAGGGTACATTAATTTCCTAGGGCTGCTGTGACAAAGTACCACAACTGACTGGCTTTGGCAACAGAAATATACTGTCTCACTGTTATGGAGGCTGGAAGTCCAAGGTCAAAGTATCAGAAGGGTTGGTTCCTGCCGAAGGCTGTGAGGAAAGGATCTGTTTCAAACCTCTCTCCTTAGCTTGTAGATGGCCTTCTTCTCCTGTTCCTTCACACCATCTTTCCTCTGTACAAATCTGTCTCTGTGCCCTAATTTCCCCTTTTTATAAGGGTACCAGCCATATTAGATGACGCATCCCTTAATAGATTCATCTTAACTAATTATATCTTCAATACCCCTATTTCCAAATTAGGACACATTCTGAGGTACTGAGAGTTGAGACTTTAAAGTATCAATTGGGGCAGAAGATGGGGGATGTTGGTGGAGGGAGACATCATGTAACCAATAACACAGGGTGAGAGGAAGAACTTTAAGAGTGAGCAATAGAAAATTTTCATAATACTGACTCAAGGCATATCTGTAGTAATGTTAAATTGCATATGCTTGCCACTTTAGAGACTTCTGGGCATTTTTGCTCCCAATAATTTCTTTCAGATAATTCTATCTTGACCATCCTCAAGAGCTGCATTATTCACACTGTCCTGGTGGGAAAACTGAGACTTTGAGAAGTTAAATTGTCACTAAATGTCCCACAACTGCAGACCTAAGACTCTCATTTAAGATTTCTGTCTCCTACCCTAGTATTTTGCCCACTAATCCACACTGCCTGCTTCACGCTACTCATTAAAACACTTCACCACCAGCAATACAGCTTGAGTTCTTCCATTAAGTTACCAAATAAAGTGATCAGCCTAATTCTCTCATTTCTTTCCCATAGTTCCTCCAAGGAGTTTGACGTGGGGTGGGACTTATCTCCCAGTATAATTGTTTTTTTTCCAAATAAATCTTATAGAGTTCCATTCTGAATGAAGTACAATACTAGATCTAAACCCACGAAACTCTATTTCATGGTTTTACTTGCATATATATGAGTCCCACTCTGGAATCCATGCTGACACCAGGACCAAGCAAATGACTCCAGAATTGGCCCAAAGTAGACCCAAGCTAGGTGTTGATATTTACAATAGCCAAGCTGGGTGCTGAGCAGCCATCATTTTTCAGCTAATTTTCTCCTTTCCCCTCCTCCCTTGCTCCAGGTAGAGCATTATTCATTAAGACTGCTGCAGAGCTCAGTAGAGCTCATTCTCGCTGAGATAGCCTCTATGATCTTCTGAAGCCTTTAAAAGGGAATGAGCCTTGGCCTCCTTTTTATGGGCTACATTATGACCTGGCTTCAAAGTGTGAAAAGAGGTTCCAAGATTCCCTTTGTGCGGTGGAGTCTCTTAATTGCACTTTTAAACACAGTGTAATTTTTGTAATTAACATTATGGTTTCAGAGGGCAGAGAAGCCCGCACCGTGCTAATTACAAACCCACGTCTTCAGAGTTGTGGAATTTCCAAGGCCTCTGATATTGGGGTGGAATACAGTTTTTATGAAGGATTTCAAAGATCCTCTGTGGGCTGTGTTCTGAGTCATCATTAGCATTTGATAACATAAAGAAATTTTACAACATGTGACAGATTTTCTATGTGAAGATTTTACCTGATAACCGGAAAATTTGCATAAAGAGTTTCATTAGGTCTCCTCTCACATTACTGAAAGAGTAAGAAGTATAGTGCACTCTTTCCCTAAGATTGTTCTTAGGAGCCAAGGAATTGGTGCTTTAGAATAAAATTTACAGTATATTATGAAGTGAAGTTGTAATAATCTTCAATGATGTTGAAAATCAGAGGATACGTGGCTTTTAAGCAGAGGGAGAGAATATGTATCAGAATTACTGAGTAACTGAAAACCTTGCAGGAGAGGTATATTGTACTATTCTGTGCCATATAAAAGACATAGTCCTGCTAGGCTGCAGAGTCAAGGTGAGAGCTTCATATATATATAACACCAAGCGGCAATAATGTGTAATTTTTTCACTCTGTGAAGAGTCTGTTCACTGAGGAAAATTATCTTCCTCTTATTCCAGAGGCAAGTTTATCTTTCCTTTACTTTTCAATCCAAGCCATCAACTGAGTGGTGTGTACACATTTGTGTAAAGATTCTCCCATGTGCACACACACGGGTGCACACACTCACATATACACACACTTCCAAAGCTGCAGTGTGCATTCTTTGCAGGGTGATCACAGCTTCTGCAAAGACGGACTGGCCTTTCTTAGGCTGATAATGCCAGAAATTGTACTGTGAGGTAGGAATTGAGTCCCAAGGCCATCCATTTGCTGAAATCCTTTCACTGAGCATGGATCAATTAAGCCAGTAATAGTGATAATTTGGGGAAAGCTTTCTGTCATGATGGGAACAAGAATTCATCATTATTCCATGCTGTCTTATTATTTCAACACCATACATATGCCGTTGGATGTATAGCAGTAGCTTGCGGCATTATCTCAGTGGGACGCATTTCCCTTCATGAGAGAGTCTTTTCCTTGGCGATTATGCAGATAATGCATAGCTTTGTAATGACATCATAAATAGAATCCAAAGTCCTAAGAAACAATTAGGGAAGTATATCAATACTTCCTTGTAATCATAACATCATCTGACTTCCAGTGGGATGCCAAGCTGGCTCCCCAAGTTCCATAATCACGTAGAAGCATTAATGGCTGCTTCACAATCCATCTTGGAGCCTCACAAATCCTGGCAGTGGAGACAAATTAATATGCATTTTAGCCCATTGTCAACAATAGGAATCACACTGGGGTTTTGATCACAGAACCTAGGGTGAGATCCAGGCAAATTAATCTACGCTGAAAAAAGCTGGACCCTCTGTATACTGACCTCAGGCAAAATGAAGACTGGACTAAAAAAATACAAAAGCCAATATTCCCTGAAAGTTAAACACCAACGAATCCTTGCAGACAACTGTGACATTTTCCTTTTGCAAAACTATTTCTGCGAGTGGGCTTTTAATTTTTTTCCTTGAGTTATTTTTCCCATGCAATATTTCCTTCCAGCCTAGCTTAATTCTCCTTAAAAATAAACATCCCTTTTTTTTTCATGGGGGAAAAGGACCACTTTCTCTAATTGGTTTAAGGCATGTCAGTCACCTCAGCCTGTAAGGGATGCAAAACCATACACTAAGTGGACTTTTAAAACCACATGGTAGGTTTTACAAGTTCTCTTCTCTCCTGCTGAGGGGAAAGCGTATGAGGAGGATTCAATCATAGCTCTGGATTCCTTTTCCAATATTAGGAAAGGAACAAAACTCTTCTCTCCCAACTCTTGTAGCTCCCAACAAACAGAAATGGAAATTTTAGATAAATGATCAAACTTACCTAGTATATAGCTTTTATTTTTACAAAATATTTGCTTCCAGCAGAGTGTATCTTAATTCACAAATGCAGAAATCTGTCATTAAGATCTGACCCAGCTGCATGGCATTGTCAAATGCAATAACGTATCTTTTAATAGTTTTATATCAAGTAAGGATATAACATATCATTAGTTTAAATGTATTTGCAAGCAATTACCCCCACCAGGATATTTGAGAATGCTCATGCAAAATTGATGAAATTCTGACATGCTTAAACATTGTTCATTTAGCTCAATTCCTTATGTATAGAAAAAATAGAATAAATAATTCTGCTGCCATTTGCAAACCACTGTTAGGCATTTTTATTCCACTCAGGGCTTCAGTGCTGCCTTTAAAGTACAGCCTTTGGTGATCATTTGAAAAAAAAATAGTTTCATATATGTTTAATTTTAAATAATGGACTAGATTTTTCATTCTCCTTATTATTGTTCAATGTAGTAATTTAAATATGGAGTAGATTTACACTGCATGTCAGCTGCCTTTCTTTTACAAAATGGGATAAATTATTAAATGAGTAGAGGTTGTTTGACAACCAGTTTTCCAATACTACACAAAAGAAAGACCTTTGCCATTCAGCTGTCTTCTAAAAAGAATAAAGTATAAATCAATTAAGTCACTATGCTGTGGTTCAGAAATGCCATGCTATGGCACAGTTTCCCTTTGCCTCTCAGGTGACTTTCAGATAGTGTCACCCTCACATTTGCATGGACAGAATGATAGCTATGTTGAGATCCTCCAGCGTCTTTCCTGGGTTTCTAAAACCTTCTTTGGCTGAATGAAGCATGCCCTACCAAAACATGAGAGACAAACAATAGCCAACAGGTTCCTTTCTGATTTTTTTTTACTGTACTGGTGAATGTTATATACTAATGATTGATTAATATTTTTTCTGCTTTTGGATTTTGCATGCAATCTTTAATATGTTCACTGTGCCAAAGTAGAGAAATCTTGTGATGAACATCTCATCACCCTTTATGCAAGCCAGGTGAGAAATTGCATTTCAATGCCTTTCTATGCTATTCCTCAATACCATATTAGCATCTGTGTAATTAATAATACTTCGAGCTCTGTCAAAATGAAATCACTTTTATTCTTCCCCCAAAGAGTATCATTTATTAACTACGTATGATCCCCAAATACATTTTTCTTTACTAATGTCACTAGTAACTATACCTTTTGAAATATTAATCCATCTATCCAAAGCCATAAAGACCAGTCAAATTATTTTAAACAAATCTAATCACTGTGAAAAACAGTTAAACTGATTATTTGGAGAGTCATGTGGTAGGTGCTTTTGGAAGACTATTTCTGAGTGGAGCACTGCTGCAGGGCATGCAAAAGGAAGGACAGTAAAACAAATAGATAAAAGGAAAGGTATGGTGTCTTCTCTGAAGAAAATTCGAGTCTAGTTGAAGAGAGAAGACTGGTTGGTTCATGTAACAATTATCGAGACACGAAACTATATATAATTGAGCTAAGTGTCAGAATATAATTGTGGTAGAACGTTAGAGTAAGGAGACATCAATAAAGGCTGGAAGTCTGCATTTAGAAAAGCTTCATGGATGATGGGTCTCATACAATGAGTAAGATTTAGATGGATGGAAAGAGGGAGCAGATTCTAGGTGAGATGGTCAAAATTCTTTGAATTATGAAACGTGTTTTTAAAATTTTTAAACAAAAGCATTTCTGGGAAGTGATAGGAAATTGAAATAAATGTATTGGATAGTATCTATTTTGGGAGAACCCAAAAAAACATTAAGAAGGAAGCAGCACTTAAATGGGTTACATGAAAGGATACTGAGCCACTAACTCTTCTAGAGCAATGAACTACCAGACATGAAGCATCAGTCTAGGGTGTTGGCAGAAAGGCTAAATGGTGGGAAAAAGGGAAGCAGTCCAGTTATTGGACTGTTACAGTCATCCAAGGACAAGTTGATAAATTCCTAGGATATAATGGGGAAATGGGAATGGAGAGGTTTCCCGGGCTGCTGATTAGCCGATAGAACACAGAGACTGACGGCTAAAGAGGCATCAAAATGTACTGGGAGGTACTGAATCAGGGCATGTGAGAAATTAATTAATGATGCCACCCACAGGCAGATTGATAAAAGGACTGTGTTTCCTAGAAGACGTATCAGCAGAGGGAAGGAAAAAGAACAATAATTATTTTAACTTTTCGGCTACTTATTTTGTCACCATACAACTTGGCAATCATGCTGCTACATTCATTCTCACCCATAGCTAATGCTACAAAACATTCACTTTCACATCATTCTTCCTTGCTTAACTGCATAGAGACTCAGAATCCTTTTCACCATTGATTTCAAGGAAGCTATTACAAATTAATCAGAGTTAGTATACACACACACACACACACACACACACACACACACACACCACTCTGTCCCTAATTTATAAAAAAAAGAGGTACATATTAATGTAATATAATATTTAGAAAAAGATGAATGGAAAAATCTCAGAAAAACCATTCACATTTGCACAGACACCACATGCACACACACATTTTTTACCAACAAGGCTCTCCATAGACCCAGAATGCTTAAAGATTGGGGAAAATTCTTTAGTTAATTCAATCCCATGAATGATATGCTGGGATACTTAATGACAAAGTCTATCAGAAAATGGTGACTGAAAGACAAAACTTCCACCATCATTTCCCAGTAAAAATATAATTAGGAAAAAATGCAGATATATTTCCAGGTGGCCCCAAGAAGCAAGCAGCTGGAGAAAGATCTAAAGCCAGAGAGAAAAAGGTGAGTGGGGAAAATAGCGGGAGAAAGCTTCAGTATTTGTCTTCAGGAGAGGAGACTACGAGGTAACTTAATAATAGCTTTCAAGAGTTGGAAGAGTTATTCTGCAGGGAATGCTGGCCAGCTGTTTTCCATCTTTATTGAGGGCAGAATAAAAGGAGATGCACTAAACTGCAGGAGGAAGGATTTAATTTAGACATAGACGAAGTGGCTTGATAATAAATGTTATTAGATGTTGGAATCAGTGTTAGAGGTAGCCCTGTTCTGTGGAGGGCTTGCAAGCAGGATTCACACACTGACCCTCAGGCCCAGCTGAGGGTGGGTACTGCTTGAAAGCAGTAGTTTAGGCCCACTGAGCTCCCCTGTTCTCTTCCAGCTCCAGTATCTAAGATTTACCCCATCCACCCAGGCCTACCAGGTCAGTTAGAGCCATTCCAAGGAACAAAGAGAAAGTGGGCTATTCCCCAGCATGCAAACTTTCAACCATGTTTAACAAGGTGCCAGGAAAAACAAGCAGCTTGACCATAGATTCCCAAGCCTCCTGCCTTGTTAAATGCAGTTTATGGTTTACACAAAACTGCTCTGTCTTAATTTGCTTCTTTCCTATAAATGAAATGGGGTACATTTAATATTCCTATGGGGCTGGTGCATTAGCCAAGTTCATGCTGCATATGGATTTAAAAGAAAATGGGTTCTTTTTTTTGCCAGTCAGGGGTACCCATATTGAGAATCCCTAAAGAGAGAGAAGGTGGAACCCTAGGCCCTCATAACTGATAGATGCTAATATTACTGACATATATCTAATCTGTGTTTTTCCCCTCCTGTGCTATTGTTGTTGTTGTTATTTTTGTTGTTGCTGTTGCCCTTCCTTATAAAAATAGATGGATGCATTATAAAAATAGATGCATTAATGGAACATCAAATTTGTAAATATGTATTACTTTTTACCCTGTTTTTCCCTACTTGGTGAAAGTTTATAATAATATTTAAAGGTAAGATACTAAAAGATTCTGGTATTCCTTAATCTCATACCTTTCACTTACTGATACTTAAAAAATATATGTTAAATAAATGACCAAGAGTTCTCTTTTTCATTCCCACACAGTCCATATGAAAGCTCTCCACATGGAAAAGCCCCTCAATAACTACTTTGCTCTCCTTGTAAAATGAGTCATCAGTTCTGCCAACATCTGAACTATTTCCCTCTCCCCAGTGAAGAATCAGATGTCCACAAGGGTGGAGGGAACACCCCACATGTGCTGTGCAGAGCTGGACATGTCCTTCACTCCCCTTGAATGCTGATGTGCTTTGTAGACAGTAACTGGGCCCTCTTCTTCTCCATATTCCTGAGATTGTTTTACATAATGCTTTGGGCATAAGGTACTCCACAAGTATCTGCCAAAAACTAAACAGAATACACAGAACAAAAGGAATGAGACATAGTAATCAAAGCCATGGACTCTGGAACTAGACTGCCTTGATTCAAATTCCAGCCCTGCCATTTACTGATTGTGTGGCTTTAGGCAAAATAGTTGTAACCTCTTCGTGTCTCATTTCTTCATCTGTTAAATGGGGATTATGACAGTGCCTACTTCATTGGGTTGCTGTAAAAATTAACTACGTTAATATCTTTGAAGCACTAGAACAGTGTCTGACAGGTAGTAAGCACCAAATAAATGACACATAAAAAGACACTGGGCTACTCGGGAAGCTAAGGCACGAGAATCTCTTGAACCTGGGAGGCAGAGGCTGCAGTGAGCCGAGATCACACCACTGCACTCCAGCCTGGGTAACAGAGTGAGACTCTGTCTCAAAAAAAAAAAAAAAAAAAAGAAACGAAAAGAAAAGAAAAGACACTGGGCCTCTGAATATGCTTCCTGGTATTGTAGCCCAGATCTACTAGCTGGTTAAAGCGTTTGGCAGCTCTGCTTAACATTACTGGTCTCCAAACCACCAGAAAGACAATGAGCATAATGACAGTAAACTCCATGCAGGGTCATAAATAGTGTGAAAGCTTTGGAAGCTGACACTGGAAACAAGGACAGAAAGGAAAACAATGGCTTCGTTGAATAAAATTGAAAAGATGAGCCAAAATGATCAACCCAACCCTATCATTACTGAATGCCTACAGATCTACTTGAAATTAGAGTCGGCATCTTCCATTTCCCCAATGAGAGGGACATGTTATTACCGTTCATTGGCACTGATTTCAGTGGGACACCTATGTGGCAGGTCCGAAAGCAACCACAGCACCAGCTCTTAGATCTGGTTTTGAGATGTACATTGCAGGAATGAAAATTAAATGGAACATGGGCTTCCATTTATTCTTCTGGTACAGACATGGTCCTCTTTCTCACTGAGCTTAAAACCTCTCCTTGTGTGACTCAGCATTAAAGGTAGCGTAGCCCTACAAATCCACTGGATTGGAATAGAGAGGGAATAAAACAAAGGGTTCAAATCTTTGCTTCTAGATCCATGAAGCAACATGGTAGCTGTTCTCAGACACCAAATATGAACAGGTGTAATTCCAAAGAATAATAATGTGTAGACTTTCTGAATCTTGAAGGCAGGAATTTTTGCTCCATTTTGAATTATTGCCTGTTTATGAAAGAATATTTCTCTTGCGATGGAAATATATTTTTCAGACAATATGTTGAAGTACATTCAACCTATGTTGTATTCCTGCTATATGTTATGCATAGTGTTAGGTTTGTATGGAACTCACAAATATAATATGCAGGTCCAGTCTTCAAAACATGAATAAGCAAGTTGGGAAAGCAATACTTATAAAAATAAAAATAATAAAATAATCTAAAATAGTTTATGGTAATAAAATGTTAAATTTTGTGGTTCAGGCATAAAGAAACTTTTAGAGAGTTGAGTTCCACATGGGCCAGAATGGTAAAAGGAGAAATAGTAGTCACCAGGTGTGAAGGGGGCCTTTAAGGAATGGCTGATGTGTGGACTGGAAAATGGAAAAAGTGTAAGCAAAATGCTCAGCGATGAAAGTGATAATGGTGTATGAGAGAAACAGATCTGATCTCTTCTACTTCTGACCAATCATCTCTGAGGTCTTCCCCTTAGAAAATCCCTGCTAACCCAAAATCTTCCAGGACTTTGAAGCCCCAAGAGGGTAAGTTCGAACAGAAAGACAAGTTTTTTCAAGGATAGAGAAAACATCTACTGACCTCAAGCTTCCATATCAGAGGCTTCTCAGGAAAGAAAGCACAAAAAGGGTCAACCAACCAGTCCTGATTGTACAAACTCTCCGAACTCTGCCTTAAAGTATTGCTTCAAGACAAAAGGTTAAATGAGGTTTGAGTGCAGTGTAATAAACCTTCACTGTTCATAAAGCTCTGAGTGATAAATGTATGTATGGTTACTGTATAAAAATATTGGGGTCAAATGCCAAAGATCTCTGAGGCTAAGGGTTTTTTTTTCTTTTGCATGGATAGGTGAAGGGCCCCAAATCATCAAATATCAAGAAAATGGCAGCTTGTCAGTCAAAGGCACAATCTGCTCCAGCTCACCAGAGAAGCCCATTCCCAAACTTCACTCAGCCAGACATTATAAGCATTCTAGCTGTGATATACAGCACACTATGGCATGTAATTTGTTTGGTTCCAAGAGACTAAGACAAGGGTTTGGAAGGTTCACTGCATTGTAAAAGAGATATGCCCGGCTGCAGGTTTTCACATTTGTAAATAAAAAAATACCCTATTCCTCAATAACAGAACATCCAAGAGACAGGCATGAGTTGGTATCCATGGAATAACTAAGAAGATTTCAACCACTGCATTATATACCAGTCTCCTCCAGTAAAACAAGGAGGTACTGCCACTGAGTCCCATAGAGAAAGGCAAGGCTCTGCTTATGAGTAACTTTGGCCTATGGCATAATTTGTGCCATATGTTTTTAAACAGTAAAACTTGGACTCCTGCAGCAGTGAAGGAGTTTGTGTAAAAGTATCATGGGACTCATCATTTCTGCACAATGAAGAACCCATTTTTACTTCAGGCTCAACCTAGAATTTGTCCTGCTAGTAAAAAAAACAAAAAACAAACAAACAAAAACAAAACAAAAAACAACACCTTGAATCATATAAACCATCCCCTTCTTTGTACCATGGGGCTGAGCACAGTAGCGAAGGTTAAGGAAACAAAAACCTACGGATACAAGGGAAAAGGAAAAGAGAGTACCTTCAAGTAATTAACTGCATGGAATTTGTAGAACATATTTAATAAAAGCAAAGGCCTTTTAAGAAAATCTGTTGACATGGACTTTTATTTGAAATCAAAATTTTGAGTCATTGCTGTTTTAGAGATTAAGAATTCCTCACAGTTAGCAATAAGGGTTTTACTAAGAGGAAGTGAAAAATCAGCTTCCACTTTTGAGCAACTATTATGGACTAGACATTGGGTCAAGCAGTTCACAAACACCATGCACATTTAGTCTTCACAGCAGCCTATGAGTATCTTACCTTATTTCTCAACTAGGGAAACAGGCTCAAAGAGATTTAATGTATTGTCCAAGTTTAGACAGTTTGTAAGCATCTATAGTAGAATTCTAGAGAACATTGTCTGACTCCAAAGCCCATGTTCCTAGTCACAATTTACATCACTTCAACAGAGGGGGTGTATTAGTAGCTGTTTACTATAATGAACCCCACCAGCCTGGCATGGAATACATAGCATGAGAAGAACCCAAATGATGAAAGAGGAGAAATCTGAACCATAGTGGAAAAAAGAGAAAATCCCTTCGCTTCCACTGGCTACAGTTTCCGTTAAACCCTTGGAGATAGATTTGGAAATAAATATCATAATGCTGTATATTGTTTATAGTTTGCTGTATGGATTTATTGTTACATTTACTATATAGTAAACCAAATATAGTTCGAGGTTTCCAAATTTTTTATTTTATTGTTTTTATAAGGCCCCCAAAACATCTTAGATATTGTTACAGAGAAATGTCTATAAAAGTGGACCCCAACTGGCTATTTATAATCAAGATGCAGGGCCTAAAGTGAGATGGTCAGGTAAATAGCACACTTTATAGTTTGTTTCACACTTTGGGACTTATTTCTGGCCATGAGGAGCTGGGCACAAAATATGATTAATTAATTTTTGCCTACCTATTTACAACATCATGAAGACATTCTCCTATGTTATCTTTAAAAAGTGTTACCTTTCACATTTAAGTCCTTTCATTTTTTTTCCTAACAGATACTCAGTGATTCAGCACTTTTATTAAAGAGAAAATTATTTTCTCCATTGCACTGTGGTGGCACCTTTGTGTTATAATAAATAAAATCATAACATAAAAACTTTCATGGTGGTGTGCATGTGTAACCCCAGCTACTCAGTGAGCTGAGGTGGCAGGATCACTTGAGCCTGGGAGACAGAGGTTGCAGTGAGCCTAGATCTTGCCACTGCACGCCAGCCAGGGAAACAGAGTGAGACTCTGTCTCAAAAACAAACAAAAAACAAGCAAAACTTTTGATATATTATAGTTTAAATCTTCCAAACCCCTTCATGATTATTTTGGCTATTCTTTCCATGTCCATGTCTATATAAATTTTAGATTCATTTTATCAATTTCCTTTTAAAAAATCTGCTGGGAATTTTATCAGAATGGAACTGAATCCATAGGTTAATTTGGAAAGAATTGACATATTTACAATGTTGAGCCTGCCATTCCAAGAACATGATAGGTTTTATTTAATTTCTCCATAATATTTTAGAGTATTCTTTATAGAAGTCTTAACAAATCTTTCATGAGATTTATTTCTAAGTAATTGGTCATCTGATGCTGTATTAAATGGCATCATTCTTTCTTTACATTTTAATTTCTAATAGTTTGTTAACATTTTCTGGGGACTTGGCAATTTTGGGTCTTCCACCAAGACATACAAGAAAACCTTAACCTCGGAGATCTTTGGCACCTGACCCCCAACATTTTTAAAAATAACCTTGCACACATTTATCACTCAGAACTTTATGAACTGTGAAGGTTTGTTACATGGCACATAAAACCCAGTTGATTTTTACTACATTCACTTATTAATTTTAATAAGTTGTCTTCAGTTCTTTTGGATTTTCTACATACGAAATCATGTCACCTGTGAATAATGGAAGTTTTACTTCTTCTTTTTAAATTATTTATGCCTTTTCTTTTTTGCCTTGTTGTGCTGGTTAGGACCTCTAGTACAATGTCAGCTAGAACTGGCAAGAGCAGATCTTGTCTCCACAATCTCAGGGAAAATATTGCAATATTTTACCATTAAGTGTGAAGATTGTTGTAAATGTTTTGCAGATACTCTTTAGTAGATTAATGAAATGTTTTATTATCATAAATGGCTGCTGGATTTTTTCTAATCCTATCTTTTCAGTTATTAAAGTGATTATCTGATTTTTCTTATGGGTTCTTTTTTGTTTTTATTTCAGTGGGTTTTGGGAAACAAGTGGTTTTTGTTACATGAATGAATTGTAGAGTGGTGAAGCCTGGGATTTCAGTGCATTCCTGAGTAATGTACATTGTACTTACTATGTCGTTTTTTTTATCCCTCCCATCTTCCCACCATCCCCACTTCTGAGTCTCTAATGTCCATTATACCACTCTGCATGTCTTTCCGTACCCACAGCTTAGCTGCCATTTATAAGTGAGAACATACAGTATTTGGTTTTCCATTTCTGAGTTACTTCACTTAGAATAATGGCCTCCAGCTCCATTCAAGTTGCTGCAAAAGACATTTCATTCTGTTTTTGGCTGAGTAGTATTCCATGGTGTAAATATAAGACATTTTCTTTATCCATTCATCAACATATGGGCACTTAGGTTGGTTCCATATCTTCACAACTGTGAATTGTGCTGTGATATACATATGCATGCAGAAGTCTTTTTGACATAATGACTTATTTTCCTTAGGGTACATATTCAGTAGTGGGATTGTTGGATCAAATGATAGATCTACTTTTACTTCTTTGAGAAATCTCCATACTGTTTTCCGTAAAGGTTGTACAAATTTATTTATTTTTATTTTTTATTTTTTGAGACAGAGTCTCACTCTGTCACCCAGGCTGGAGTGCAGTGGTACGATTTCAGCTCACTGCAACCTCCACCTCCTGGGTTCAAGCGATTCTTCTGCCTCAGCCTCCTGAGTAGCTGGGATTACAGGTGTGCACCCCACACCCAGCTAATTTTTGTATTTTTTAGTACAGACAGGGTTGTACCATGTTGGCCAGGCTGGTCTTGAACTCCTGACCTCAAGTGATCCGCCTGCCTCGGTCTCCCAAAGTGCTGGGATTACAGGCGTGAGCCACCCTGCCTGGTCAGGTTGTACTAATTTATATTCCCACCAGCAGTGTATAAGCATTCCCTTTCACCAGATCCATGCCAACATCTATTGTTTTTAATTTTTTTTAGTGATGGCCATTCTGGCTGGAGTAAGGTGGTATCTTACTGTGGTTTTAATTGGCATTTCCCTGAATTTCTTTCAATGCAGTGACTTACACTGATTTTTTCAACTGTTAAACCAACATTTCTTTCTTGAGATGTAGAGCAAAGTTAGTCATGATGTATTTATCTTTTTATATATTATTAAATTTGGTAATATTTTATTTAGGAATTTTGCATCAATGTCTAAGAGAGAAATTGGCTTGTAATTCTGTTATCAAATTTAGGTTGGCATCATAGACTAAGTTGGAAAATATCCCATTTTTTCTATTCTTCCAAATAATTGATTTAAGATTGATTTATATCTTCTTTAAGCAATTGCTAAACTTTGCCCAAAAGCCATTTGAAACTGGATCTTTGTGAGACTATTTTCAATAACAGATCCCATTTTTGCAATAGATCTAATGTTTTTCATATTTTTTATTTCTTCTTGTGTCAGTTTTGGTAACTTGATAACTGCATTGCTCAAGTAAAGTTTACAGTTTGTCTAAATTGTAAAAATACTTTGGCATAAAGCCACTTTCCTTGGGTACATGGAGTTCAGTGATTCCTGTCTGGCTGCTGAAGCATGTGGAGTTCTGAGGACAAAGCCAACCCACAAACCTGCACCCTGAAGCCAAGTACCACCAAAAACTGCAACCTAAGACAAAGTTGCCTTGGGTGAGCTGTAGGCCAATGAACCAAATGAATGTTTAATGTGTTTTTGTGGTTGTTGCGCAGTAAATCACCAATGCATAATTTATGTCCCTGTTAATTAATCCTCTTTTCTGATTGGTCTAATCCTCTGTTAAACTGAATCCTGGGGTTGATAATTTTGGAAATTGTATTTATCAGTTCTTAGTTTTTATTTGTTAATTTAAAAAATATTCCACTTCTCCAACAAAAATCTCTGTCATATCATCTATCTTCTTAACTATAGTAATCATAGATTTTATACAGCCTTGTCTAATAATTGCAATACCTAGAGTATCTGTAGGTCTGTTTATATTATCTGTTTTATAATGTTTTTATTGAGATATAGTTGGTATACATTACACCTATTTAAAGGATAATGTTTAATAAGTTTTTGACATCTATATACCCCTGAAAAAAACCATTGTCATAACCAGCCTAATGAATTTACACATCACCTACAGAAGTTTCTTCATTCCCTTTTGTAATTCTTCCCTGCTTCCCCTACCCATACTGGCACCCACCCCCAGAAAGCATTCATCTAATTTCTATCATTACAGATTAGTTCGCATCTGTAAGAATAATATATATGTGTATATATAAAATATATGTGTTTGTATACATATATATAGCATATACACATATATACACATATATACATATATACATACATACACACATGTTATATATATTAATTATGCTATGGCAAAGAAGCCAGACTATATATATAAATTTACCATAGCATAATTATTCTGAGTTTCATCCGTTTTGTGGCATGCATTGAGTTCATTCCTTATTGACACATTATATGGGTATACCATAATAGTTTATTCACTCACCTACTGATTGATATTTCATTCTAACAATAGTGTCTTCCAAAGGGCAGGGGTCTTTTCTTGTTGTGATTTTCATAAAGTCTAATTTACCAGTTTGTCTTTTATGTGTCATGCTTTTGGCATTCAATCTAAGAATACCAAATGCTTTTGGTATTCTGTCTATGAAATCCTTTCTAAATTAAGGTCACAGATGTTTTCCTCTACATTTTCTTCTAGATGTTTTATAGTTTTAAGTTTTACATTACCTATTTGGAGTTAATATTTGTATACATTTTGGTGTACGGATCAAAGCTCTTTTTGTTTCCCTGCATATGGATATGACAGAACATTTGATTGTCCTTTTTCATAAAATATCCTGAATACCTTTATCAAAAACTAGTTGCCTGTATGTAGGTAGGTCTATTTCTTGACTCTTCATTCTATGCCACTGATCTTTTTGTCTGTCTCTACACCAGCGATCAGCAAATGATGGCCACAGGTGAAGTCTGGCCTACTGTCTGTTTATGTACAGTCTGTAGGCTAACAATGGTTTTTACATTGCAAAATGGTTGGAAGAAAACTAATCAAAAGAATACTTTTTTTTATTATTATACTTTAAGTTCTAGGGTACATGTGCACAACGTGCAGGTTTGTTACATATGTATACATGCGCCATGTTGGTGTGCTGCAGCCATTAACTCATCATTTACATTAGGTATATTTCCTAATGCTATCCCTCCCCCCTCCCCTCACCACACAACAGGCCCCAGTGTGTGATGTTCCCCTTCCTGTGTTCAAGTGTTCTCATTGTTCAATTCCCACCTATGAGTGAGAACATGCGGTGTTTGGTTTTTTGTCCTTGCAACAGTTTGCTGAGAATGATGGTTTCTAGCTTCATCCATGTCCCTACAAAGGACATGAACTCATCCTTTTTTATGGCTTCATAGTATTCCATGGTGTATATGTGCCATATTTTCTTAATCAAGTCTATCATTGTTGGACATTTGGGTTGGTTCCAAGTCTTTGCTATTGTGAATAGTGCCACAATAAATATATGTGTGCATGTGTCTTTATAGCAGCATGATTTATAATCCTTTGGATATATACCCAGTAATGGGATGGCTGAGTCAAATGGAATTTCTAGTTCTAGATCCCTGAGGAATCACCACACTGACTTCCACAATGGTTGAACTAGTTTACAGTCCCACCAACAGCATAAAAGTGTTCCTATTTAATCAAAATAATATTTTTTGATGACATTTTAAAAATTATTAATTTTATTCAATAACTTTTCTTCAAAGATACTTTCTTTAACGAAATTTTAATTTATATTGAACTTATATTCAAATTTATTTAAAGACAGTGTCTTTGAAGAAAAGTTTATTGAAACATAGGCACACTCATTCCTTTACATATTGTGTATGGCTATTTACATGCTGCAACAGCAGACTTGCATAGTTGTCACAGAGACTATATGATCCACAAAGCCTAAAATATTTCCTATCTGGTCCTTTACTTAAAAATTTTGCCTATCCCTGTTTTCCACCAACATCATATTGTTTTAATTACTGTAGCTTAGTAACAAGCCTTGAAATCAGATAGTATTGGTCCTCTAACTTGCTTCTTCTTTTTCAAAGTTGTTTTGGCTATTCTAGAAACTTTCCAGTTCCATATGAAATTTAGAATCAGCATTTCAATTTCAATAATGCCACTGTGGTTTTAATTGTAACTGAACTGGATCTATGGATCAATCTGGGGAGAACTGGCATCTGAACAACAAAAAATCTTCTGACCTATGGACACAGTGTATCTCCCCTCTTACTAGTTTTTTGGTTCTTTTGTTCAGCAATGTTGTGTAGTTTTTAGTGCACAGGTGGTCATTGGCAGGAGTGTCCCTATTTTTCCCGGTCTTCTGTATTTCATGAAAACCAACAGCAGAGTTCCCCTGACCTATCCCCCTATGTGGTGCATCTCTCTTCCTCTGCAGGGAAAAAAATGGAAAAGAAAAAGGAAAATAAATTCATTCATGTAAGATTGTGGCAAAGTTTTAGTTTTAATTTTTCCTTTGAATCTAACCAGAAAAGCCAAAACACACAAGAACTATAAACTTTCTAGCATTAGATATGAAATGTCAAGGCAGGAAATATACGCATTCTGGTTGAATGTAGTACTCCTTTCTTAAAGTGGCAAATTTGTTTTTTTGAATGGCAAATTATGAAGCTCACTGAATGTGTTTCTTGGTTTATCATTGGGAACACCCATTCTGTGGTTAATGAAGACATTCTACCAGTCAGCCAGCCACTGTTTAGAATAATGTTGTTACATCCCATATCAATAAATTATGACTATAATGGCAATGATTTCCTTTGAAATATGTTGTTGTCATGACAAAAGACTTGTTTCCTGTGGGTGATCATCAGCCACATTCTGTTTCACCTCTGCTGTCAGGCAGCAATGGAAGTATGAGAGGTGCCTTGACATTTCTGGGTACTCTGTGCAAATCCTCTAAATCTCTTCTGAAATTCATTTTTCATCTAATCACCGCTCTGAGCAAAGATAGCCTTGGAGGGAAAAGACCCCTTCCCTGTGTGGGCCAAAGACTGGCCAGGTCAGGATTTGGCTGTCTTTCAGAGTGATGACTAAACCTGTTTGGAGAGATTCCAAAATTTGCTCTCTCACCACAAAGGAGACCCTTATTGAAGGAAATTTTCTTTGATGTTCAGCTCAAATTCTTCCCTCACTCAGTTTTCACTCTATCATTCATAATCCGATCTCCTTAAAACAATTCCTCTTCCTTATGAAGCGTTTTCAACCTTTCAGACCTTCTCAAAAATTATATATTCCTCTGAGTGGTGACTAGATCAGGTTATATATATTTATCTTCAGATTAGTAATAAAAGAGTCGATAATATTTGTTTTACAATCACCAGGAAATTCCTTTTAAAAGCACTTCCTGGTAGCTCAGATTTGTAACATTCACATCGGATTTTAGTTTGTGAACTCCAGGTTCTTGGTTTCTTACAGAGATAAGAACCAACTGAACTAGAGAGCCCTGTGAATCGACCTGGATGTCTGCTGTGACTTTAGCAAATAAAAAAAGTAATATAGACAAAACGGATAAATTTATTGTTAACCTGTCTTGCTTAGACACACCATCTAATTAAAATGTAGTTGTCATCCATGAGCAGGGCTATCAAAACCAGACTTAAGTAAAGAAAAGTGGGACGCTACATGCTCATTCTGTTACTTAGTATCTTAAGTGATATTAGATAATCATTTTGATAACGTCTCTTTCATTTTCATAGACATCAGGAAGAGAAGACTAAGTTAATAAAAAGAGTATTATCTCTATTTGGTAATATATAAACTCTTTAGTTAAATGAGAAGATTGCACATTGCTTCAGCCTCACCTTCTCTAATCCATTCCATTCTTTGCATTGCTGCAACCACTTGCCCACCCCTTGCTATCCCTGCTGCCACACCGTGCCCCAAGTCACCTGTCTTACATCTCTCTCCTGCACTATTGCAGTAGCATCCTTACCGGTCTCTCTGCTGCCACTCTTGCCAACCAGCCAACCCATAATTTAATCAGAAGGCAGAATGATCTTTTAAAATAATAAATCATATCTGACTTACGTTTAAGTCATCAATCACCTTTTGACTTATAATCCTAAAAATCTGATGCATAGGACCTTTGTCAGTTGTGGTTACCTAACATCATTACAAATTCTCCCTCTATTTCAGTAACTTTCCACATTAGAAGCCCTACATTTACAAGGTGGAATTGGGGGAGAAAATGACTTTCCAGACTCTTGCAGCCTGGAGGGCAGGTGTGTAAGCTGGATTCTACTGATCAAGAAACACCTGTGGGAGACTGGTTTGGGGCTGAACAATATGAGAAAGGGGCTTCGCAGAGACTGATCTCCTGGCCTGCTTGGAAGTTCCTGGCTCTCTGAAAGTGAATTCAGCAGGACTTCTGGGATTTAGACGCAAACCTTGGTGATAAAGGGAAAAGAAATTTGCACCAGAGCAGCCTCCACAGTGGGGTTGGGTGTGGATCCTGATGGCATGACTTCAGAGCCTGGCTTCTTAGCTTTCCCAAAGGATGTATAAAGAGTACTACCCTTAGACCTTGGCAAGTGAGACCTCTACTCTAAGCCTTGAGTCTCAGGGACCTCCATATTTTGGAGGACTTCTTTCATCATGGCCACACACACAAAAATAACATACAAAATGAAATAGGAATAAAGGACACAGAGACACACAAAATGATGAGTGACCTCATAACCAAGTATATATATTACCTTATTTGTACAGGATATGGGAATGTCTGATACACCCAAGTAAGCCAGCCAATTGTCCTGGATTACATGTAATACTTCCCTATTTCAATGCCAATAGATCCTTATGAAGCTAAAAATCACAGAAAAAAATCTTCATTTATCCAGTTTGCCTCACTTGTCCTACACTGTCATCTAATCACTTAAATGTTCATAGATTAGATTGATCATTTATTAACTGCCATGCATCACTTGAAACAAAATATTTGCCTGGGGGCCATACACCCTAGGGGTAGTCCTAACTTTGAGCTGTTTAGCACTTGTTTTAATACATTCCTTTTCTGCCTAAACTAGCATAGTAGATCCTGCTATTGGCAACACAGAATCTAGCCTGATACACTACACTAGGATAAAATCCAAACTCCCTAATGTAGTCCTCAAAGGTCCAGAATCTAGTACATATTTATGTTCCCAGACTCCTCTTATCTCCTCCATTCATCTGTTCATTCATGTATTCATTTAACAAAAATACATTAAATGCCTACCAAGTATCAGATAATAACCTAGAGGCTAGGAATACCACAGTTAAGAAAACGAACACCAGTTATGCTCTCATAAACTTTATGTTCTATGGAGAAAGACAGAATATGAATGAAGCAATGAGATAATCACAGACAGAGATAACTGTAAGAGAAGAGATAAAAATGGGGCTCAAGTTGGGGAGTACTTTAGGCAGGGTGGTAAGGTATGAGAAGGTAAAATTTAAACAGAGAACTGAATGATGAGCAAGAACTAGCCACATGAAAAGCTTGAAGAAAAGTATTCTAAGCACAAAGAACAGAACATGCAAAGGCTCAGAGAAGCAAGGCTGGTTTCCCGAAGAACAAACAGGTGACTGTGTTGCTGGAGGGTAGAGAATGAAGGGAAGAGAGGTAGGAAATAAGGTCAAGGAGAGGCAAGAGGAGTCCCATGTATATATTGCTCCATAAACTGAGTGGAGCAAATCATGATTTCACTATCATTGCTTCAAAGAGAGTAAAATACCTAGGAATCCAACTTACAAGGGATGTGAAGGACCTCTTCAAGGAGAACTACAAACCACTGCTCAATGAAATAAAAGAGGACACAAACAAATGGAAGAACATTCCATGCTCATGGATAGGAAGAATCAATATTGTGAAAATGGCCATACTACTCAAGGTAATTTATAGATTCAATGCCATCCCCATCAAGCTACCAATGACTTTCTTCACAGAATTGGAAAAATCTACTTTAAAGTTAATATGGAACCAAAAAAGAGCCTGCATAACCAAGACAATCCTAAGCAAAAAGAACAAAGCTGGAGACAATCATGCTACCTGACTTCAAACTATACTACAAGGCTACAGTAACCAAAACAGCATGGTACTGGTACCAAAACAGAGATATAGACCAATGGAACAGAATAGAGCCCTCAGAAATAATACCACACATCTACAACCATCTGATCTTTGACAAACCTGACAAAAACAAGAAATGGGGAAAGGATTCCCTATTTAATAAATGGTGCTGGGAAAACTGGCTAGCCATATGTAGAAAGCTGAAACTGGATCTCTTCCTTATACCTTATACAAAAATTAATTCAAGATGGATTAAAGACTTACATGTTAGACCTAAAACCATAAAAACCCTAGAACAAAACCTAGGCAATACCATTCAGGACATAGGCAGGGGCAAGGACTTCATGTCTAAAACACCAAAAGCAATGGCAACAAAAGACAAAATTGACAAATGGGATCTAATTAAACTAAAGAGCTTCTGCACAGCAAAAGAAACTACCATCAGAGTGAACAGGCAACCTACAGAATGGGAGAAAATTTTTGCAATCTACTCATCTGACAGAGGGCTAATATCCAGAATCTACGAAGAACTCAAACAAATTTACAAGAAAAAAAACAACCCCATCAAAAAGTGGGTGAAGGATATGCACAGACACTTCTCAAAAGACGACATTTATGCAGCCAAAAGACACATGAAAAAATGCTCATCATCACTGGCCATCAGAGAAATGCAAATCAAAACTACAATGAGATACCATCTCACACCAGTTAGAATGGCAATCATTAAAAAGTCAGGAAACAACAGGTGTTGAAGAGGATGTGGAGAAATAGGAACACTTTTACACTGTTGGTGGGACTGTAAACTAGTTCAACCATTGTGGAAGACAGTGTGGTGATTCCTCAGGGACCTAGAACTAGAAATTCCATTTGACCCAGCCATCCCATTACTGGGTATATACCCAAAGGATTATAAATCATGCTGCTATAAAGACACATGCACACCTATGTTTATTGTGGCACTATTCACAATAGCAAAGACTTGGAACCAACCCAAATGTCCAACAATGATAGACTTTGATTAAGAAAATGTAGCACATATACACCATGGAATACTATGAAGCCATAAAAAAGGATGAGTTCATGTCCTTTGTAGGGACATGGATGAAGCTGGAAACCATCATTCTCAGCAAACTGTTGCAAGGACAAAAAACCAAACACCGCATGTTCTCACTCATAGGTGGCAACTGAACAATGAGAACACTTGGGCACAGGAAGGGGAATATCACACACTGGGGCCTGTTGTGTGGTGGGGGGAGGGGGGAGGGATAGCATTAGGAGAAATACCTAATGTAAATGACAAGTTAATGGCTGCAGCACACCAACATGGCGCATGTATACATATGTAACAAATCTGCACGTTGTGCACATGTACCCTAGAACTTAAATTAAAAAAAAAAGGAACCAACCCAAATGCCCATCAATGACAGACTGGATAAAGAAAATATGGCACATATACACCATGGAATACTATGCAGCCATATAAAAGGATTAGTTCATGTCCTTTGCAGGGACATGGATGAAGCTGGAAACCATCATTCTCCGCAAACTAACACAGGAACAGAAAACTAAACACCACATGTTCTCACTCATAAGTGGGAGTTGAACAATGGGAACATATTGGCACAGGGAGGGGAACATCACACACTGGGGCCCATCGGGTGGTGGGGGGCAAGGGGAGGGATAGCATTAGGAGAAAAACCTAGTGTAGAGTATGGGTTGATGGGTGCAGCAAACCACCATGGCACATGTATACCTATGTAACAAACCTTCACGTTCTGCTCATGTATCTCAGAACTTAAAGTATAATAATAAAAAAAGAAAAGCACCAAAAAAAAAAAAAAGAAAGAAAAGAAATGACAGAGTTCCACTGCTATGGTTTGAATGTTTGTCTTCTCCAAAGATCACATTAAAATTTAATCCCTGATGTAATGGTATTAAGCAGTATTAAGAGGTGGAACCTTTAAGAGGTGAGTGGGTGATGAGGGTTCTGTCCTCATGAATGGATTAATTAATTCATGGATTAATGGATTAATGGGTTATCACAGGCATGGGTTAGTTATCACAAGAATAGGTTGGTTATAAAAGCCAGTTTGGCATACTCTTGCCCTCTTGCTATGTTATGCCCTCCCATATTATAATTCAGTAAGAAGGCCCTCACCAGATGCAGCCCCACAACCTCGGACTTCCCAGCCTCCAGAACTGTAAAAAAATAAATTTATTTTTAAAATAAATTAACCAGTCTGTGCTATTTTATATAATGATAATCATGAAGAACTATAAATTTCTGAAGTGCTTATGAGTCACCAGAATAACAGTATAGTTAATAGGCTTTAATGTGTCTTAATTACTTTGAGATATTGTTATCATTCTCATGTGATTGAAGATAAGACAGCAGAACACTCTTCTTTGGACCAGAAGCTCTTAGTTCAAGTCCTACTCTCTCTACTTACTAATACTGACCTTGACAAACCATGTAACTTCTTTGAATACCTTAGCTAATCTGCCAAATAGAGAATGCAATTCCTACCTTATGAAACTCATTGGGATTTTATGAGGCTCAGGTGAGTTGTACATGGCAGCTGAGAACTCGGAGGACCTTATGCACTCTTGTATAAGTGAAGAAAATGAGATCCAACAAAATAACATAATTTACTAAATGCTGCACTGCTAGTTTTTAAAAGACTGTATTTTGTAAAAGTATTTCCTATAGAAAAAACAGTCTACAAATGAAGCTACTATTCTGAGTAACTCTTAAGTATTGAATAAATCAAAACATGCTTTATCTTGCCTTTTGGGGAAAAATGAGTTTTACTTCTAAAAAGTAAATGCATTATTATTCTCGCTTTGCAACTATGCTGATCAGTGACATATAGGGTGTTTGCAGTGATATTTAATTATAATAATAATGTTTAAGACCAGGTGCATAGAGAACAAAATGAGTAGCTATAATGATGAAGATGATGTTAATAAGGAGGATGGTAACAGTACCGATGACTAAGTTAGTTACTTAAGTATATATTATCTTATTTGATTCTCTCAACAACACTCTGAGGTATCTGCATTTTATAGAGGAAGACACGGAGGTTCAGAAAAGTTCAGCAACTTGTCCAAGATGATATAGCAAGAAAGTGACAAAGGCATTGCTTTAAACTTCTTTTTTTTATCTAATGTCAAAGCAGCTCAACTTCTTTTACACTAGACTGACTTGTGTAACACCCATACAACCTTGATTATTTGAAGCCCACCTCTACCTAGCCATTTCTCCTGTAGGTACATTTTCCCATGAAATGTAAGCCAGGAAAGACTAAAACTCAGCTGTTACATCTGTCATCTCTCGCTCTTCTCATCCTCTTCAGATTCTGCAGTTCTGCAAACTGGCATACTTCACTGAACACCAATTCAGTGCAGAGGGCTGTGCTGGGGCCAACTGGCCTGAGTGGAGTGTGGTTGGTCTACAGACAGAAGAGCACTCGCTCTAGCTCGTTGACCCCCTTTTAGTGTGTATGAGGACAGCCAAGATGGAGACAACTTGCTCATAGAAGCAAAATAGGATGCATTTTCATAGTCTGCCCCCTCTAAGCCATTTCCTGCCCTGAAGCCTGGTATCCTCACATATGTGAAAGGATATCAAATTCTACTTTCATAACTTGCCAGAATAAGTGTTTGAAATGCCAGCGGATACCACAGGGCAAGGGCTGCCTATGTGTTATAGGTCTGTCACCTTAATGTTTTGGAGGCTGTAAGGTCCCCCAAACAAGCCAAACTGACATAGTGCCCCCTTAGTTCTCTGCTCACTGGAGATTTCACCAGGTAAGATTTCTCTTCTGAAAACCCAAAAAGACTTGGATTTTCTCAGCATCTGCTACACAGCCCAGTCAGCAGAACAGCAGTAAATGTCTGAACTCCCTAGCTCCCTTCCTCTCCCCTTTGTTTTTCTGTTTTGGCAGAGAAATGTTAACCAGCCCCTAACAAAAGCTAATTCTGAGGTTAAAAAGGGATGGTGGAAGGGACAGGAAGAAAATCAACAAGCGTCCCCATTTCCTCCCTTCCAATCCAATTGCTAGATTGGAGAAGGTGCAAAATGCCACCCTGGGAGCCTTGCCCACTGTAGTATTTTGGTGTGTCACTGGCAGGGGTAAAAAGTAAAGTGCAAAAGATAGTGCTTTGTTTTCTGCTTTTGCACACAGAGACTGCTTTTTCAGGTAAAGAAAATGTTGACCAAAGAAAATAAAGGGAAAGACTGCCTCATTCTTTACCAACACAAAATGTGTAGCATTGTTCTAATAGAAGAAATGTGCTTCCGAGGGTGGAGCAGTGTGGTAATAAAGCAGCCTATTTTTGCAACTTGGCGTTACCTTTGGGCCTTCTCACATAACCTCGATGGACAGTTGCAACACAGCAAAGAACACTATAGCCTTATTGTTATGCACCCCACCTCTTTTATACTCTGACTTTAACCCACACAATGACACTGTGTCTTTTAGGCCACAGTATACTTATTGTTCAGTGGACATAAAGGTTGATGAAGAAGAAAACTATGTCTTAGAAAAGTAAGCTCTAATATCACTGAGTGTAGACATATATTTTAAGATTTGTTCCAGAATATGTAGACATGGGGGGAAAAAACTTGGTCAATCCTTGGATTTTATTAAATTAAACAGAACTTAGAAGGTGAGGGAATTGGGAGACCCAAGGGCATGAAGTAAAACAATTGACCAGTTGATCTGCGTAGTAGAGAAGGGAATATGGGTTCATAGCACTGGGTATTACTGCTTGACTCCCAAGTTCTCAGGGCTGCAATGAGGACTATGAAAGCTAAAAAGACATTTCCTCCAAGGCATCTAAACCCACAGCGGCAGTTCTCAGTTCTATGCAACTAATATTTGCTTACCTCTCAGTGGGACCCACTACTTTTCTTAGGACAAGATGTCTTTTCCATAGCAAATCTGACATGGATGGTGATGAAAGTGGTGTCAGATACCATGTCAGGTCATTTGAAGAATGTTCCTCTTCCAGAGAACTTTCTGTTTAAAATAATTAAGAAATCACAAACTTTTTCCATTTTTTTATTTTTTGTGCACTTAAAGAAGATTTAATAAGTACCTACTATGTGCCTGGCACGGTTAGTAACTGGGATGACAAATATGAATGAAACCTATTCTCTTCTAAATTCCTCAATTGCTTACAGCCTCTCCTAAATGCTATTTTATACTAACGTGCAGTTCTGCTGAAACTATTTTCTTCCTCTTGGGTCTCCTTTATGAGAAACCTGGGAGAAATTACTGTCTGGTATGGGAACCAAGAAGAACTGTACTTGTGAGCAATTGGCTTGTATTAATATTATGAACACTTTGAACCATGTAACTGACCAGTTTCCCCTTTCCTGTGATAGTTAAAGATAAATGTTGTCCCACCAGAAGCCAACAAAAAGGTCACTGTGGTTTGAATTTTCTGAATCTTATACCAAGACCATACTACTCTTCCTTATTTTTCTTCTTTTACTTCTTTCCTTTCCTTCTTTTTCTATATTTTAAAATTCATTTTTTAATATTTTATATATCCACAAAGCTCACTTTAATTTCAAAAGCACAGTGGCACTGAATAAATAAATAAATGAACAAATAGTTGTTTCCCTAAAACTCGATTTCAAGAGACTCTCATTGCAAAGGAGTTATTTATCTTTGAAGGGTGAAAGCAGAAATAACCAAGTGACAAGGAGAATAAACAGATCAAACCCTCAGCAGCTGTCCATGAAGACATGGAGCAACAGATGTCAGGAAACCATGAAGTAGCTGCATCATCATGTCATACACAGTGGAGCCAGGGCCCATTTGGAGAAAGCATTTTGATGTTTCCCAGATTTTAAAATAAAAATGATTAAGCAATCTTTAAATTTAAACCTTAAACTTTTCAATGTGTACTCTATCTACTTAATCCAGCATTTTTTGTTCGTTGACTTTTTCCAGCCTCTAAGGACAGGAAAATTATCAGCACAGAAAATGAAACTAAGCCTTGAAAGTATAAAAAGAATCACATCTTACATCTGCAGATTAAATTGAATGTTTGGAGCTATTTTCATCTATTATTTTCATTGATTTTCTCAGATTATAGAAGTTCTAATAAAAACATTGTAAAATAATTTATAAAAGATTTTATAATAAAGCAATAATTAGTACAAAATAATTGAGCAATATAAACTTTTAAAATATTTATTCATTCACTAAATATTTACTGAGTGCCTCTATGTGCTAGGCTCTGAGAACAAAGTATAAAACAAACTATGTTTTGTTTTTACTTTTATAGAACCTACTCTCTTGGAGAAGATAAACATTAAACAACTACTTATACTAATAAATGTATAATTTCCCAATATGATCAAAGTATTATAAAGGGAAAATGTTATTGTTTCAGGTATCTACTAACTTGTAACCAACCACCCCAAACTTAGTCATGTAAAACAACAACCATTCTGTTAACGATCATGATTTTGTGGGTCAGGAATTTTAGCAGAGCATAGTATGGACAGCTAGTCTTTGCTCCACAATGACTCAGGCCTCTGCTGGGGTGGCTTGAACAGGTGAAGAAGACTGGGACAATGAGAATGGGTCCATATATCTGCAGCCTTGGATCTTTTCTACATCAGATTAAATGTCTAACATAGTGTATTCACTTCCATATTTGTCACCTGCCCTGGAATGATTGGTTCTATGCAGCTGTTCCATGTGACTCACATGAACCTCCTCACAGCATAGCAGTATCAGGGTAATCAAACTTTTCAAATGGCAGCTGGCCTCTCTGAGAGTGAGGATTCCAAGAGGAAAGACACAGAAACTGCCAATCTTTCAAGGCCCGAGCACACAAATTGGCATGGTGCCATTTCTACCACAGTCTATTGTCCAAACAGTTTTAGTAAGTATTAAGATTCAAGGGAGGGGTCATAGAGCCTACCTCTCATTAGGAGGAGTGTTAAAGACTTCCCTAGATCAAGAAAAGCCAGAAATCATCAAACTGCTATGAGAGAAAAAAAAATTACTAACCTATAATTCTATACCCAATTAAACTATCATCCAAATCAATCAGTTTCAGGCAGATACTGAGAGCATAAAGGCAGAACTACAAAAGAATATTCATCAGAAAGAAAGAAGTTAATTGTGTACAGGCATACCACCCTGAACATGCCCAGTCTCTTCTGATCCCTAAAGCTAAGTACAGTTGGACCTGGTTAGTACTTGGACGGGAGAAAGAAGGAATTTAACACAGAATTAAGGTATAAGGTGCAAAAATAAGAGAAAAAAATGAGTAAATAAGCACTGACTCTATAAATCGATATCGTAAAAATGATTAGTTGGAATGTTATAAAATTAAGGTGGAGGTAAAGGATAAGACATAACGTACAAGATAAGAGGGCATAATAAGATCTTTAAAAACCTAAGTTCTGTGTATTATTTGATATCCTTGTGAATGTATTTATTTATTTTTATTTCCATAGGTTATTGGGGAACAGGTGGTGTTTGGTTACATGAGTAATTTCTTCAGTGGTGATTTGTGAGATTTTGGTGCACCCATCACCTGAGTAATATACACTGAGATACCCTTGTGTATTTAGAACTATAAACAATATTGATTAATGTTTAGGTTTATTAAATCAAAAATATCTATTATAATTTTAAAGCAATTAAGCTTCTTCCAAGCTTAAAAGAATGAAAATATACTGTAAACTAAACTAATAGAGTTGTAAAATATGAGAGATGAACATGCTCAAAATTATACAAGGCAGGGGAGCTTTTTAAAAATAAAAGCATGATAAATAAGGTGATAAAAATAATGAAAAATCAATAATCACGTTAAGTGTAACATGAAAACTCACCTTTTAAGTATAGTCTTTAACAAGATTTTAAAATCTAGCTTTTTGCCATTTACTAAAGGTACTGCAAAAAACATAAAATAAAGAAAGATTGAAAATAAAGGATAAAGAATCATATGATGGAAAAATACTATACAAGAGATATATGGAATAACTATTTTAATATCAGACAAAATAAATGTTTAGGCAAAAAGTAACTAGTAATAACAAAGAAATTCATTAATAAGAAGTAGCCATTTGGAATTTATATAGCCCATGTATCTAGGGCTCAAAGTACAAAGTAAAAATGGGCAAAATTACTGGTAGAAATTAACAAGAATAATCACAATGTAAAATTGTAACATGCCTCCCTTAATAATTGATGTCAAATTAAAAAATATAGCATAATAGTTTTCTTGTTGTATAACAGGCTACCATAAACTTAGGCACTTAAAGCAGTAGCCATTTATTATAGCGCTATTTCTGAAGATGAGAAGTCTGGATTCTCTGCTAAGTAGCTCACAGGACTGAATCAAGTTATCATTTTTATCTGGAGCTCAGGGGCTTCTTCCACGCTCATTCAATTTTTGGCAGAATTTAGTCCCTTACGGCTATAAGACTGAGGTCCTTGTTTTCTGCTGTCTGGTAGAAGGGGGTTGCTCTCAGCTCCTAAAGGTCACCCTGGGCTTCTAGCCACCATTCTTTTGATTAACTTATAGTCAACTCATTAGCAACCTAGTCAAGGGAGTGAAATCCTATCATATTCACAAGACCCATGCATACAAAAGGAAAAATTGTTGAAAACAGAGGCCTGGAATATTTGAGACCATCTTATAATTCTACCTACCATGTAAAGTACTTACATATAAAATGTAATCAAAAAGTGAATTTGACTTAATGGACATTAATAGAATATTGCGTTCAGTAGCTCTAAATTTATCAAAATTTGTCATGTATGAAGGCACAAAGTAAACCCAAGTAAACCCCTAAAGAATCTAATCACTAAAAAAGAATAATATATAGCAATATTTAGTTTAGCAATAAATCAGTATCAGAAGAATAAACAAAATATTTTAAAATGGGATAATTCATGGTTCAAAGAGGACACCATGCTTGAAATTTAAAATTACTTAAAACAATTAAAATTGACATATGGAATATAGCTAAAATTGCATTAAAGGAAAATACATAACCTTCTGTGTTTATAATAGAAAAGAATAAACCAAGACTTTAACTTGAAAAGAAAGTGAAAGAACAATAGAACAATCACAAAGAAAGTAGAAGAAATACAAGTGGTAATAGAAACTAATTGAATTAGCTGGGCTGGGTGGTACATGCCTGTAATCCCAGCTACTCAGGAGGCTGAGTCAGGAGAATTGCTTGAACCCAGGAGGTGGAGGTTGCAGTGAGGTAAGATGGCACCACTGCACTCCAGCCTGGGCAACACAGCAAAACTCCATCTTGAAAAAATAGAATGTAATGAAGAAGAAGAGAAAGAGACTACTGAGAAGATCAGCAAAAACAAATAGAAATTTCATAGATATATAAACTGTAAATATTTTGAAAGTAATTTAAACAACTTTAGGTCAATACATTTGAAAATTTAGATAAAATAGATATTTTCTTAAGTATAACTAATCAAAACTGGCTCAAGAAATAAAAACATTAATAGACTCATAAGTTGTAATAAATGTAGTCAGTAATATAAAATATCTTCCTATAAAATGATACTAGGCACAAATATTTTACAGAGCTATTATACACATTATTTGAAAAATATTATTGAATATATGCAAGTTCTTCCAGAAAACACACTGCTCTGCAACTCATTTTATGAGGTTATCATTTTACAATATTGTAATCTTTTTAAATTTTTAAATTTTTAATTTTTATGGGTATATAGTAGGTGTATATATTCATGGGCGACATGAGATATTTTGATACAGGCATTGCAATGTGAAAATAATCACGTCATGGAGAATGGGGTATCCATACCCTCAATCATTTATCCTTTGGGTTACAAACAATTCGATTACACTCTTTTGGTCATTTTAAAATGTACAATTAGGTTATTATTAACTATAGTCACCCTGTTGTGCTATCAAATTACTAGGTCTTATCCATTCTTCTGTATTTGTTTTTGTACACATTAAGCATCCCCACCTCCCCCTTAGCCCTCTGCTATACTCCCCAGCCTCTGGTAACCATCCTGCTACTCTCTATGTCTATGAGTTCAATTGTTTTTATCATTAGATCTCGTAAATAAGTGAGACCATGTCATGTTTTTCTTCCTGTGCCTAGCTTATTTCACTTAACATAACGATCTCCAGTTCCATCAATGTTGCAAATGAATAAATCTCATTCTTTTTTATGACTGAATACTACTCCATTGTGCATATGTATCACGTTTTCTTTATTCATTCATCTGTTGATGGACACTTAGGTTGCTTCCCAATCTAGCTATTGTAAACAATGCTGCAACAAACATGTGAATGCAGATATCTCTTCAATACACTGATTCCCTTTCTTTTGGGTATATACCCAGCAGTGGGATTGTGGGATCATATGGTAGCTCTATTTGTAGTTTTGTGAGGAACTTCCAAACTCTTCTCCATAATGATCATACTAATTTACATTCCCACCAACAATATATGAGAGTTCCCTTTTCTCCACATCCTCGCCAGCATTTGTTATTGCCTGTCTTTGAATATAAACCATTTTAGCTGGGGTAAGATGATATCTCATTGTACTTTTAATTTATATTTCCCTGATGATCAATGATGTTGAACACTTTTTCATATGTCTACTTGCCATTTATATGTCTTCTTTTGTGAAATGTCAAATCTTTTGCCCATTTTTTCCTATAGAATTGTTTGAACTTCTGATATATTCTTGTTATTAATCCCTTGTCAGATGGGTAGTTTGCAAATATTTTCTCCCATTCTGTGGGTTGTCTCTTCACTTTGTTGTTTCCTTTGCTGTGCAGAAGCTTTTTAACTTGATGTGATCCTATTTGTCTATTTTTGCTTTGGTTGCCTGTGCTTGTGGGGTATTGCTCAAGAAATCTTTGCCCAGACTGATGTCCTGGAGAAGGTCCCCAGTGTTTTCTTGTAGTAGTTTCATAGTTTGAGGTCTTAGATTTACGTCTTTAATCAATTTTGATTTGATTTTTGTATATTGTGAGAGGTCAGGGGTCTAGTTTCATTCTTCTGCATATGGATATCCAGTTTTTCCCAGAACCATTTATTGAAGAGACCGTCATTTCCCAGTTTCATTAGTCTTTTTTGATGCAGGCACTTATAGCTATAAAATTTCTTCTTAGTACTGTTTTTGCAGTATCCCATAGGTTTTGGTATGTTGTGTTTTTATTATCATTTGTTTCAAGAAATTTTTCAAATTCCTTCTTAATTTCTTCATTGACGTACGGTTCATTCAGGAGCATATTGTTTGATTTTCATGTATTTGTGTAGTTTCCAAAATTATTTATTATTCATTTCTAGTTTTATTCCATTGTGGTCAGACAAGATGCTTAATATTATTTCAATTTTTTGGATGTTTTAAAACTTGTTTTGTGACCTAACATATGGTTTATCCTTGAGAGTTATCCATGTACTGAGGAAAATAATGTGTATTCCATAGCCATTCAATGAAATGCTCTGTAAATATCTATTAGGTCTATTTGGTCTGTATTGCAGACTAAGTGTGATATTTCTTTGCTAATTTTCTGTCTGGGAGATCTGTCCAATGCTGAAAGTGGGATATTGAAGTCTCTAGTTACTATTATATTGGGGCCTATCTCCCTCTTTAGCTCTAATAATATTTGCTTTATATATCTGGGTGCTCCCATATTGGGTGCATATATATTTAAAACTGTTATATCCTCTTGCTAAATTGACCCCTTTATCATTATCATTATACAGTGAACTTTTTTTGTCTCTTTTAGTTTTTGTCTTCAAATCTATTTTGTCTGATATAACTACTCCTGTTCTTTTTTGGTTTCCATTGGCATCAAATATCTTTTTCTATCCCTTTATTTTAGTCTATGTGTGCCTTTATAGGTTAAGTATGTTTCTTGTAGACAACAGATCAATGGGTCTTGTTTATTCATCCATTTTGCCACTGCATGTCTTTTGATTGGAGAGTTTAGTCTATTTACATTCCATGTTACTGTTTATAAGTAAGGACCTACCCTTGTCACTTTGTTATTTGTTTACTGGTTGTTTTGTGGTCTTCTCTTTCTTCTTTCCTTCCTGACTTCCTTTAGTCAAAGTGATTTTCTCTGGTGATACAATTTAGTTTCTTGTTTTTTATTTTTTGTGTCTCCATTGTATGCTTTTTAGTTTGAAGTTACCATGAGGCTTTCAATTACTATCTTATAACACATTATTTCAACCTGACCACAACTTAACACTGTTTACATAAACAAACAAGCAAAAAGAAAACTAATAAAAACTCTATCTCTCAACATCATCACCCTACTTTTAAACTTTTTATTGTTTCTATTTACATTTTATTGTACTGCTTATGTCTCCTGGCCTGTAAGGTTTCCACTGAAAAGTCTGCTGACAGGCATATTGGAGCTCCGTTATACATTATTTGCTTCATTTCTCTTGCTGCTTTTAGAATCTTTTCTTTATCCTTAATCTTTGGGAGTCTGATTATTAAATGCCTTGGGGTAGTCTTATCTGGGTTAAATCTGTTTGGTGTTCTATAACCTTCTTATACTTGGATATTGATATCTTTCTCTAGGTTTGGGAAGTTCTCTGTTATTATCCTTTTGAATAAACTTTCTGCCCCTCCTCTTTCTCTGCCTCCTCTTTTGTTGTTCTTATTTACATCTTATTGTACCAATTATGTCTTGAAAAGTTGTTGTAGTTATTATTTTTGACTCGTTCATTGTTTAGTCTTTCTTCTTAGGATAACAGTAGTTTACACACCACAATTATGATGTTATAATATTCTGTGATTTTCTGTGTGCTTACTATTACCGGTGAGTTCTGTACCTTCAGGTGATGTGTTATTGTTCATTAACATCCTTTTATCTCTGATTGAAATACTACCTTTAGCATTTCTTGTAGGACAGGTCTGGTGTTGATGAAATCTCCCAGCTTTTATCTGTCCGGAAAAGCCTTTATTTCTCCTTCATGTTTGAAGGATATTTTCATCAGATGTATTATTCTAGGGTAAAAGTTGTGTGTGTGTTTTTTTCCTTCAGCACTTTATGTCATGCTGCTCTCTCCCAGCCTGTAAGGTTTTCACAGAAAATTTTCCTGCAAGATGTATGGGATATCCATTGTATGTTGTTTGTTTCTTTTCTCTTGTTGCTTTTAGAATCCTTTCTTTATTCTTGATCTTTGCAAGTCTGATTATTAAATGCCTTGAGGTAGTCTTCTTTGGGTTAAATCTGCTTGGTGTTCTACAACCTTCTTATGCTTGGATATTGATATCTTTCTCTAAATTTGGGAAGTTCTCTGTTATTATTCATTACAATAAACTATCTACCTCTATCTCTTTCTCTACTTCTTCTTTAAGGCCAATAACTCTTAGATTTGCCCTTTTAAGGCTATTTTCTAGATTCTGTAGGCACACTTCATTGATTTTTATTCTTTTTCCTTTTGTCTCCTCTGACTGTGTATTTTCAAGTAGCTTGTCTTCAAGCTCACTAACTCTTCCTTCCACTTGATCAATTCTGCTACTAAAAGATTCTGATGCATTCTTCTGTATGCCAATTGCATTTTTTTCAGCTCCAGAATTTCTGCTTCTTTTTGATTATTTCAATGTCTTTCTTAAATTTATCTGACAGAATTATGAATTCCTTCTCTATGTTCTCTTGAATTTCTTTGAGTTTCCTCAACATACCTATTTCGAATTCTCTATCTGAAAGGTCACATATCTCTGTTTCTCCAGGATTAGTCACTGGTGCCTTTAGCTCACTCAGTGAGGTCATGTTTTCCTGGATAGTGTTGATGCTGGTAGATGTTCTTCAGTGTCTGGGCACTGAAGAGTTAGGTATTCATTGCAGTCTCCTCAGTCTGGGCTTGTTTGTACCTGTCCTTCTTGGGAAGGCTTTCCAGAAATTTGAAGGGACTTAGGTATTGTGATCTAAGCTGTATCTGCTTTAGGGGGTGCCTCAAGCCCAGTAATGCTGTGGTTCTAGTAGACTTCTAGAGGTACTACCTTGATGATCTTGGACAAGATTCAGGAGAATTTCCTGGAATACCCAGCAAAGACTCTTCTTCTCTTCCATTACTTTCTCCAAAAAAGTAGTCTCTCTCTCTGTTCTGAGCCACCTAAAGCTGGGGAAGGAGTGACACAAGCACCCATGTAGCCACCACCACTATGACTGTGCTGGTTCAGACCTGAAGCCAGCACAGCACTGGATCTTACCTAAGCCCTGCTATGATCACTCCCTGGCTACTGCTTATGTTTTCTCAAGGCACTGGGGCTCCAGAGTCAACAAGTGGCAAAGGCCAGCCAGATTTGCATCCTTCTTTTCACATCAATGAGGTCCCCTAGGGGGGTCCAGAGGTCCCATCTGGGAGTCAGGGACTAGATCAAAAACCTTAGAAATCTATCTAGTGTTCTATTGTACTGAAACTGAGTTGGCACTCAAACCACAAGACACAGTCCTTCCCACTCTTTCACCTGCTTTCCAAAAACGGAGGAGCCTCACCTCATAGCCACTGCCACCACAAGCCACAAGGAGAACTACTAGACTACCGCCCATATTCCCTTAAGGACCAAGGGCTCTTAAATAAGACTGTGGTGAATGCTGCCTGGCCTATGACTCACCTTCTAGGACACTGGGCTCCACTCTGTAAGGGCAGAACCAGAAATGCCATCCAAGAGTCAAGTTCTGGAATCAAGGACCCCCAATAGCTCACTTGGTCCTCTCCCCTGTGGCCATGCTGGTACCCACGATGCAAGAAAAAGTCCCCTTTACTTTTCCCTCTGCTTTTCTCAAGCAGAAGGAGTTTTGCCTCATGGCCACCACAGCTAGTATTGTGCTGAGTCTCACTGAAGCCAGCAAGTCTCAGAGGTTCACCCAACATCCTTGATGTAGTGCCTGGGTATTACTGCTGGTTATTCAGACCCCAAGGGCTTCAGTGAGCAGGTGATAAATGGTGTCAGGACTCGGCCCTTCCCTTCAAGGTTGTGGGTTCCCTTCTGGCCCAGGGTGTGTCTAGAAATGTCATCCACGATCTAGGGTCATTCCAGGCTGATATCCAAGAAGCAAGACAAAGTCCTCCCCGACTTCTCTCTCCTCTCTTTCAGTGGAAGGAAGATGTAACTTTTGGAACAGTGGCCTATGCAATCTGAGGTTAAAGGAGGGGTGATGCCGGCACTCCCTTACTTGCCCCAGCTGGTGTCTCAGTAGGTTGCATGCTCCCCCAATCCACTGTCTCTGATCCTAGTTTGGGACTAGGTCTTACCTAAAAGTTGCAGCCCTTATGGCCTAGGCTGCCTTTCAAGTTTACTTAGAGACATAATGCACTTTTATCCTCAGTGGCAAAGTTTGCAGGAACTCAAGTTTAGACCTCTGGGATAGGTGATTTCCCTCTGGCTAGGGATGGTTTAAATAATCTGTCTGTGGGCAAGCATCAGCTGAGTTTTGTCAGGTTTTCCTTTCTGCTGCAGCAGGACAGCACTGGGTTCAATGCCTCAGGACTGCCGTGCCCTTCCTCCCCAAGCACCCAGAGATGATCTCTGCACCATGCCTGCTACTGCAGGGAGAGCCAAGTGGAGGAGGGATATGTCAGCAATTCAATTCAGGACTGCTATTTTCTACATGTTTAGTGCCTCTTTTAGTGATATGAAGTTAAAACCAGGTACTATGAGTGCACACCTGAATTTTGTTCTTACGAAGGTATATTTTCTGTGTAGATAGTTGGTAAATTGGTGTATTTGTTGGGGGAACAATTGGTGGAGCTTTCTATTCTGACATCTTGCTCTACCTCCTCCTAATAGTGTAGTCTTAATTAAAAAAAAACAGTTAAGGCAATATGAGAAAGAGAGTAGATGACATTATCAAATACGAACCAAAAATTTATAAATTAACTCAAATATTATAAATAAAATACTTGGATTAGTTTTTATACTGCTATAAAGAACTGTCTGAGATTGGGTAATTTACAAACGAAAAAGGCTTAATTGACTCACAGTTCAGTATGGCTGGAGAGGCCTCAGAAAACTTACAATCATGGAGGAAGAAGAAGGGGAAGCAAGACACCCTCTTCACAACACAGGAAGAAGTAGAAGTGCCAAGCGAAGGGTGAAGAGTCCCTTATAAAACCATCAGATATCATGAGAACTCACTCACTATCATGAGAACAGCATGGGGGAAGCCATCCCCATAATTCAAGTACCTCTACCAGGTCTCTCCCTTGACATGTGAGAATTACAATTCGAGATGAGATTTTTGTGGGGACACAAGGCCTAACCATATCATTCAGCCCCTGGTCCCTCACAAATCTCATGTCCCATTAACATTTCAAAGCCAATCATGCCTTCCCAACACTCCCCCAAAGTCTTAACTCATTCCAGCATTAACTGAAAAGTCCAAGTCCAAATCCAAAGTCTCATTGAGATAAGGCACATTCCTTCCACCTATGAGCCTGTAAAATAAAAATGTAAGTTACTTCTGAGATAAAATGGGCATGCAGGCATTGGGTAAATTCTCTCATTCCAAATGGGATAAACTGGACCCAATAAAGGGTTTACAGGTCCCACACAAGTCCAAAACCCAGTAGGGCAGTCATTAAATTTTAAAGCTTCAAAATGATCTCCTTTGACTACGTCTTATATCCAGGGCATGCTGATGCAAGGCGTGGACTCCTAAGGTCTTGGACAGCTCTTCCTCTGTGGCTCTGCAGGGTACAGCCCCCATGGCTACTTTCACAGGCTGGCATTGAGAGCCTGGGCTATTCCCAGTGCATGGTGCAAGCTGTTGGTGGATCTACCTTTGTGGGGTCTGGAGGATGATGGCCCTCTTCTCACAGCTCCACTAGGCAGTACCCCAGTGGGACTCTGTGTGGGGGTTTCCACACTGCCCTAGCAGAGGTTCTCCATGAGGGCTCTACAGCAAACTTCTGCCTGGACATCCAGGCATTTTCACACATTCTCTGAAACCTAGACATAGGTTCTCAGTTCTTGACTTCTGTACACCTGCACGCCCAACACCACATGTAAGCCACCAAGGTTTGGAGCTTGCACCCTCTGACGCAATGGCCTGAGCTGTATGTTGGTCCCTTTTAGCCATGGCTGGGATGCAGGGCACCAAGTCTCAAGACTGCACAAAGCAGCAAGGCCCTGGGCCCATCCCATGAAACCATTTTTTTCCCCTCCTATGCCTCTGGGCCTGTGATGGAAGTGGCAGCCATGAAGACCTCTGACATGTCCTGGAGACATTTTCCCTATTGTCTTGGTGATTAACATTTGGCTCCTTGTTACTTATGCAAATTTCTGCAGTTGGCTTGAATTTCTTCTCAGAAAATGGATTTTTCTTTTCTATTGCATTGTCAGGCTACAAATTTTCTAAAGTTGTATTCTCTGCTTCCCTTTTAAACATAAGTTCCAATTCCAAATCATCTCTTTGTGAATGCACAATAGTGATGCTTTTAAGAGCACCCAAGTCACTTCTTGAACACTTTGCTGCTTAGAAATTTCTTTTTCTGTATACCCTAAATCATCTCTCTAAACTCCAAGGTTCCACAGATCTCTAGGGCAGGTGCAAAATGCCATCAGTTTCTTTGCTAAAGCATAGCAAGAGTGATATTTACTCTAGTTCCCAGTAAGTCCCTCATCTCCATCTGAAATCACCTCAGCCTGGACTTCATTGTCCATATCACTATCAGCATTTTAGTCAAAGCCATTCAATAAATCACTAGGAAGTTCCAAACTTTCTCACACCTTCCCATCTTCTTCTGAGCCCTCCAAACTGTTCCAAGCTCTGCCTGTTACCCAGTTGCAAAGTCACTTTCACATTTTTGGGTATCTTTATAGAAGCTTCCCACTCCTGGTACCAATTTACTATATTAGTCCATTTTCATACTGCTATAAATAACTGCCCAAGACTGGGTAATTTATAAAGAAAGAGGTTTAATTGACTCACAGTTCAGCATGGCTAGGAGGCCTCAGGAAACTTACAATCATGGAAGAAGGGGAAAGAAAGGGAAGCAAGGCACCTCCTTCACAAGGCAGCAGGAAGGAGAAGTGCTGAGAGAACAAAGAAGAGCCCTTTATAAAACCATCAGATCTTGTGAAAACTCACTATTCAGAGAATAGCATGTGGGAAACCACCCCCATGATTCAATTACCTCCACCTAGTCTCTCCCTTGACACCTGGGGACTGGGGGTACTACAATTCAAGATGAGATTGGGTGAGAACACAAAGCCTAACCATATCAATATTATTAAACTGAAGCCAGCAAAAGAGAAATAATTACATCACTGTAAACTTAGGCAAGTATGTTCAACATTAGAAAAGCTATTACATAAATTCACTGCATTAACAAATTAAAGAAGAAACATATGAGCTCATCAGATACAGAGGCACATTTGATAGGAGCAATTATTTTTATAATAAAACACAAAACAGAAATGAAAGAAAAATGTCTCCATTGATTAAGTATACCTTTTAAGACTTGCAACCATTATACCTAATGAAGGAATAAGAGACCCAGAGCCTTTGAGTCAAGAACTAAGTAAGGCTACCAATTATATTCAAATTGCTCATGAAATCCTAGACAAAACAAATTTTTTAACAAAAAGGAGAAAAAAAGTTATATGATTTGGAAACTTACATTACAGTCAACCCTTGAACAACATGGGTTTGAAGTGTGAGGGTCCACTTATATGCAGACTTTTTTCAGTAAATACATTGGAAAAATTTTTGGAGATTTATGACAATTTGAAAAAACTTACAGATAAAACACATAGCCACAAAATATTTTTAAAAATTTAGGTATGTCATGAATGTATAAAATTTATGTAGAAACTAGTCCACTTTGTTACTATCATAAAATATATGCAAACTTATTATAAAAACTTAAAATTTAGTTTAAAACTAACACACACAAACACTTACAGACCATACATGGCACCAATCACAGTCAAGAGAAATGTAAATAAATGTGAAGATGCAATATTAAATCAAAGCTGAATAAATTTACTGTAGTGCATACTATACTACTATAAAAGTTGTATAACCACTCCTGTTGCTATTGTGGTGAGCTCAAATGTTGCAAATGTCCACTTAAATCACCATGTGATGCTAATCACCTCTGTGCGAGCAGTTTGTCTCCTCGATAAATTACATCCCATAGTAAAAAAGTGATCTCTTGTCATTTTTGCCTATTTTCATCGTGTTTAGTGCCATATGGCAAACCTTGAATAACACCATGAGAACCATATGAAGTGCCACTAGTCATGCTGGAAGTGTTCCCAAGAAGCAGAGAAAAGTCATGACATAACAAGAAAAAGTTAAATTGCTTGATATGTACTGCAGATTGGAGTCTGCAGCTGCGATTGCCTGACATTTCAGACAGATGATTCATCTTGTGAACAGATGATGTAAACTTACAGTATTGACAAATACACTAATTACTGTAAATGTATTTTTTCTTATAATTTTCTTAATATTTTCTTTTGTTTACTTTTAGTAAATATGCAGTATATAATACATATAGCATACAAAATATGTGTAACTCACTGTTTAGGTTATAGGTAAGGCTTCCAGTCAACAGTAGGCTATTAGTAGTTAAGTTTTGTGAGAGTCAAAAGTTATACACAACTATGTGACTGTGAGGTGGAGAGTGCCATCCTCAACCCCACGCTGTTGAAGGATCAAGTGTAATTTGTAGGTAATGTCAAAGTCTATCTACATAGAAAATTTACAATTTCCTATAGAAAACAATTAGTATAATTAAGGAAATTCAAAATATAGTTATGTATAAGATAAATGAGTGAAATCAATTATATTTTAATCTATCAGAAATAATTGAGAAGTACAAATTCTAAAAAATAAATGACACTAAATCTAACAAAACATATGCAAGACCTGTATGGAGGATATTATTTAATTATACTGAAAAACACAGAAGATTTAATTAAAGAAAATATATTCTATGTTCATGGATGGGTAGACTAAGTTACATAAGATGCCAATTCTTCACAAATTAATCCAAAAAAGTCAATACTAATTAAAATTTCAATAAGTTAGTTTTTGGAGCATAATAAGTCAATACTGAAATTTATATGCAATAGCAAAAAGACAATAATTAGCTAAGAGAATTTTTGAGGAAAAAGGGCAAGTATCAAAATATCAAGACTTATTTTAATGTAATAGTAGTAGTAACACAGTTACAATTTTGTCAAGTGTTTTTATGTGTCAGATGCTGTGCTAAGGGTTTCATAAGCATTTGCTAACTCAATCCTCATAACAACCCTTAGGTTGTACAATGGACTGAATGTTTGTCCTCCCCTAAAATTCATATGTTGAATCCTAATGCCCAATATGATGGTATTAGGAGGTAGGGCCTTTGGGAGGTGATTAGATCTTGAGGGTGAGGTCCTATAAAAACAACTCCACAGAGCTGCCTTACCCCTTCCACAATGTGAGGCAAAAAAAGAAAAAAAAAAAAAACAGCCATCCATGAACCAGGAAGTGGGCCCTCACCAGATACTAAATCTGTCGGTGGATTGATCTTCAGATTACAATCCAGAACTGTGAGAAAAAATTTCTGTTGTTTATAAGCCACCCAGTATATATGATATTTTGTTATAGCAGCCCTAATGGATTAAAACAGGTAATTACCATTGCTAAATTCATTCAACAGATGAGAAAACTGAGGCACAGAGAGACTAAAAAATACACACAAGGGGATTCACTGGAATATGGTGAAGACAAGATTCAAACACAGATATTTGACTTTGGAAGTACCATGCCATATCCCCCAAAACAATATAGTTGACAGTGTAGTTTTGATGTATAGATATATAAAAACACAAAGAAAACCAGAGAGGGGTCAGAAATATAACAAAATATTTTTAGAAAATTACTATATGACAGAGATATAATTACAAATCTGTGAGGAGGAGAATGAGATATTCAATAAATAATAAAGAAAAAACAAAATTAGATCCCTGCATCATACTACATGTAAATATATAGCTATATACAGGTTGACCTCTAATATGAAAATCTGAAATCTGAAAATCTCCAAAATTTGAAAGTTTTTGAGAACTGACATAATGTCACAAATGGAAAATTTCACACTTGACCTCACATGATGGGTCTCAGTCAAATCACAGGCACACAACACACCATTTATTTAGCATCCCCAAGGGAAAAATAAAATTACTTTCAGTCTATGTGTATAAGGTATATACGAAACATAAATAAATTTTGTGTTTAGACTTGGATCCCATCAACAAGATACCTCATTATGTATATGCAAACATTACAAATTCTGTAAAAAAATTGAAATCTGAAATATTTCAGGTACCATGCATTTCAGATAAGGGATACTCAACCTGAATATTAAAAGTCTTAACGTGTAAATTAAAATATTATAACTTGGGAAGAACATGTAAGATAAAATCTTTATGGTCTCAGAGTAAGAAAAAATTTCTTAAACTATACATAATAAACTATAAAGAAAAAATTGCTAAATTTGAATATTTAAATAAAAATCTTTCTATATAGCAAAATATGCCATAAATAATTAAAAAGATAAACCACAGACTGGATAATGATATTTACAATTTATGTAACCAAAATATTTTGTTAGGTAGACTACAAAACACTTTTATGAATATAAAAAGACACATAACCTAAGGAAAAATAGACACAGGATATGAATGAGCAATTGATAAAAGAGCTAAAAGTTCATTAGACCTGAGAAACAATGTTCTACTATACTACTAATTGCATGACAAAAAAAATGAAATAACATTTTACCCAACAGAGAAGCAAAGATGAAAGCGAAATTCAGTAAAATTTCAACAATTAGTGATGATGTGAATTAAACAACTTTCATATACTAAAAGCGGAAGTATAAACTGTCACACCAGGCCAGTATTACAAGATACACTGATAAGCAAAAGCATATATAGTAGCCTATGATAAGCCTTAGTTATTTGTATCAAAATGGATAAATATCAAGTAACTATGTTGAGGAAAAAAAAAGAAGTTGCAGAATGACACATGCACAGTTGACCCTTAAATAACACATGTTTGAACTTCGAGGATCCAATTTTACTTGGATTTCTTTCAATAAAAGTTATATTGAATGCCTCTGCCTCTTCTGGCTTTTATTCTACCTCCTCCACCTCTTCCGCCTCTGCCACCCCTGAAACAGTAAGAACAACCCTTTCTCTTTCTCCTCCTCCTCAGTCTACTCACCATGAAACTAATGAGGATGAAGGGCCTTATGATGATCCACTTCTACTTAACAACAAATATATTTTCTCTTCCTCATAATTTTCTTAACAACATTTTTTTCTTTAGCTTACTTTATTGTGAAAATACAGTATATAATACACATAATATACAAAATATGTGTTAAGCAAGTGTTTATGTTATTAGTAAGCCTTCCAGTCAACAGTAGGCTATTAGCAGTTAAGTCTGGGAACAGTCAAAAGTTATATGCAGATTTTCAACTGTGTGGGAGGTCGGCACTCCTAACTCCCATGTTGTTTAAGGGTCAACTGTAGTATGATACCACTTATATAATAACATGCAAACTCTATCTTGTTTATAGAATCATACATATGTATAAAATTATAAAAATAGGCATAGAGAAGTTAAAAATCAAATCAAGATAATTATGACCTCCAGGAAGGGGAGAATGGAATGGGATAAGGGGCAGTTATCCAAGGGATTTCAAATGTATTGGAAATGTTTATTTGTCTAAAATAAAGATATGAAGCAAATATGAAAAAATGTTAAATTCGAAAAAGCTGGATGTTGAGTACACAGATGCTGACTATATTATTCTGTATACCTACCTTTTCATTTGCTTGAATTATTTCATAACATAGAGAACCAATTGTTTCATTTATATATATATATACACATATATACACATATATATACATATATAGATTTAGGCTATTTGAATGGAAACATTCGTATGAAAGGTGAATGCATTCTGTGCATTTTATTAAATTTGAAAATGTAAATACATTACTTTCTAAGAGAACATAGAATTTTTCCTTAATTGTAGCTTTTTCTACAATCATCTCAAAAACTATCTGTTTGTCTGAAAATTAACTGGATACTTCACAAATCTGACTAAAAAGAACTGGAATAATCTATTTTGGATCATTTCAAATAAGTGAATTACTGCAATGAAGATAAATAAGTACATACATGGAGATAATTTGTTAAGAATTAAAACATTGAGAAGATGTTTCTCTCTTTCTTGCCTATGGTAGGATATAGCAAATTCCTGGTCCTTCTTTCGTTCCACAAATACTTATTAAGAACTAACCATATGTCAGGGCCAAAACAAACAAGTTTTGTAATTTTCCGGGGCTTCCTATCTAGTGGGAAAAGATAGCAATTAACAACTAGACAAATAAATAAATATCAATTTGTGGTGAGTGCTATGAAAATAAAGTGAAACCAGGTAATCTGGTGAGGGTGGTAGAGCTGAGATCAGAAAGAAAAGGAGCAAAACATGCAAGAGTCTGGCAAGAATAGCTTCCAGACATTTCCCCCAGGACTTGGATATGTACTTAGACATGCATAAATTCCCCAAAGTCTTCAGATCTTTGAATTATTTCTTCCCTTTTGAGACTTCTCTTTTGTAAAGAAATATTTTATCATTTGGCTAGAATATCTGCCTACATGATGATGATTCCAGAACAACACAGCTTTCTTAAGATGTTGGACTGGGGCCTTGAAGGCTAGAATCTCAAAATCAAAGGCTAGGATCTCAAGACTCAAAGGTCTCAGAACTAATGAGATTCAAACTTGTGAGCCTTTGAGGTAGCTTACAAATATAGTAATCACCATCTTTCCCCCTACACATACACCATCTGACTCCCTTTTATTGCTTTGCTCTTCTTAGAACTTATGAAAACATACTCTTGTTTATTGGCTGTCTTCCACACCAGAATATAAGCTCCCTAAGAGTAAGGGTTTTTGAAGGTTTTGGCTCTTTTGTTCACTACTTGTATAATACCTGTGCATAACATGCGATCAATAAACACTTACTGATTGAGTTTGAATAAATGTTAAAACATTGAACTACAATGCTCTAACCCTACTGCCCTAAGTTGTGCCCCAATTGTAAGATACATAACTGTTTTTCTCTTTAGTCATATTACAAGCAATTCTAGGATAGATACTATGCTTTATGGTGCTTCTATATTCTCTCATCATGTCTAAACCAATACTGGGTATACTAGGCTTCTTAAAGGAATAATAATTATCCAAATGATTGTTTTTCATGTTTGTGCTGCCTAAAGGCAGGGCAATGGAGAAAATGACATATTAACCTGAGGGCTTATAGTTCTTACAAATCTGTAAGAGATGATAAAGACATGGTTGTAAGTTAGAGAAGAAAATAAACCATTTTGTTTAATACCTGTAGCCAACGCACATAGATGGAACTCTCAAACAGGGAAACTTATTTAAGCTTTTGATAAAAAGTTACTTTACTTGCAACCTAAATAATACGGTTATAACTACAAATCTGTGTTCATCCTGACACAGAGCCTGTGCTATGCCCAAAGATGTTTTGGAGAATATCTGTATTTAAAAAACAGAAGCTAATGGATGAAATGAAACAAAATATGAACTACGGAAACTAAGATGAATACCAAGTACTTCTGACAAATGAAGATTTGCCTTATGTGTCAACTCACTGCTTGGTTTTGTTTGTTTAATAATTAGGATATCTCACAAACTTATATAGCACCTATTAAACAGTCAGCATTCAATAGGGCTGGTCCAAGCACAGAATTTCACACTCATATTTTAGAGGCATCTTCAGACCCACTTGCCTAAACTTCTGCACTGAGGTGCTACTGGTTTGAAATGTTCAGAAGAACCATTTCTACAGGTTAAGACTCTGTCTCTAGGAAATCTTAAGGGAACAAAAAGATACTCCCTAGGGAGTGTCTGTTTAGTTTATCACTCCCAGTGGATTTTTCAATTCCTAGCAGAAAGCAAAGTCCTAAGTGGTTGGAAGAGAGAGTAGGTAAGTTTGGTAGGGGAGGTGGAAAGCAAAGGCCTATGATGGTATTTCTCAAAATAAGGTTTTATGAACAACATACAACAGAATCACCAAGAGATACTTTTTTTGAAATGCAGTTCCAAGCCCACTGACTCAGAATCTGTCAAGGTACATATTAAAGCATATTGTCTTTCCAAGAGAAAGGCAGGGCAGCCTCTTGTATCATTCCTAGATCACCACTGTTTGGAGCATGGGCAATCAGGGAAGTGCTAAACTTTGGGAATGTGGGTAAAAAAATGGGTCAAGAAATGCGACATTACTTGAAGTGGGTAAGTTATATAGATGAGCTGGATCAAACCAGACCACAGCAAAGACACAAAATCTGAGTGCTGACCTCTAGAAGTAATAATGCAATAAAAAAAACACCTAGTTCTCAGTGGAAGGTATGTATCAAATGTTATTATAATAATTTATGATGAACAGATCTTTTTCTATAAGAAGCCAATAGTAAATATTTTTGGCTTTGCAGATCATACAATCTGTATTACAACTACCCACTCCACCCTTGTAGCATGAAAGTAGCCACAGACAATATGTAAACAGATGAGCATGGTTGTATTCCAATAAAACTTTATTTATAATAATAGGAAGGATACGGTCTACACACCATAGTTTGCTAACCCCTGCTGTAGTCTGTCTTAGAAAAAGAAAAGTTTTACTTATATTCCAATCTGAGATGGTGTATGCTTCTGTGGGTGTGAGTGTGTTTGTGCTTTATGCACTATCTGTATTTATAAATAAACTGGAAGGAAGTACACAAAATACATATGAATAATAATTTATTATGAATAATTTTGTGTTTCCCCTATACTTTCTAAATTTTCCACTACTTTTTATATGTAATTATTTTACATTTTCCTTTTGTAACTCTTGTATAGTCAGAAAAAATATACATCATTTGAAAAATAAAGATGAAAACAGTTAGCTTATATGTTCCTCAATAGAAAACCTCTGCTGGGAATTCATAACACCTTTTGTGTTGAAAACAATCAGGTCCTCACCATGCTTGCAGATAAAAGTAAAAACTCACTCGAGTCCAGCTCATTGGTGCAAGCAAAAGAGGAACAGAAAGGACGAGGGCAATTCAGCAGTTAACTGCACAAGCATTACCCAGTGATCCTAATTTCCATGATTTTAATAATAATGAGTGAAACCCAAAGTGTTAAGTTGCACTTTCTACCTCAGCAAAACAGAGCGATAATTGTGCGGAGAATAATTTTATGGGTGAAGTGTGCCCTGTATTGTAAAAGATTAGAATAAAGTACTCTAATACACAATGTCTTAGCAGGTGCAGGCACTTACCTGAGCAATTAAAATCTTCTTAATATACAAATCACAGCCAATGAGACTGCTGGCATGACAGAATAGATCTTTCAGGACACAAAGTGTTTGTCTAAAACAGGTTTTTTTTTCACCCTGGCTTTATTTATTTATTTTTGCTAGCAATCATTTGTAGATCTTTTATTTGAAAAAGAAAATTGACCAAACATGGATAATTTGCTCCAAATATACCCAAGCACATTCATTCTCTTACAAATCCATTCAGACCACAAAAAGCTATTAAATACTTACTATGTATGAGGCACTGTGCTGGGTGCCGAATAGGCTATTTTGGGACCAATTATCATCTTCCCCACAAACAGAGGGAAGCGCTTCTAGATGATGGCTATGAGTTGTCAGGCTGGTAAAAATGGTCATTTGAGTCCTCTCCAGGTTGCTGGCATTCTGCCCAAGTGGTTCAATTCCTGGTCATCTTAGGACCATGCTTCCAAGATGCTAGACTAGCATAACAGAAGGCCAGCCCTCTGGACCTAACTTTGCAGGTGAAATGTTAAATAGAAATGAAATTAACACAGGCTCCGGCTCCTTTCCTCCCCTGTCTCTTCAACATATTTCAAGCTGGTTCTTTCCTTTATTCTTTATAAAAACTACTCTTATAAAGTCCCCAATGAATTCTACATTTTTAAATCCAGTAGTCAATTATCAGCAGCATCTGACAAGAGGCCATTCCTTCTGCCTCAATCTTCTCCATCAATCCCCTTGATGTGCAGGACATCACACATCTCCCTGCTAGTTCCTGTCCAGTCAAGTTGACTCTTCCTCTTCTTCTTGACCTCTGTTAAGTGCCTCATAGTTTAGTTAGTCCTACCTCTTCTCTTCTCAATGTACAACTCACTTCCTAAGTGAGTTTATCAAGTCTTGTGGCTTTAAATTCAAATTATATGCCAACGATTGGCAAATTATTATCTTTAGTCCAGATTGTCTCCCAAAGACTAAACTCACCAGTCTAACATGACCTCTTACCTGGATATATAAGAGCTATCTCAAACATAAAATGTTCCAAACTGATTCTCACAAAGCCTGCATATCTTCAGCCCCCTAAATCTTAGCTTACTTCAATTGCATCACTTCAGCGGCTCAGAGAGAAAACTTTGGTGTTATCCGTGACCCCTCTCTTTCTCTTATGCCTCACATTCAAACCATCAGGAAATCTGGTTGGCTCTACTTTCAAAATACACAGAGTCAAGTTCCTCTGGACCATCCCCACTGTCACATCAATGTCTAAACTCCTGTCATCTCTCAGTTGGACAACTGCCATGGCCTCTGGCAATAATCTTGGACATCAAGGATTACCATGAATATCTCATCTGCAGTTCATTTTGATGATGCAGAAATCAGTTCAGGCTGCCCCAAAAGGTTTCGGAGAACATGTTAACCATAGTATAGCTTTGATAGGCAGAGAAAATAAAATTGAATAGGTCGGCCTCCTAAAATACTACAAGATTTACAGGAAGTGTTTAAAACTCACTTCAGTGACACACTTCATCAATGACACAATAGTCTGTCTTCATATTTCAGACATGCTGTTGGGAATCATTTACTAATTTTTTAATAAATTAAAAAGTTATCCAGATTTGCATGATCAGTCTATCTGCATGCCCATTGGTAAATCTGTTTGGTTAAAGATATTACTGGCATGGAAAGGATGACCACAAATGTGCTCTTTCTTCTAGAGCAATTTTGGCTTCTCTACATTGACACAATCTTCACCACCACGGGTGGGAACAAAAACATCCCGGCAGTGAAGAGCCTGTCTAAGCATGAGTAGTGGGTTGCAGGTGGCTAGCACATCCCCAAGACCATCTCTAGAGGTGTTGAGAATGTCCTGACCCTTGTGACACCCAAGAGTCAACACATGCCTTTAAAATGTATTACACCTTTGCATATGGGTACACAGGAAACTTTATCAGAGGCTCAACCCCTGAGGTAAGGTCTAGGATTTGCCTTCCTAGAAAAAAAACCCAGCAATTTTGATGCTGGTTGTCTGTGAACCACATTTTGGAAAACTCTAATGTGGTTCAGTTAGAATAGGGTTGGGTTTCAGCCATCCAGAGATGAGGTTCGACCATGGTCTCCAAATCACTGGGTAATCCTGGCAAGGCGTTTCTAGCATTCTAAGCCTTCGTTTTTACATTTACAAAATAGAATAACAAGATATAAGCAGGTATTATTTTCCTGTTAATCAGTTCTGGTGAAATAACAGGAAAATGCTTAAAAACCCCAAAGTACCACACAAATTTAAATTACTGTTATTATTTCTTTTACACACATTGCCTTGTTTTTATTATCCCTAGTCAGATTTCTAGTAAAGTTTTAATTTGTGGGCCAGTTTTATATCCATGAACTTATTTGAAGCTTTTTTACATCTTTTTTTTTTTTTTTTTTTGAGACAGAGTCTTGCTCTGTTGCCCAGGCTGGAGTGCAGTGGTACGATCACTGCAACCTCCACCTCCTGGGTTCAAACGATTCTTCTGCCTCAGCCTCCTCAGTAGCTGAGATTACAGGCACCCAGCACCACACCCAGCTAATTTTTGCATTTTTAGTAGAGATGAGGTTTTGTCATGTTGACCAGGCTGGTTTTGAACTCCTGACCTCAGGTGATCCGCCTGCCTTGGCCTCCCAAAGTGGTGGGATTACAGGGGTGAGCCACTACACCTGGCCTTGAAGCTATTTTAGAATTAAAAAATGCATCTTTATAAATACAGAAACCACCTCAGAGTTTAGAGATGATTTATTTTATACACTTCACAAGAAAGCAGTGAAGCAACTGGTGTTTCCCCCTCACTTTATCAAAACTATGTGATGAGTCTTATGACATACAAAGTAATTAAAACCAGGAAAGAATAAGTATGGCAAAAAAAATCCATCATATAGAAAGTTAGACAATTTTGGGGAGGTGCAATACTGTGTATCAACTTCCATAAGAAAAGTCGCATCAATTATAAATCAACCACACAGCACAGAGATTAAATGTAGTAACTTCTCCTTGGGCCCTGAGAGGAAGAAGCTGGTCCAGAGATATCTCCTGCTTTAGCGGGTGGCAACAGGTGGCAATATAGCCAGGGGCAGAGTGGGTGTCAATCCACTATCAGTACATTGGCCTACCTCTATGTTCCCCTGCAGTGGCAATGGATCATCTCAAGGACCTGATGTCTCTATTTCTGTGATTGAGGGCTTTCTCTGGGCTAAGGGAGGTTGGTCAGTCCTCATACAGAGCCACCCAAAACTCAACCAATGAGGAATAGGAGACAGAAGAGGAATACCCCGGGTTCTTCATAAGTGGGATAATTTCATGGTGCACCAATCCTCAAAGGAGCCCTCAGAAAGATGGATCCCCAATTTCCCATAGTTGTAATTTGATCATTAACATACCCTGTACTGACCCCTCAGTCTTATCTGGCTCTCCCCATAATCCCAGGTGCACCTCCTGGGATAGACTCTGAAATAACTACCTGTCCCCAAGTCTCTATCTAGAGGTCTGCTTTTGTGGAAACCCAAACTAACACCATGGGCTTTGGAATAAGATAAATTTTTATTCTTGTTTAATCACTTGGTAGTTGTCTGGTCTTGAGCAATTTACTTAACCTTTCTAAATACCAATTTTCTTATCTACAAAATATAGATGATAGTCACTATGCTTATTTCATAGAACTACTGTGGAGATTAAAGATGTAAAACAAATAGTATAGAAATTGACATTTAATAAATGCTAAATAAGTGCTGGCCATTGTGACTGTGGTTGTTAAGAGGGCATTTCAAACAACCCGTGAGACACCATTCACTCCTATTAGACTAGGAGAAAATGACAAATCCTGACAATATTTAGTGTTGGTGGATTGTATTTTTTTAAATGGGGATGTTCACACTTTATTGTTGGGAGAAGCTGTTATGACTATTTTGGCAAGCAGTTTGACAATATCTAAATACGGATACAGAGAATGCACTCATTTCATTAACATGCTCATCAATGGGGACAGATGATAGGGAACTGGACCAAGTAAGCTACACTGTCAGTTTGACCAAGTTGGTGAGCCTCTCATTGTACAAGGTTTATTACTGAGTAGCTTAAACAACAGAAATTTATTTTCTTATAAATCTGAAGGCTAGAACTCTGAGATCAAGGTGTTAGCGGGGTTGGTTTCTTCTGAAGGAACTCTCTTTGGCTTGTAGATGTTGGGGTTCAGAAAACAATACCCCAAAATGAAAGCCTCAGAAGCAGCCTCAGAAGCAAAAGTTTTTCTCCAATCTTCTCCTGCCCTCCTGTCAGTCAGTCCCATTCTCTTCCAAGGTTAGCCATGGACACTAGAATTCCTCTTCCCCAAGATGAGTCATAGATATCAGAACCCCTTTTCCCTAAAGCCAGCCACAAAACCTGAAAGTATTACTCTGTTCCCTCCACCTTTCTGTGTAAAAACTGTCCACGAAGACATTATCTGACCTACCTTGTTTGATTGTAGGTCTATACGACCCCTACTCCAGAGAGGGCCCTGCCTACATCCATAAGGAAGGAATGCAAGCTTAGAGAGGGTGCTAATAATCCAGACAGGTAGGACTTGCTGGGCTTCCCCACGCACGCTATTAGCACTAGATCAAACCCTTTTTGTCCAATCATATTTCTATACTGCTATCCATACTTTGTGAACCTAAGCATACAAATAGACAATTTCCCCTGTTTCTTTGGGTCTTCATTCAGCAGGCTCTTGTATACACAAAGAGGCTTAAATACATAAGCCTTAAATAAATGTGTGTGCCTTTTCTCCAATTAATCTGCTTTTTACACGTTGATTTTTCAGCAAGCCTTCAGAGGGCCAAGTCCTTGGCCCCTGCAATGGCTATCTTCTCCCTGCATGGTCTTCTGTCTGTACCTTTCTGTGTCCTAATTTCCTTTTCTAATAAAAACACCAGCCAGATCTAATTACGGCCCCCACCAAAGACTTTATTTTAATTTAATTAACTCTTCAAAGACTCTATCTCCAAATACAGTCACATTCTGAGGTACTAGGGGTTAGGACATTAACATTAATTTGGGATGAGGGACAATTTAGCCTATAACATTTACAAACTAGAGAGAATAATGCCTATCATGCAAGCACTGGGTAAAAACCAATGAAAAATTGCACACTGAAAATAGAATCTTATAATTATCAAAGTAACTGAGGCTGCCCAATTATAATACCATGTATGTAGTTCAGGCCAGCTCAGCCTTCAAGTAGACAACAAATCCTGCTATGGTCCTTTGCAGCAAATAAAGATAGAAGAGCATCACCACATTCTGTGACAGAACCACAAAAACATAAAGGTCAATCCTTTCTCCAAAGGTGCTCTGGCCAGGCAAGTCACCTGAACATCAAGGCTATAATTACGCACCTAATTATGGGTTGCTTGGTTTTTGTTTGTTTATGTTTGGATACAGACTCTTTAACAAAAGATATGAGTCCTTTCTTAAAATACATGCTGGCAATTTGACACTATGTCCTGCCACCCAAGTTGTGTTGGGGGGAAGCCATAGAAAGTTGGGGTCATCACATTTTTTATCCTTGCCTGCCTTTGATCATGCTGATGTGGTTCTCATGTTCTGCCAGCTTAATCCAAGCACTGCACGAAGTAAATTAATTCACAGGTGAAATCTGTTGAAATTAAAATATATGTATGTATCAGTTAGTTTATCATATTTCCCTCTCCAACACATATCATAGTTATCATGCCACCAAAGGTGCAAAGGCTGCTGGAAGTCTGACCAGTTAGGCTACTCAAAATCACATGGGAAGGGGCACCATGAAGCTCTCAACTCTGGCCCTCTTACACTCTATCCTTCGTCTGACTATGACCCTTGTCAAAGAAAGGATCCAGCAGCAATTCAGGAAATACCTGCACTTTTCACTCTAGCTTCCCCAAAGCTCTCTCTCATTGATGACAGAGACCTGCCCATCTGTATTCCCTCTCATTCATTCAAATGAAGTGTGTGATTCCCCCCAAAGACCAGAACACAGCCTGTGCCCATCAAGGCACTTATAAACTGGAAAGAACTTCAGCCTTCAGAAGCCAAGCACTCGCATCAGCACATCCTAGCCAGACCTGTGTGGGGTTCTGAACATGGCTACTTAAAGTGCCCTTTCCATGTGACTTCTCCTCCTGAGTCACTTTCAGTGAGCTTTTCTCTCCTAATCGCATCACTGTCTGAACTCCACAAAGACGTCTACACTTTCCTTGGAGGTTTCTGCCTGATTTCCAAGTAATGGTAAGAGTGTGGCAGGGCCACGGGGACCAGCCCCACTTTAGCTGTAGGGTCCCACTACCCACTCTGCTCTATGGCCTGGTCAGCACTTATGATGCATTGTCCCATCACCTGCACCACTTACAGCACAAAAGCTATTTAGCCAGTGCCTGCAACCCTTCAGCCTGCGATGCCTTGACAGCAGAGGTTATGGCAAAAAAGAGAGAGAGGGAGAGGGGGAGAGAGAGAGAAAGAGAGAACAATGTGCAATCGGCACTGCATTAGAGATGGAAAAAGTACTTAAAGCCTGCAACATTCATCAAGACTGAATACATAAATGCCACATTTTGAATAAGCGAAGCAAAAGACAATGACAAAGGAAAGGCGCATTGCTTCAGGAATCTCTATCATTTTCATTTGCTGCTGTCAGGAACCTGTTTTTTGCCTCTCACTCTATCAGCCATTATAGCATTAATGAAGTAACCTCACATAGTTATTGACTGGCTTGTCAGAGGCCCTGCCTGATCCCTTAATAGAAACCATTGGTCTTCAGTTAAAAATGGGGTGAGCTGGGAGGTGCTGTGGGCATGTGCTGAATTTCAAGTGCACTCCTGAGGTTATCAAAAGCCATGAAATGCAAATTATTATATTTTTTAAACACACAGATTTCATGCAACTGAGCATATAAAATTGACTAATATTGTACTTTATGCATGCCTTATAATGTTTTCAAATATGCTCTGCATATGTTCTTCTCCCAGAAAGTTGTGGGTGGTATTTGAATAAGTAGAGGTAGGCCTAGTTTTATTTTGTTGCTTGAGTTGTCTTCTGTTTGCTGCAAGCCAGCACTTCTATCTAATATAGAGCCATGTTGGTACACTGTCTGCTCAAACAACACCACCAGTCCCCTTGTCTGAATTTCAGTCTCAGATCACAATTATTTTTCTCTCACAATTTTCTTTCCTCATCTAAAGGTATCCAGCTCTTCAAACTAGCATATCATTTTCTAACAACTGCAGATTGGCAGGAAGTCTAAGGAATAAATTCTTTTCCAAGAAAACAATACACTGGAAAAACAATCCTCGATGCAGAGTTGTTAATTCCAGTAACATAATACTATAGAATAGATATGATAAAATGCAAGCACAACAAAACAAAAAAGGGTAAAATATGAAAAGTCAAGGATAAAAAACCTTGGAAAGTTGATTATATTTCTGAATCAGAAAAAGCCAAGACAATGATTACAGGGTTAAGCTTGAGGGGGCCTTCAAAGAGACACTGATAAGAATGCGTAGCTAGCATTGTTTTTTTGGGCACATAGAGTGCTAGCTTCACATTGGTATTTAATTGGATCATTCTCACAGTATAAAGTTTTGACCTTTTCTCAGCTTCTCAGGAGAGGAAATGTGGCATCTACGTCTGTTGATTTGCATGATGGCTCCCCAAAACTGGCTCCCTCTGACAGTAGATTATGTGCATTTCTCACCTTTGGGATCATCCAAAAACTATGAACAAGAAGCTCAAAAATGTCTTCTCTGCATATTTTATATTCAAATACTTGTTGCTTCCCTTTGCCATCAGCACTATCTCAGTTCAACTGCTTCCTCACATGGACAATCTGTAGACTCACCAAATTACATTACATTTTCTCACTTAAGAATAAAATTAAAGACCTAAGACTTAGCCACTATATAAATATTAATGAGTCAACTTCTAAAGTTTCAACTTAGTTGAAAGAAATATTAACTAGCTCCCATTGTTAGCCTATTATATTCAAGCAGCTATACATTAACCTAAAGAAAAACTGAATATGCATTTTCTTCTAAGCCATTTTGCTCTCTTTTAGACTGGACCCAAAATCTTCAATAAAAACATATTTATTGTACTTTTTTTCACATGTCCACAAAGCCCACAAAACCTAAAATTGCAAGGATGCAAACTCTTCTTGATCTCTAGCATTAATAGCGGTCATTTATTGTTTTCATTAGAAAGACATTTAGCAGGTGGTATATAGTATGTTCTAGCTGCAAGCAAAGATTACAAGCTTTTTCAATGTTTAAGGTCAAATCAAAGATATAAAAGTATAGCCAACTCGTAGCTACTTTGAAAGCTCTATCACATTTTTGATGTCAATAAACATATAATTATACATTCATATAGCTAAAACTGTAACCTACCTCTATGCCATTTTAATTCAATGTTCTTATGTTAGTCATAAATAAAACAGAGGCCCAAATAAGATAAGTGACTTGTTCAAGGTCATATAATAAGTCACTGACATTTATGTGATCATTTATTCAAGATACATTTATTTGAACACATTCTATGTATGAGGCACTGGAGTCAGCCCTGAAGACATAAAAATTATAAATACTTGGTCCCTAATCATGTGAAGCTCATGATATAGTGGTGAACAGGCACTGTTTAATAATTTGTCATCAGTGCTCTAACAGGAGAAGCACAGAGATACTGTGCTGGAAGGGGAGCAGTAAGAAAAGGCTTCCAGAAAAAGGGATATTTAAGTGGAGACTTGAAAGATAGAATGGATTCAAGCATATAATGATAACAAAATGAGAATGGAGAGTTTAGTGTTAGGCATTCAGTGAAAGATATGGCATGTATGAAAGCTTGGAGGTGAGAGGTAAGATAATTTGTTCAAGAAACAAAGTCAGATCATGAAGACCGGAATGTAGACTGTGAGGTGAGAAATTGGAAAAGCCAGCAGAAGCCATGTTATGAACAGCCTCTGGATCAAGGCAACGACTTTAAACTTCCTCCTTAGAGCATTCTGAAGTTATGGAGGGTATTACGCAGGGAGGTGAGCTAATCAAATTTATAATTTGTAGAATCAGCCTGGCTAGAACTGAAAGGAGTAAGATGCAGGGCTGGAGAAAGAGACCAGTAAGAGCTAAAACAAAGGTGAGAGATAAAGATGAGGATGATAGCAGTGAGGATAGTTGAAGGCCTATTTAGAAGTGAGATTGACTGACCCTGGTGATGGGAGGGAACTGGAAAAGGAGGAGGAAGTAGGAAAGAAATAGGAGGCAACTACGCCTTCCACATTTCTGGGTAGGGCTACTGGATACTTGGTGGTTCCATTCATTGTGGTAGATAGCAGATGAGAATCATATTTAGATGAAAGAGAATGATGAGTTCAATTTTATACAAGTTAAATGATTAACAACAATCATTTCGGTCACCAAGTGAATAAATACGGCAGAATCTCAAAGCCAGAATGGAATCCGGGCCTGCAAACCAGCAGTCCAGTGTTCTTTCTCTGTAACTGAATGAATAATGACTCCTTCCTGCCTAAAGTGCTGAATGTTGAAAGCAGCTTTCTAAAAATTAACTACTGAAGAACTCCAAGACACAATAGAAGGCTTCTTTAGAATATGCACCTAGACTTTTCAGTTTTCACTAGGTTTTCTAGTCTCAAAAGTCATAGTACAACTTTTACCCAGAGCATTATTAGTTATAAAAGAAAAAAAATAAACATCTTACCTTTTATGCATTTACCACTTTACAGCTCACAAAGCACTTTCACAAATGTAAGTTATAGCATTTAATCTCCTAAAGGTAATGTCTTTTGTGCTGTTTCTCGTCACTGCTATGACATACACTGCCACAGTTTACAGTGAAGTATCTTTGTCAACCCTATGATCTTGCTGGGACAGTTGGGTCCAGCCAGGTGCCTCCAAACAATCTGTTCTAAATGTGCTCCTTTGTAAATAAGGGAACTGAATTAAAACACTCCAAGGTCCTGTCTGGCTTTAAGATTCTGTGATTTTAAGCCTGAAGCTTGGGGTTCTGGAATACTGAATTTATAGTATGTTATTTACAAATCAGAGATGCACATAATGAGGAAAAAAAATGCAGACCATGTCAGAAAACACCGAGAGGAAAATGAGAGCAGGAAGTAAGAGCTTTCATGGAGAAATCATTGCTGGGATGGTGAGACCTCAAAGCTAGGAGAAGAATGAAAAAAGGTAATATAGTAAGGAGTGTCGGACACATTCTTTAATGTGATGTTGACCCACGTCTACTCAACTCATGCTCTCATTTCCCCAATTCAATGTGCAAGAGCAGGTTCTTCAGCCACTGTGTGCTCTTGACACCTCCATCAAAAGACATGAAGGGAATAATCATATTTTCACCCTAACAGCATTAAGAAGGAGTAAGCTCTTTATTCTTTTCCTTGTTTTTCATGGTAACAAACTACAATAACTATGAGCAGAATCAAAGACTTCAGGAGAAGCAGAGGGAGTGAGGGAGAAGAAAGGTGTTTGTTATTTTATTAAAGTGTGGGTAATGGCATATAATTTTTTAAAACACACACACACTACCTGCACACCCATTACACATACATACTTATCTATATATACACAGGTCTTCTACACAAGTGTCTGTGCACATCTGCTCTCACACACATCACACATACACACAAACACACCCCCACAACCACACATGCACACATCATTGTGCACACTCATACAGGCACATTTCCTCTTTTCTCAGGTTGCATATCCCACCTACCCCCTCCCCCAGTGGACTGGCCACTAGAAAGGACCCTGCAGTTTGGTCTGAGAAACAGTGGTTGCAGCTTCTGGAGACATGGTCTCTCAAACTCTACTTGCCTTGCTTATTTTTCTTAACGTGCTGTCAGCATGATACTGCCAAGTGTTCTTTCCTCATAATGACAATATTGCCCATGGCTCGTTTCTTCATAGGAGCAGAGAAATGAGTGGCCCATATACTGTTCTGCTCAAGCCCATAATTTCTGCTTTTTAAAATGTGTTTAATGAGAGGACTTGTCATTTGTGGAAAGGGGCAAAAAAAGTAATGGGCACATTTAGATTTTCCATACTAATTAGATGCTTATTCCCAGGAAAACATATGGGTTTTTAATCAAATCTCCAAAGTTTCTTGGTCTCCTGGATTAAACAACTCCCCTTCTTCCTGATCTGGCCCTGCTTTTGTTTCATTATGTAGATCTGACCTTTATTTTACAAAGGTGTTGGCACTGAGAAGACACTATGAAAACTCTCTCTTCCCAGAGTTGAATTCAAGACACTTACCAGTCCCAGCTCTGAGCCTGGCACACACTTTTTGGCTGCCCACAGGTATTGATGCTCATGAACACTGTCTCAGGTGGACCTCAGAGATTTTACTAGCCAAAGTTTCTTAGGCCAAAGACTATCTCCAAGCAAAAGAGTAAAATAAATTAAATCCCCAATGGCATCCTGAGACCTGAGAGTGTCATAATGTCCCCAGCTTCCATTTCATACAGTCTTTCGCATATTTTTAGCATGCAAATGGGCCATCTTTTCTTCTCTTTCTTTTATTTTTTAAGGATTCAGAAGTGGCAAAATAATTAGCATTCAGTCAGCTCAAGATGACATCCATTTACACTCTTACAAGAGGGTCAAAGTGGATGATGCTGCCCTGCCAGAATCTTGTTTTTTTCATACAGAGGGATACAATCTGCAATATCCAAATATATCAAGACTTTGAATACCTGCGCTGGGTTATTCGAAACTCCAGTAGAAACACCACTACGGGGAAATTACTTAATCTGCTTCAAGATTTATCACCATTGTGCTCTATGCACCAGGTTAAAATAGAATACCTCAGAGAGTCCTCAGAGGGTCAGGAGTCCAAATTGCACTGCAAATATTTCACAGCGCATTACAAAGTTTTGGACAGAGCCTTTAATCCACAACATTATTAAACCCTAGCTTTGCACTGATATGCATATAAAAACATTCCGCCAAATGAATCTGCTTTACATTGCCCTCAAAATACTGCTGCAACACAGAAAAGGATAGGAACCTGAAACATTCTATGGCTCACAGGGGTACGGTTTATCAAGAGGTGAAAGAGAGTTTGTATAAAGCAAAAAAAAAGGAACTATTGTGTTGGATTGATTTAAAACTAAAAATACGCTGTCAAAAAATAGATTTTTCACCTGTCAGGCAGTTATTTTTACAAATGTATGATATGGGTACTGATTAGTGAAAATGCTCTTTTCTACATGAATTATAATATAAACCTTTGCTTCCTTGCCGTTCATCTTAGAGTCCCCCCTTTTGTGCGACTCACTTGTATACTGTTTCAGTTTCTAGGAAAAAGGTTAAGAGACACATTCACTGTAAAGTAGAATTGATCTTTCGAAACCATCAAGTGGGCTTACAGTGAAAAGAGGAAGACAATGCACAGCAAAAACAAAGAAACTTCTGCACTGCACGGAGGCTGTCAGTACATAGGCACCAAATTCTCTTTTCATATAAGAAACACATGAGAACTAGCTCTCTCAACACTAGTGCTGACATTTCTCTGAAATTCTTATGACTTTGTCATCATCCCACATATTTTCAAAACAAATTGTCTAGTGTTTGTTTGCCTTAAAAACAAGATGCCATTGTCCTAAACAAGAATGCGACTTTATAGTAAAAATGTCACTATGAAAACACAAGAAAAAAAAAGACTCAGAGGAAATAAAAAATAGAGTCTGAGTAGCCTTTCTAAGGGCCTGAATATTAGTGATTAAAAGTGATTTCAAAAACGACGCCAAATATATTGAAAGTCCTCTCACAAGAATACTGCGTGAATAACGATAGGATGTTTAAAGGCAATTTGTTTTTATGACACTTTTTTTTTGAACTTGCAGAAATTAGTGACAACAGCAACAAAATCAAGGGCTATTGACATCTCATAGCTGAAAAGCAGAAGCTGGCATCATTTTGCAACCTTGTTTTCCTTGGTTACATGCAGAGGAAAAATAAAATATATCTGGCAGTTGAGAAATGGCAGAGTACTCTCTGGAAATTGTATTATAGATTATTTACCAAATGAATTGTTTCTCTTTATTAAGATGTGAAACAGTAGCACACAGAAAAAGCAATGCAGATGTAATCGAAAACCATGAGGCAACACCACCTCTAAACCTACTACTTTTTTAAGTAGGTTATGCCGAGCTGTGATTTTGGTGATATTCCCAGGTCTGTTTGGACAGAATCAATGACTCATGTCAAAAAGCTACCCTTCTACTCTTTTCAGAAAGTCAGAGTTGAGAAGTGATAAAATTAAGATAAGACCACACAATCTGTTCTATCTTTCTTTAAAAAAATGCATCCAAAAATTTAAAAAATGAAAAATCAGGTCATGGGATCTCACTCATTTACATAATGATGAATGGAGCATTGCAAGCGATGAGTACCTGACAATTTTTATCAGATATATTTCAGCCTGAAACAACATATCATAGAATTCAGCTCCTAAAGGAGAGCTTTCTGAGGCAGATTCTGTGAAGGAATGGAATGAAGGCAGGACTGAGATGCTGGGAAACTCGGACTCCAGACCAGATTTCTTTCAAGACATCAGTGAACCTAGTGTCAGTTATTTCACCCAAGTTTCCTCAGCTCTTCCAGAAAGATTAGCTATGTCTATGGCCCCATCCAGCTGGAACAGTCTAATTTGTATGAGTCGCAACAATTGTAACAGACTTAATTAAACTTGCATGTCAAATTTTATTTTGGTTGTCTTCATAAGTAATTTCTGAACACTCAGTGATCAAACTCTCTGTAGCGTTAGCTGGAGGTTTTCAGGTGGCCAAAAATACGTGTCAGCATTCACAATAACAATCGAGATATCACTGTCCCCACTCATTTCTGTGCCTTTGTGGCTTGCTACTGAAGCATCATTGCATTCTGGGGAATAAAGATGCATTCTCCTGCACTCCATCTTTCTGCAGTGATCAATGCTCTGATACTCTTTGCTTTGCCAGTAATACTTGTGAAGTTAAGAGGGTTATTTGCTGAGGAGAGAGGCCACTAAAATAGTCAGTGTAAAAAGTAAAATAAGCCTAGAAGTTTAAGGAAATAAGAAAATAAAATACTGTGAAAGAACTATGAAGAATCAGCGAGTGAGCCACATAGGTAAAAGGAATGAATTTAAAACAAAAACAAAAAGTGTTGAGAATAGAACACATGCATAGGAGTAAGAGTGAGAAGGCAATGATTTTAAAGACAATAAACACACATGGCTAGGGCTAACAAATCACGAGCAATGATTACCTTATATAAGAGCATATTCACTTAATGCATGTCCTCTTAGGTATCCATTTCCCACAGATAGCCTATCCCTGCTGCCTACAGAAAAAGGGAAAAAAGAGGCTCCATTCAAGTAGAGGATTATTAAGCAGTCATTTGAATGCAGGGGCCTATAAAGCCATTCTAAGTCATATTTTTGCTTTTTTTAATTAAAAAAGCTTTAACTCTCCCCTCATCACTTGCAGACTGAATTGGTTTGATCCAGAGAGGCAGTTATACATAAGAGCAACCACTCTCTATTGAATTAGGAGATCTCTCATGCAACACATCTCACCAATTACAAGGTAGGGATGCAATTCTATGATTTATCATACATTACACTGTTAAGTAATATAACATTATAGATACAATTTGTACCTATCTCTCTGCAGATTAGAGAGGTGGCACATGAAGAGAGGATCATTAAACACAGAGCAAGGGCAAGGGCCAAGCTCTTCTCTTTAACAAGCTGCTCCAAGTACCACCTCTCTAATCCATGAAGAGAAAAGAATAAATTGTTCCAGCAGCTTATTCCACACCGTGCTCTTTGGAGCTGGGGGTTTTATTAAAACAAAAATATATAGAAAAGCATCATTTCTTGTGGGACATAGCTCTCCCGATTTCAGAGGCTGACCACAGAACTAGAAAAGAACAACTTTGGATTTATTGGGATGATACCTCTCATTCTGAAGGTGATGAGATTCTTCATGCATGCATGAATATGGATGTATGTGTAGATGCATATCACAATGGGGGCTGCAAATCCATAGCCCACATAAGCAGAATGCAAATTGGCACTGTGACTTAAATGAGACCAAATGATTGAAATTTGATTCCTAGATGATATCAGTTATGCATTACATTAGGCCACTGATGTCCACCAAAAATGTAATGCAAGCCACATATGTAATTTTACCTAGCAGATAGATTTTAAGAAGTAAAAAGTAACAGGTGGAATTATTTTAATTTAATATTTTATTTAACCCAATGAATCCAAAATATTATCTTTCAAAAATGTAAGCAATATTTAAAAAAACATTGATGAGATATTTTGCATTATTTTCTTCATACTAAGTCTTTGAAGGTTTGTATGTATTCTACAACTAAAGGACATCTTACTTTAAACTAGCCACATTTCAAGAGTTCAATAGCCACACATGGCTCATGGCTACCATGCTGGAGAGTGCAGCATTAGGAATATGTGTCTTCTGTGATTTCGTGGTCTCCATTTTGGCTTTGCTGCTTGGAATTGAGTGTATTTTTCAGCCACTTTATCCAAATAAGCAGAAGTCCTCAGAAGTAGAAATTGGATGAAAATGACATTTCACTGCACTGAATATACCCTTTTCAATTCCACTAAGATTTAGGCTCCTGCTGTTGAAAAGGTGAGCTCTTTAACCTCATCTGTTCTGTCTGTACTCCCTTTCTAAACCTGATAAGTGTGTACATAAATATCCACTTAGCAGATATCTCAGACTACTCTTATTAGAACAACATTTGTAATATTCTTTCCTCTATAAGTCTTCTGTATTACCACTTCCAGCTTTATTACACTCACTTAGACTCTCTTTTGTCCCGACTACACCCCTTTACAACAGGAAAATTGTATAATCTGCTTGAATGGCAGTACAATGAGGTAGGCAAAGATATAAGGACACCGTTAGGCTGCCTCATAAACCCTCGCTGGTCTTGGGACAAGTCATTGATTTCTATTGGCAATTTCATTGTAATGTCAAACTGTAACTTGATTTCATTCTTTGCTCCCCTCTGAGGTAAACAATGGGCCAAAGAGTAGAAATAGATCAAAGGAAGCACAGCAATTAAATTACTATCAGAAATACTTGGGTAACCTGACTTGTCCAGTATCTGAGAAAACATAGGTTGGGCCCCATACAATAACTGAAGTGCCCCCAAATTAGTATCTGTCTATGGACCTTGGAAAAAGTAATTCACCGGTGACCAGAGCTTGAGAACCAGTAAGGGAGAAATAAAAGTTATTTGGGGGAGGAGAGAGAAGGCAGAAGTTCATTGTTTCCATATTAACCTTACTAGTTCTACTCATTAAGACATACAATTCTTACACATATGTGATTGTATGTTTGTTGGAAAGGCCATGAGTTTAGGAGTAAGACAGATTTGTCTTAAATGTTTGTCTCTATTATTTATTTGTCATATGATATTGGGCAAGTTTCTTGGCCTCTACGAATCTATTTTCCCGTCAGTGGTAATGACTCAGCATGATGTTTGCCCAGCTGCAGCAGCCTAGCTGTGTGCTCCTGCGACCACTGTACGCTCAGCCATACTTGAGCAAGCGAAGGACATGGTTCAATGTTTGCTCAGGAATCAGGCATATGGTAATAATGACTGAGAAGTAGGTTTGTATTTGGGTTTTAGTGTTTATAAAAAAAATAATTTTACACAACTCCATATGCTGGCACCACTGTTTTTCCAGCAAGATCTCATTCTAGGGAGCTACCTCACATATTTTAAACAATCAGTCAATCCAAAGTTCTTTGTGAATATATGTCCAATATTATGGCTAACTTCTTAGGGGATGGGTCAGTGCAGATGGTAGCAGTGTTCACATGTACTCTGTCAGGAAAAGACCCAGAATAATTTCTTCTCTGTACTCTCAATGTTCTTTGTTATATTATAATTTGAAATTACACTAGAGTGTATTGCTCACCAGACTATGACTAGAAGCCACGATCATTGTCATTTCCATTATTTTTTTTCCAGTCCTGAGATATGATTGTTTTACGGAAGTCTCATATGCTAATATATACAAATACACACACACACACTAACATACACACACATACATACATATATAAACATATATATACACACATATGTTGTGGTTATATCTGTAAGCATTTATAGAACACCTAATTTATACATATATACATATGTATATATCAGCATATGGAACATAATTCATTATATTTTAACAGAACCTTACAACATTCAAGCACTTCTTTACACCATTTTATTTGAACGTCAGAGCAGCCCTGTGAAATCAGTTCAACATTGCTGTCCCATATTTAGGCTCCTGATGGATTAAGATTGTCCGATTTCACATTGCAATCCAAACCCTGTTCCTTGGATTAATGGATCCTGGATATTCATTTATATGCCTCTGCTGGTCCTTTACAATTTTAAGTGGTCCATGTGGGCAATGCCCACGCCCTTTTGCTATTTCTTTCTTGACTAGAACTCTCCTTAAATCTAATATTGTGATTTCTTTGGCATTCAAAGATCCTTTTATATATAAAATGATGTTAACAGATGAAAGGGGCCCTTTAAAATGTACTGCCACATAAAATGTTGACAAACTTTTATCTGCCCCTTATTAAAAAGAAGAAAAATAAAAGAAAATAAAGAAAAAACAAAGATAAATTTTTAGTGGTCAATGAAAGCACAAAGCTAGGAACCACAAAGTTAGATAAAAATGTGTTGCATGATTCTTTCGCTCAAGTATTCCACCCTTTCTGTGGAAAACAAAGCTGAGACAGGAAAGAATCAATGAGTAATAAACTAATAAAGTATTCCAGCTGAAGGGAATTGGAGGGGAGCTAGACCAATAAGGCCTGTGGCATCAGCGGAGAAAGGAATATGCAGGGTTCAAGACAAGAAATAATTTATTAGAAAAACATAATAGAAAAAAGAGAAGAAAACCCAAAGCACTTCAGAAAACTCTTCTTTTGCACGATTTTTGGACAACATATAAGGTTTGACTCAAGAAATAGCAAGGAAGAGGTAAATCTACTCATCTGGGAAGCAAGTATGTTGAACACATCAAGCTCGGACACCATCTTGCATGTTGCTTGTTTGCTTAGCTTTTCTTAAACATGGTTTATTCTTCTGTAAGATGGGGGGAAGCTTAAACTAATAGATCTTGAAGACCTCTTCCACCTCTAAGACCTGTTACTCACACAATAATAATAATAAATCCATCCTTATACTGAGTATTATCCAAGTACTATTCTAAATCCTAATAATAATGCTGCGTGATAGAGATTATTTGACCATTTTACTGATGAGATAACTGAGACCAGGAGAGTCTGACCTACCCAAGGCCATGAAGTCAGCCACGTGGCAGACCTAGAATTTGAACCCCACTCTGCCCTTTCATTATTCTGTCAATTGCCTCTCTTCAGTCTACTCTGTCATAAAATACTTATCCAAAACCAGTTTTATAAAGAAAGACACAGCTAAACCATAAACATCTATCAATTCTTCACTGACTACTACAAGAATAACAGAAATACTCTGGAGCTACCCACAAAGCCCCTTGTAAGCCAGAGATGACCTCAATCATCATATCCCCAATATGCAATGAGATCATTTTACCTGATGGGGATTTTTCTTTTGAGATAGATTTGCATTTAAAGCCTGATAATTACAACATAATATTCATAATATTCAAACTTGAGTCATATTTGAAATTCCTAAACTAATACAATCATTAATACCTACTATAATATGTCTATTTGTAATTAAGCAAAGCAGAAATCCTGTCCAGGCCTGTCTCCTTATTCTCTTCCAGGGGCTTTCAAAAGACAAAAAAAAATTATTATGGCTAATGTTGTTGGATTTGATCATTGACTTCTCTTTTCTTCATCATTTAAAATACCCAGTCGCCATCAGCCACCACAATAGCAGGAGAACTGTGGACCGTCACAAATGGTGTGACAACTGGGGATAATCCCCTGCCAAGGCAGGGGTGATAAACAAATGCAGGCCATTTAAGTCCACGGGCACCTCAGCAAAGTCCTCAGAGCTGGGGAGGGGAAGGGGAAGCCGCCTGGGACGGCTTGGGAATTTTCTAGGCTGGATGCCTTACTTCTCTACACCTCCATCTTTAAACTGTAAAACACTTACCTGACATTCCCCTTTCTGTTGCCTGTTTTTTGCCAACAGTTAACAAGGCCAGCATGACCTCACCGGTCTTTCCCCCCTCATTTCATGCATCACAGTTCCGTTCACCGGGCTGTAGCCTGGGGTGGGCAGGTAGGCGGGCTAGGAGCACAGGCCGTCCCCAGGGCTCTCTGGAACTCGCCTCTCACAAAGCCAGAGCGGGGCAACATGGCTGCCGGCAGTGCCAAGAAGCCTCAGGGAGAAGAGGGAACAAAGGCGGGCAGTTCCAGAGGCCAAGATTTTGATTACAGCACTTCTCGGGTTTCTTTCAGCTCACGGTCTGGGTCAGCACGCAGATCTCAACCTCCCAGCCCCAGCAGAAAGTGGACGGTCAGGGAAGCCCTTGCCCTGAGAAGACCCTAAGCCATCTCCTGAGTTCAGGGTGGCCCTTGCAATACTTCCTAGCTCCTCTCCAATTGTCAGAGATCACATTAGTGCAGTTGTGAAGGTTTGACATAAGGATGAACAGAAGGGTTGTTACTGGCTAGTGAGAGGAGAGAAGTTTCCAGTCCAAAGGAGGAAAAAAAAAATCCTCTCCTAATGAATAATGCTGAGAGTGGGGGAGGAGAGTGATGGTCTCTCTCTCTCACTTTGGCTCTATCTTTCAAGCTAAACCCACAGAGCACGGGCAGAAGAAAATAGCAACATGTCCCCATGTTGAAGAAGAAGAAATTTTTCTGTTTTTTGTTTTAAATGTGAGTCTGTAAGGGCTCATAGTCATGTGCAGACACATATTGTTGCTGTTTCCCAAACCAAGGACAGTCCCAGAAGGTCAGCATTCAGACACAGGCACTTCGTGGCAAAGAGTGATTCTATTGTTAAGCCTTTTCTCAGTATCTCTGTCTGCCCTCACCCTACCTCAAGCCACTATTAAAACCTTGATATCATACCACCTCCTAATGGAAGCACAGCCACTGGTTGACTGAGGAGTGGAGTGCCGGGTAAAGCTGTGAGAATCAAGTCTGGTAATGATCAGACAGAGAGAGTGCTAAGGAGCTCCCAGATCCTGCAAGAGGTGGGGCCCAATGTGTGCCAATGTGGGCAAGTCACCAAGAGGCCAAATAAAGGTCCTCACTTGGAAATGAAATGTTAAGCTTTCCCAGAAAATAAATTAAACAAACACAGTGACCCTTTAGATTTTATATCATTGCATTAATAGTAATAACAATAATAAAGCTGACATAGACTCACAACCTGTAATTTGTAATATTTAGCTCCATGATTCATATCTGTATAAAAGTTAAAGTATATCTTTCATTAATACCAATACAAATTGGATTTCTCTTTCTACCTCTGATTGACCCCACCCTCCACTTGTGATTAACTCTTCTGCTACCTCATTTTCTCAGGTGCTTCCTTATTCAGTGTTGAATCAAAAATCTGGGCTGTCCTTCCTGGAAGGCCCTTGAATCCTACTTAACCTGCCTGGTGTGATGTGCTCTGCAGGAGGGAAGCAATGAAGCAGAACGGGGATGATCACAAATTGAGAACTGTTCTTCCAAATAATAGAAAGGGAGAAATTAGACAAAGTGCCTTTCCATCATCTCCCCCATCTTTGTCCAATTTTGCATAAAGGATCCCTGGGAACTGTGAAAGGGAACTCTTTGCATTTGCAGAATGACCCCTAAAGAGGTCACTGTCACTCCCAAGGCCTGTGCAACCCTGGCTGGGGCTGCCTATTTCAGACTAGCCACAGGCAGACAGCAGACTGCGGTGTAGGGTAAGGAAGGTCACCGGGTTGGCCAGGGGATTCTCTCATCCAGTAGCTGTGTGTTTTGGAACCAACCTGGAAACATTAACACAAAGGCCTGCCAGTAAACTACATGGTGTTTGCATATCTTATATACACCGAAGGGATAGACAAATGCCTGGTGGAAAAAAAGGAAGAAAGAAAAATGAACTCAGCTATTAAGCAGCTATAAAATGTTTTGCTCTCTTTCATATTTCAAAAGCTTCCATAGCATAAATAGTGGTCAAAAGTTCAGTGAACTGTCTTGTAGTGCGGGGCTCCATTCAAACGGGGCTATTTTCTGAGAGTCTCCTGACACCATATCTAATTTCCAAAATGAATATGCTTTAATTTTCCTTCTTCATGCATTGTGCTTTTTCCTCATTTAAAACAGCAACAGCCTCTGGCAGTAAAGGACATCACATTTCTGTGTGAGATGAAGCTTTTTTCCCTGTATGCAGGGGAATGGCATGGGTCAGGGGAGAAAAAATATATGCAAAAACAGCACACCCCACTGACCCCACTATATTTTACATTACAATTTTGCCATTTCCAATATAGGCTCATTTTGCAATGGACCATATCAACCATATTTCAGGGTTTAAAAAAAGGGGGGGTGTAGTGTAAGGCGAGGCATTGTCTGCATACAGTATGTCCTAGTACAATGCATGAATTGCATGATCAGGATGGAGTGTCACCTACAGAGAACATACACAGACACATACATGGCTACAGCACTCAGTGCAGAGGACATTTGCAAAATAGATACCACATGTGGATCCTGCCAGTTAAAGGAAGCATTAGGGGAATTTTTATGAATGTAGCCAAGAACAGCTAACTATTTTTAATGACATGAAGGTCATATTCAATGTTTCTAAGCTCCCTTGAAAGCACCAATGTCCTACTGCCTTATTGAGAAAAGACTACAAATAGAAACTGGGCATCTTAGCAATATGATTACATCTATGTATGTATGTATCTATCTATCTACACATACACACACACACACAGAGAGAAAAAATCCTTTATATATACACATATACACACACACATACACATACATACACACACACACCTCACATATATATACATAGATACCTAGATATCTAGATATATTTATTTCTAGATATATAGACTTCTAGATAGGTGAATATGTACATCTCAAAAAGACCTAAATATGGATATATATGTCTCAAAAATATATGTAGATATAGGTATATAGAGATATATGTCTCAAAAGGATCTAAATCAGAAACATATTTAAGTCATCCTTTTACTAACTCAGATACCTCCTAGAACTAAACAGCTAAATAAAATGGGGATTTTACAAGATGATAATCTTTTAAAATCAGGACATGTGTAGTAATTATTCACTGTAGAACATATAAAGATAGCACGTGATATTTCTTGCTGGGTCACTCCCTATCATGAATCATTATTGCTGCATTAAAGAATTTTTGATCAGCCAAGACTTTGACAATCAATCAGTAAGTATTTTTTGAGCAAGATATATGGTAGTTGTAAAGTAGGTATGAAGCATGGCCACTGCTTTCAAAACACTTGGAGTTTAGTAGATGAAACCAAATGAATAGGCTTGAAATCACTTGAAAATAAGCCTTGGAATTTGATATACCAGATAAATCCTTGCTACTTGATTTAGACTGGCTTATGTTGACAATAAAATGTTTAAAGTTTATAAATTAATGCTGTCTGGAATAGTCAGAGGAGACCTAATGAAAGAGGTGGCACTTCATCTGGACCTTGAAAGATGAATTAGCCAATGGGGAAAGAAAACAATGAAGGAAGAAGGGTTCTTTGGGCAGAGAGAAGAGCACATGCAAAGACACACAGGCTAGGAACTTAGGTATAATTTTGTCCACAAGTGTCATAAATATATAGGTACTCCAAGCAGGTACACAATACTCACAATAATGGAGTTATCTCACACACACACACAAAAGTCAGTGATCAGCAATACTGATTTTGTGCACTAGCAACTTGGGTCCCAAGGCATTCATAAAACAAAAGGAAATGAATGGAAACTCACTTCACTGGACCCTGTCCATATGCTCAGTATAGTAATCATCTCACTGAATGCCCATTACTCCCTTGTGGGCTGTGAGCTACTGCTCCATTTCACAGATGAGGAAACTTCAGCTAAGAGAGGTGGCTGTACCAAATGTCACTTGTAAGCACTGGTGAGGGGCCCCAGCAGCCTAACTTCAGAGCTCAGGCACATTTAAACAAACCATGCTTTCCTTCTAAGAGGTAGTTATCAGGAGAGACAGACAAACAAAAACATGTATATCCTGAAAAGCCAGAAAGTAGAAACTTTCCACAAAGAGATAAATAATGGTCATATTGCAAAGCAAATGATAAAATTGGTGAACTTTGCTTTAGGAAAATCCTATTAAAATCTAAACCTATTAAATTGATATATTAGGCAGTGATTACTCATAAGATGGCAGCTCTCACCATGGGGTTACTTTAACCAGCAAGATCTCCTGGCACACTTAAAATAGGATTCCATTTACAATGAATTTCAGGCATGCTATAAAGAACAAAGTCAGTTGCCTAATACCAAAGTCTTTCAAGCTGGTTAGTTACAATATTGCCTTACATCAATCTTGCTCAGCATTGTTCAATAGAAACATAATGTGAGCAAAATATATAATTTAAAATTTTCTAGTAGCCACACTTTAAAGAAGTAAAAAGAAACTTGTGAAGTTTATTTTAATAATATATTTTATTTAATCCAATATATCCAAGATATTATCATTTAAATATGTTATCAGTGTAAAAATTATTGAGATATTTACTTTTATGTATTAAGGGTTTAACACCGGTATGCAGTTTGTATTTACAGTTTTGCTCAACTAAGACTGGCTGTATTTCAAGTGCTCAGTAGCTACACTGTGGCCAGTGGCTACTGTGACGGATGACACAGATCTAACTCTTTACCGAGAGGTTTTAAAGCTGCATTTGACTCTTATTGGCATAGATAATTGGGAAATATCTTAATATTTTTTCTGTCACTATGACAGAATACCAAAGACTGTGAAGGAAATGTATTCAGCTCATGGTTCTGAAGACTGGGAAGTACAACAGCATGGTGCCAGCATCTGGTGAGGGCCTTCTCATTTTGTCATAATATGGCACAGGACATCACATAGTGAGAAGGCAAGAGCAAGAGAGCCAGTGAGAGCTTGCTTTTATAAGAAAGCTACTCCCATGATAAAGAACTTGCTTTCATGATAGCAGCATTATTCCCATGAATCCATTAATTCATTCATGAGGGCAGAGGGATTGAGTTTCCAACACACAAATTTTAGGAAAACTCATTCAAAAGCATGGCAGGAACCCATAATGGCACTTTAGTTCCAGGAACAATCTAATGTTGCAAGGTTTGGAAGTATTTAATTTCTTGTTCCTTAAAGCTCTCTTGTCATTAGTGCTTATTGACCTAGATAGAGGTAAACATCAGCAGATATAATTTTGTGGATCCAATGTTACAGTAGAAATTTAGAATATGTCTCGTTTTTTTCTCTTCTGCCGTGGTTAATTGATGTAAAGTCTGGTTGAATGTTGCCACCTGAAATCTTGAATATGAAAGAATTTATTTCCTCCTTAATTATTTTCAATTCAGTAACTTCCAAAAAAGTCTTGGAAACAATTATTGTAAACAGAGTGGGAAAGAGGAAGGTAAGTTAATTGCACCAGAAACCTGGTCATTAAAAACTTGATACAATTTTTATAAGAAAATAAAATATGGCTATACAGACACTCTCTGTGAAGAAAAGCTAATATTAGAGATATTCAATGGGAAGAGAAACTTCCAGCATATAGATCAGGCAAAGAAATGTTTGCAAGAAAACAACTCTACTCCTTGCTAAGAAGAAATGTTTTAATTCTGTAGCTGCAAGTAAATTGTTGGCTGAAAGAGGTCTCTTAAGTTGTCAGCACTCAGAAATACTGACACAACCCTTTGCGGCTGCTCCTCCTTCCCTTGGTTCTTGGGTCTCTGGCCTTCACAAACGTAGCCTGGGCAAATCTTAGAGGTTCATCTACATCCAGAGATGCTGGGAACAAAGGATCTAATTCCCCAAAATGAATTGGGTATCATGCAAGTCCCAAAGCACAACCTCATTCATTAGGGGCCTTCTAAGGGCTTTCGATTTGAGGGGACTCCTTCTCGATTCTAGCAGGCCAACTTGCCCAGAAACACTCAGCTCTGTAGCTATTCAACTAAATTGCCCCAAAGTTCTTCAACATAAATGAAACAAGTTTAATATCTTTGGGCAGGGATTATTCCTGGAGACGAGTTGTCATCACATTTACCACACAGGGGTAGGAGGAAGAGTCCAAGGTGCAAGGTGATCTGGCAAAGTAGGCAGTGCTCAAGCATGTGTTAAGGACATTGTTTCCCATTTAACTTGCCTATTTTGTAAACTGAGAAACAGCAATGTTCTTCTAAAATATCCCAACTAACTAAAATAGCTTAAAGACTCTGGGAACTGTATATTGGCAACAGTTCAACAGTAAACAAAAGGAACAATAAATGAAGGTTTTAATTAGATCATTTAAATTGGGGTTGTAAATAAACTATGTTAAAGAGCAAACATTGGAATTTATCAAATGTGGAGTCCAATACAGACATTGCAAATCGAAATCACGCAAAAGGCCTAAAAATATTGAATAGCTGGATCTTTTCCTCCAGTGCTTCAAGTCTGCATTCCTTTTTCCCATGATGCTCTGTTGATTTGCAATTTAAATTGTGGTATCTGTACCACATTTATCGCACCTATTGCTTCTCCACATATAAATCTATTTTAGAGCTGAGCACTAAGTTAGAAAGATTTGTTATAAATGTCTTATTTTAATATTTTATGCATGTACTATAATTTGATTCAAAGTGCTGTTTGTCTAAAATACATAACGATGTGTGCTGTGATCGGGCTTCTGTTCTTCAGGAAATATATTTAAGGCAAAACAATTAACTCATCTGTGTATAACACTCGCAGAGTCTGCTCATGTTTTGAATCATTTTAATATACATTCATCTTCCACTCCTTTTATGAAATCTTGTTATAAACTAGGATATGGGGATCTTACCTTCCCTAGGTCTACATGGGAATCCTTTTCTAATTTTCCTCTCAATCCTCCTTTCCATAGTAAAGGAAATCCTCTTTGAAATTAGCAGGGTTTCTGCATGCAGACCTGTGATAAACAAGGCCCAAGAATTTAAATGTAAGGAAAGAAGCAAATATTGATTGAGCCCCTACTAATGCAAGGCACTATCTGAGAGTCTTCAAACATTCCATCTACTTTAATCCTCGTAAAAACCTCTGAAGTGGCTACTATAATCCCCATATTACAGATGGAGTCACTGAGGCTTGGGGAAGATACATAAATTACCAAAGTCCTCTTGTGGATGAGTGGTGGAGCTTCTTAGACTCCAAATCCATGTTCTTTCCGCACATCTTGCTCCCTCCAGTGCACTCTATTTTAATATAATCAAATTTGAGTTAGGACCATTCAACGTAAAGGCTAAGTTTTGTGATACATCACTCAGCTCTGTTTTCCAGATTGCTGAAAACATCCTCCAGTGTCTAGTGAGTGACTAAAGAAATTGCATTTGTAATTCAATTCCTACAGTCTCCTGAAGATGATGAGTAAATATGGCTCCATTAAAAACAGTTCTAATGGTATGAAATATATAAATAAATAAGTAAATAAATAAAATGAAAAAGGAAAGGGACAAAAAAGATAGATCCAGTCAATTTAAATCATATGCATCCATTTACACGCTGATGCAAAGATTGACCTTGGAAAACATGGAATGGAGGGCAAATCCACCCGCACCATCTCAGCCCCCTAAAAAGCATTATGTGAGCAAAACCAGGTAAGTTAAGGAAAGCCTTCCCTGACAGGTTAAATACCTTTATTATAGTCTCTCACAGTACCAAGTACCTTAGCCCTTGTCACAGCTGCAATTTTACATTTGTGGAACTATTTGACTAACATTGGCTTCTCCTATAGATTATCTCTTCCTTTTTTCTCCTTTCTGTGGCATTCCTGGCCCCAGCACATAGTAGACAGTTAGCAATCATTTCTTGAATGAATGAACAAATGAATGATTGAATGAATTGTATATTTCTGATGTTCATTTCACAGGAATTTACCTCATAGTTACACTTAGGTACATAAAACCCAGGCCAGCTAGTAAAACCACATCCCTCTTCCATGCCATTTGCTTCTCCTGGTCCTTGCCCTGTAGCCTGCTCCCTGCTGTTGCTTGAAACCATCCCACCACAGTGTGACACCTGAAGCAATTACTCTGATTTACCCCAATTAGCAAAGTCCTAATGAGCGTGTGTATGTGTGTTTGTGTGTGTCTATGTACAAGCAAGGATGAACTCTTAGGAGAGGGATAATATCACAGTCTTCCCTTTACTGGTTACATGTTAAGTCCTGCCATTGAGATGAAATCGTGGTTATTTGAGGGCAAGATAACTGTTCATCTTTGCATCCCCAGCTCTAAGAATGGTGTTTGCACATAGTAAGTTCTCAACAGTGGAATCATTTGAGCCTGAAGCATTCCTGAAGGGAGTGCTCATAGGAGCCTGAAATCATTCTGTAGGGAAGGACAGTGCAGGCTTTTCATAAACTTCAAGCCAAAACAGAAATAGCCTCTGCACCTCCATAGGAAGGTCTTACCGGAGGACTTCTCAATTTATCTCTCTCATACTTCCTGGCACACAGACTGAAAGCCTGTGGCCTTGGCAGGGGAGACTCAAGTGCCAGCCATTTGCCAATGTCTGCATTCAGCCCATACTTCTGCCCCTCCATCCCCACCATGCAAGTTGGCAAGGGATTGTAGGAAGCCAGATTCATTGGTCTGAAAAGCCTTATGTTCACCAGTAAGGAAATGTGTCTGCTCAGCCAAAATTCATGAATACTGACGTTTTAATCTTAATTGTTAGTTAATTTTCTTCAAACATGCGTTTGCTGATACCTTTGGCAAGAGCTGGTGGTTTTTGCTGATTCAGTTGAATTCAATGAGCAATATACTGAGTTCCTACTATGTGCATGGCATGGTGTTAAGAATAATAGAAGACAAAAAAAGTGCAGATAAGCACTGGTCTTCAAGGAGTTCAGAGTCTAATAGGCAAGAGAGACATTGTATGCAAATAGCTACACTACAACTACTTGGCCTTTTTGGTTTCCAGAATTTATAGAGTAGAACTTGTACCTGCCAAGAAAATTGCTTAATATTAGACTCATTGGCAATTCTAAAATATCTATATAGGGGAGATTTGGAGACAAGGATTTGCTTAGAAAGGGCAGAAAAGCTTGGAGTTGTAATTACATAGCTGTGTATGTAGATCTGAAAAATAAAAATGTCAGTTCACCTCAAAGACTAAGGAGAAATGTTGGAGATTTGGTGTAAACAAGAGATAACCCTTAGCATTGAAATGGATAAACTTTCCAAAAACCTTAATTCCACTCATTCACTATTTCTTTCCTGGTAATCATCACAATCTTTGATTATCTTACTTATTTATATTTACTTGATGATGTGTGTTCCTCACTGGAATGTAATCTCATGTGTGCAAAGACCTTGTCTGTCTTCTTTACTACTGCATCTCTAATGGTTTCTGGCACAAAGTATGCTCTAGGTAAGTATTTGTTGAATAAATGTATGGTAAATAACAGAGAATACTAATCTCATTAAAATGCATACTGGTCTCATACTTTGTCCAGTTCCTATGTTAAAGAGAAAGAAATATTGGTCTTCTCATTGGAATAAAATCAGACTGTAAGGTAGAAGGTAGCATACCACTTTGCCCACAATAATTATTTCATGACATGTCATTTGTGATGGACAATGGAGGTAGTAGTGATTATATTCTTTATTGTTATATTTAAGTGCATTTGAAATAAAAGTGCACAATAAACAAGACCTAAAAGCAAAATTACAAGAGGATGTCAAGGTCAGTACCTCTAGTGAAACCCCCTAATTGGCCAACACTCTCTTCTGGAGAAGAAGCTTCCTAGCCTTATTTCTCCGTCCAAAAGCTCACTTGTCAGTGTGACTTTATCTGTCCATCTTTTTTTTCCAAAGTAAAATCCCTGAAGATGAGAAAGCCCCTGCTGAGAACACTTGTCTGGCATCCTGGAAAGGACTCAAGAGGACCGTTCATCTATTTAGTGACAGAATTTTCCATGCTCAGTAAATTCTGTTGCTTGGTAATTGCAACTTTGTGTGTTGTGTATTCCCTCTCTAGTGCTCTAGATCCCTCTTTGCTTTTATAGTTATAGAGCTGGTACCCTGTAGAAAGTATATTCTGGGTATTCAATGATCTTAAAAGCTTTGAACAGCAATCTCTCTGTTTCCTGTCTTGAGTACTCAAGGGGTTGTATACCTCCAGAAATTAACTATGCAATCTTAACAAGAGGAGATAATAAGAACAAAAAAACGCACTATTTCTCCAACTTGGATATACATTCCCATCAAAATAGTTGGAAAGCTTGAAATGGAATAGCAACTCATTTCTAAAAGGAAAAAAATTGATCTGGTAATTATAGTTAATTTCTCTTTTACACTAATTATTTCCATATGGTTTCCTCATTAAAAGCTTGTATTTAGGCTAGAACTTGATGCTAGAAGAAGCAGACAGCAGATTAGAGCACCCTTTGCTCCAGAGAGAACAACTCTTTCCTGGATCCAGACAGAAGACTGAATCCCAGGTAGTCACTTTACACATAAATGCCACTAATCACAAGGTGAGAATGTGGGTGGCTTTGTTCAATAAATCAGAGAGTTTAATCTTGCACATTGTCTAGCAGAAGGTAGGCTCATTAAATTGTTGTTCCATTATTCACCATCAAATCTATTCCAAAGAGAGAAAGAGAGAGAGAAAAAGGCCCTCATCAGTTTATTGATGGTTTTTGGTATCATCTTTGAAGATAAAAAGTCAGGTTGTTAGCAGTGTTCTAAACCTATACAAAATATATGCCAATCTGATACATACCTATAACTGTATCTGTGCCTGCCTTGGGCCACATTAGTTCATAAAAGATCCATCCCTGATCCGTCATCTTTGGCCAAGGCAGATGGAGGGAGGGGATGATTCAAGGTCATATGTGAAATTTTTAAAAAGTGCACTGGCAATTTCCCAGCAAAATCATTTGGTGCTAAAGAACACCCTTTACCAAACCTCCAACCAGTCTCCTATGTTTACTCCTGTTTACATCCTTCATAGACACCCTCTCAATGTATAATTACCATGTTACCATGTTTGTTTATATTTACTTGTTGACCATTTGTCTAACCTTTAGAAAGTAACACCATGTGTGCAAAGACCTTGTCACAAGTCCACTAGGATCTAAAGAGATCATTGCCCATTCCCTTAATTGTACCACCCTTTCATTCTCAAGACTCTGAATATCTTTAAGGAAAGCTTTCCACACTAAATACTTTTATCAGTTTTATTTTTAATTAGATTACATTCAGTGTTTAGAAAACTTTACTTCCTACTTTCACATGGCACCTTAGTCCCTTGGTGTCATAATTGGTTGCAAGCAACAGAAACTCACTCATAACAGTGGGAAGTCACGGGGAATGAAGTTCATTATAGGGACATAAAGAAGTTTCATGGGATCCAAAAATACTGTAGAGCCAGTCATGAGAGCTCAGCAAACACAGAAAAACAGGCAGCCTCAGAGGTTCCTTCTCTTTCGTGGGGGTGGTGTTTTTTTCTTTGCTCTATGGTTTCTTCATAACTTTGATTTATGCATAACTATCAAGGCCATAGCTAACCCTCCTCTTCTTATAGTCTTTAAATGTATGCACCTACTGATAACTAACAATTTTGTCTCTGTACTCAACTATAACATTGAGGAGGAAGGAATAGGATTGGCTCAATCTATCTTTTCTTGGGAATGCACCAAGACATGTCACTGACATGCATATCTGGAGTTATTCCCCGCTCCCCGCCACCTTACCCACCCCCACCATCAGAGGTCTATCATCACTGGCCATGGCAAGCAGGGAAGAGAATGGATCAGGGTCACATGGGAAGCAGGGGCTGCACATGGGCAGAGCCCTGAGAAAAGGGCCAGTGGTAGGTAGTGCACAAGACATGGTGAGGCACTTCTTAGCTCCTATCAGTCACAGAACTTATAAGTGTCTTAGAACACGTTCCATGTAGTTCAGATAATGCAGTTCACTCTTGTCTCCCATGGACACATAAAAACATAATGACTAAGAAACATGAGTACACCTTTCACAACAGACTATGCAGAATATCTGCTAGTATATTCCTCTTTCCATTCTTTTGGCATGAGTACTTAAGCAATAATGAATATTTTGTTTGTTAGTAAGAAAATAGCTAATTCTATGATGGTTATTATATGTCAGACACTGTTCTAAGCTCTTTACATTTATCAAGTAATTTAATTCTCACACAATCCTTATGAGGTAGGTACAATTATTAATCCAATTTTGAGATAAGGGAACTTGATCACAGAGCTTAGCTACCACAGAGCTATTAAATGATGGGGCCAGAATTTGAAGATAGCTCACTTAAATATCCAAAAAAAATTAGTAACTGATAATATAAAGTGCCATTTGATTCTAAATCCCCTCTTGATAAAAGAAGCTTTACTAGTGCTGTGTTTTGATGACAACTAATATTAAGGGTCAACTTTGTGCCTTGCCAAAGTCTAGGTTGTATGCAGCTTTATTTTTCGTCTGGCACTATCAAGTTATTTTAAGAATAATACCCAGAATTTAAAGAGGTTTCTACTACTAAAATACAGAGACTCCAAGGAAATTCTCTCCCAGTTCTTAGATCATCATGACTTAGGAGGAAAAGATGTCACCCTCAACCACTGGCTCTCATTGTTGAAGGGAGAAGTACACTGATCAGTCTCACCCCAGGAGATTTCCCTAGCCTGCCCTTTTCACTTCCATTTCCAGAGATTTTTTTATTTCACCCTCTTGATAAACAAAAACAGATTTCTGGGGGAAAAAATAGCATAACAACTTTATTTTTTTTCTCAGAAAGCCACTTTCACGGCAGATGGAACTCAGCATGCTATCGCCCAAATCTTTAGCAAACCTGAAATCCAAAGAGTTCCTTATACCAAGGACCACGCATCGTCCCATTTTGTGCCTCTTTAACTGACACTTTGAACCAGTGTACACTTCCTTAATCTGGTCCCATTATCAGCCTAATAACAACTCCCGATATTCATAAATGCCTAGCAAGACTTTCAGCTATTTTGTACGAAGAAGAAATACCCAGCTAAATTGAGAAGATTACCACATCACCACATACATCAGTGACAGGCTCTGTGCTATTACAGTTGATTTTTGTTGACAGTTGGCTGTAGGCAGTTGTGTTTCAAATGCCTTTTTTCACTGGGAAATTAAACAAAATCCCATGCAAAATGCAGCCCTCCAGTTCAAAAACTGTAAATCCCAAATTAGCATTTCATACTTTAAAAGGTAGCACAGCACAATTTTCCATTGAAAGGTCTGTACAGTTGACACAAATGGGTGCTTCAGACATGACATTAATGCTACTGGTGCCGTTTAAGAAAGCCACCTTTTTCAGATATTATTTTTCCTCTCTCAGTAATCTGCATATACTATAGTTCTTGCCTATGGAAGAAAAAAAAGAGGAAGGAGGAAAAAAATCTGAAATACTGCTTCAAGTAAATTATGTTCCCCCAAATTTCTAAACAAGTGAAAAAGAAATGAGTAATTAAATCCCCACAAAGAGAAGAGGGAAAACCTAGGCAGCCAAAGGTTACAAGTCACTTCTTCCACTAAACATTATGAAGAAAAAGGTACTTCTATAAGCTAGAAAGGCATCTGTGTCTAGAACAGGCCTGATATAAGAGCTTCCCGATTTTGATACGGGTTAAAGTCCTGTTTACCACATTTCTAACGTGTGGGGTGAAAGTCACGGGACTGACATCAAATAGGGGTATTTGATTCTTAAGACTGGAAATCTATTTTCCTTCTTACCCAGGAGACTCTTCAGATTAAAAGAGTTTTAAACAGTGCCATTCCTTCATCCAGGAACAATTGCTATTTAACTGGAAAACCAAAAAAAGACAATAGTTGTCAGTCCGGGACACAGATATATTTAGAGAAAGAAATGCAATGTTTATTTCTGGACTGTGGCACAAACATAAAATACTAGTCAGGCGATTTCATTTCAGTCCTTTAGCAGACATCTCACTAACAGCGCTTGATTCTTAGCCATATGAAGTCAAATGTCCAGTGGTCAGTACCATTGTGCAAAAGCCAAATGGGAAAGAATAATCACAGCCCTGTTCCTTGACCACTTTCATAATTTGAAGTAGGACAAAAATTTGCACTTTTTAAAATAAAAGTTAATGTTCCAGAAGTTCACATGGTCAAAGGAAAACCACTATTTTTGAGCATTCGGAATGCTCCATTCCGAATGGTGAGCATGTGAAAAATGAATGTTAGAGCTCCATTTATCTTAGTGATGTTTAAATGCATGGGACCCAGTTCAGGTAAGAAACGGAAAACTTACTTCACCACAGCTGCTGCAAACCCCAGACTTCCCCCCTAGGATTTTTCTGGATCAAATGATTCAGATGTAAGAATATCATTCCAATTTTATAGTTTTGGTTTACCATGTTCTAATGGTGACTAACTAGCCTATGACTTCAAGTAAACCTTGCTTTCACAAAAATTTAGTGCTTGGCCAATCTGAAGAAATTCACTTAAACAAATGCTTCAGCTCTGCCTTTTTGTTTCATTCCAACCATACAGTTTGTCTCCCTACAAAGGAACTCAGCCTCAAGAAGGTAGGCTCAGGAAAAGACAGTCATGCTAACTAATCAGGTCTGTGGTTGCCTGGGGCTGGGGTAAACTGAAAATTGATCACAAAGAGGCATGAGGGAAATTTGGAGGTGGTGGAAAAATCCTGTACCTTAACTGTGGTGGTAGTTATGTGGATTTTACGTGGGTACAGTTTACTGTACATACAGTGCACTTTGATCAAGTTACTGAAAATTGAAAAACCCAATCATGACAGAGGTGTCTTTTTCCCATGAGACAGAATTCCATACAGAAGCACAGTGAGACACTTAAAAAAAAAAAAAAAAAAGGAGCCCAGTTCCATGTTAGTGTCATATCGAGGACAATCTAGACACTATGTAGTTTGTGTTTTTAATGAAGAGTAAGCAATGCCCAGATTACACTCTTGTCCAGGTAAGGACAAAAAGTTCCCTAATAATGTGAGAGTGAGTAACATCTTAATTACATAAGCAACTCATTCTGGACTTGTTTCTCAATTGTGGGTCAATTTCTAAAATAAAGAAACAAACAATAACAGAAACAACAAAACTCTACATAATTTTCGAAAGAAAAACGAAATCCCCAATCCTCTAGGGAATTATTAAGAGATCTACCTTTCATCTTAGTTTGGAAATAAAATTTCCCAAAGTTCCTGAAAGCATTACTTTAACACTTCTTTACTTATTTTTCAAAGAAACAAATATTGTATATAGTTCTGAAAGTTATCATTTGCAGGACAGTGGTTTTTTTCTTGAACAAAAGCCCAACTTCCCAAACAAAATAAAGGTAGTTCACGGGGGGAGATTTCTTCTCCACTGCTGTTTGCCAGTAGCTTTCTGGACAAAAGAAGAGGCACAGACAAAGTGACAGCAGGGTACTGCTTTAAGAGATTGGTATTACAGGAAAATTCTCAATTAGAAAATAAATTAGAAATAATTATTCTCCTTAAAAAAAGTTCTATATTTTACATAACTGGTACACTTTAAATATAAATTCCCTTCAGTTCACTTAAAAAGTTACCTACTTTAAAATTATTTAGAGAAAACTTTTCATGAATATTTTGAATATAAAATGATATATGAATTTGATTATGAACAAGTATAAAAAACTCACCTAAGTATGTATGGCATATCTTTACTTTTTAAAAGTGCATAATATATCTTTATTTTGAGAAACATAGAGACTTCATTAATTGTTCTAATTTTTGCCTCTGTGACATTCCTAATGAGTCAGGTAATGGGACATGTTCAGTATTTTTGGTTGGGAAATTGAACTGCAGAGAACTTAAATGATTTTCCTGGAGTTATGTATTCAATTAGTAGAAATGGTTCAATAACTGATTTCCTATTTCCAAATACAGGGCTGTTTCACTAGACAAATGCTACTTCTTTCTGTTATTATATTTGAAAAATATCATATTGTACATTTTATTTTATTCTTTTCAAAGAGCTTCTCATACATTAAATATTCATTCATTTATTTACTCAGTAAAGAATATTTATTAAGAATCTACTAATTGCCAGTCCTCAAAATGAACAGTACATAATCCCTGCCTTTAAGGATCTTAGACTGTAGTTGGGGTAAAAGACACGTAAATACCTTATAACAACACAGCAGAGTTCAATTATGTAGATAGACATAGGTATGAAGACAACACAAAGGGTATCTACTTAAGCCTGACTCAGGTAGGAAAGAGGAATTAGAGAACAATTTATCACTTCAAGAAGAATTGATGACTGAGCTGAGTCATGAAGACTTTTTTAAAGTTTACCAAGGAAGTAAAATAAGGTAGAGAGAGGAGTGTGTCTCTGTGTGTGTGTGTGTGTGTGTGTGTCCAAAGGTAGGGGCACAACGCGGTAAATGAGGATAAAGCTTATCAAATCTGAACGTTTTAAAGGAACTTAGTAAACAGAGTATTTGCACTTGAGTGATAAAAAAGGAAAGACTCAGGGATATAAAGCAACATACACAAGCTTCCACAGTTAGCTGATTCTGACTCCTACTTAGCTGCCTTTCTACTATCCCCCATTGTCCATTTAGGTGAAAATGATAATTAAATGTTTCTATTTCATTGAAAAATGGCTGGTTATTTGTCATGTTTTGTCTTTAACAAAATGAAATGCCATGTAGACACAATGATTTTTTGAAAAGATTAATTTCTGGTTGGGAGCATCACCCATCCACACCATTTGTATATCACTGTTTTCCCAAATGGTTTCCTGCATATGATTTCAAAATAACCCAGGAATTTGAAAGTAAATTTCCTGTCCTCATTGTGCAAACTGAAAGGAGAAAATAACAGATAAAGAGAAGAACAGTTATTTTACACAATCACATGGTAAGTGACAGAATGCAGACTTGAACCTAAGATTTCTGAATTTCCAGCCTAAGATCTTTCCACTGCACCCCCAGCTACGTCTGAGAAACAAAGAAAAGATAATTTTTAATGTTTTCTCTTCATATGTTGCTGTTTGTTGTTTATTATTAATTAAAGAGGCACATATAATTCCTTACCTTGAAAATCAGAAATATTATTACTGGGGGTAGGGGAGGAGGGTACATGGTGGTAAAGAGACTCAGATGCCTAGAGCTACCAAACAGAAGCCACCAATGTCTGTGTTCATACAAAGCCACACACCTACAATGTCACAGTAAAAACATGCGAAAAGGTAAAATATATTTCTGACTTTAGAAAACAACGGCTTGGGAGATATACCTAATGCTAGATGACAAGTTAGTGGGTGCAGCACACCAGAATGGCACATGTATACATATGTAACTAACCTGCACAATGTGCACATGTACCCTAAAACTTAAAGTATAATAAAAAAAAAAAAATTAAAAAAAAAAAAAAAAAATTGCAATCAAAAAAAAAAAAAAAAAAAAAAAAACTAACCAAAAAAAAAAAAAAAAGAAAACAACGGCTTTTATCCAAACTCGTTATAAACCTGTCTATTCAATGGCTCCCTTTTAAGACACATGGGAAAAAAAACAAAAAACAAAAAAATGTTGCTTTATATTGGTGCCATAAATTTAGAGGAAAAAAAACAATTTTGCCATGTTATTTTTCAATCACCCAGCAAAATTCAAGTTCCCTTTGACATTGATGCTATTCCCAATTCAACATTGCTAAATTTTAACTATCCTCCCTTTCAATTAGCTGGGTTTCTATTTGCTTACTTTGTCCGTGGTTATAGCCTTCCCTCATGGACCTAAGATCACTGTTTTCCTTTCTCTTTATGCTCTGTGAGCATCAAGTATCATGGGGCATGCGTGTAATTGTCATTCAGTGTGAAAAAGCCAGCTGGAGGTATCACAATCATGTCAATATACCAGTCAGCAAGAAAACCTCCAAACTGATTGTTTTCTATTTAGATATAATATCAAATGGATTGAAAATTACTGCTTCTACAAACTTCTGAGTGCCATTACCATGTTTTTTATACTTTTGTACAATCAACTAATAAAATATGTGTGTATGTATATACACACACATATAGATGTATATGTATGTGTATAATTGTTCCAAAGAAAATAAAATTTGTTATATCCATAGAACATATGCATAACCAGAAATTATTTAATTACCATGAGAGATGGAATCTTGGGGCTCCGGGAAACTGTGAGAGATTAGCTAGATCAGACCACCTAACTCTTTTCAAGAACTGCAGTGAAATTCATCCAATGAAGACTGCTGTTTTCTCTCAGCAGAAAATTCTCCCACCTTTGAACACTTCCATTTATTTATTTATTTATTTATTTATTTATTTATTTATTTATTTATTTTTTTGAGATGGAGTCTGGTTCTGTCACCCAGGCTGGAGTGCAGTGGCACAATCTCGGCTCACTGCAACCTCCGCCTCCCAGGTTCAAGCAATTCTCCCGCCTCACCCTCCCAAGTAGCTGGGATTACAGACATGCACCACCATGCTCAGCTAATTTTTGTATTTTTAGTAGAGACAGAGTTTTGCCATGTTGGCCAGGCTGGTCTTGAACTCCTGACCTCAAGTGATCCACCCGCCTCGGCCTCCCAAATTGCTGGGATTACAGGTGTGAGCCACCGCGCCCGGCCCCAGAACACTTCTCTTTAGGTCTACCTTTATAGTATGGGGAGTGTCCAGTGTCCTTTCTAGGTAACAATGTCTTGTTCAATAATCACTTAAGCTCCTTTCTGTTGCTCAAAAGTAAAAAAAAGAAAAAGAGGTTCACTGTCACTATACAATATTACTGTGTATTCAGAGCTGGTAGCCATATGTAAATGGAGCTGAAAATGTACCAAAATGGAGAAAGTTGTATTTTATAGATCTCTTCTAAGGGATGAGATCTATGTGATAAGAAAAAATCACGTGCTAATCGCTGAGACGATGGTGGAAGGAGAAGTGAACCCTTCCAGAGGCATTCTATAGTAACAACAGATAGTTGACAAGTTGCCTTCTAATATAATTCAGTATGGTCAACTATAAAAGCCAACTGTGCTAAAAAAGGATGCAAATTTTTGACCAGAACTGGATTGTTCAGGACGACAGAAAAGGACTGAGAATTGTGTCAATAATCTTCTCTTGCCTTCCCTTACACAGCACAGTTCTTTTAATTTAGTTACATGTTGGACAAAGACACCAAGTGAATATCCTGCCAAGCGTGCAGATGTGTCTCAGTCCAGGCACCTAGCTGAGTAGCTGGCAACTGGCTGACTTTGCATGAGGAACCTTAGCCTTCCTTGCCTAGCTCTCAACTAAGCACTTGACATGAATTAACAGTTTCTAAAAATTTCTAAGCCACAAACTCTTGATTCAACTAAAGGCTTACTGTTTAAAACAATAAAAATAAGGTGACAAATTCTAAATGTTTCTAGGTGCAGATGTGGAAGAGGGATGGAAAAGAGCCTGACAGACTGAGATGAACATAGGGATATTCCAAGGAACCCCTTGGTTTTCTGGGGAGAAGGGTTGTAAGCCACCAGACTACAGGATCATATGTTACCAGAGGTTGTTGGGGAGGGGAGAATGGGGAGTTGTTGCTTAATCATTGTGTAGTTTCTGTTGGATTGATGAAAAAAGGTGGAAATAGTGGTAATGATTGCACAATATTGTAAATCTACTTAATGCCAATAAATTATATACTTAAAAGTGGTTTAAATGGCTAATTTTATGTTATCTATAACTTACCATAATAATTTTTTTAATTAGGATGTGATCTAAGGAGGCTATTTGATATTTCTTAATACTTCTTTATTTCTGTTTTGTTCCACTGGAAGGTCAATGGGGCCTCTTTAGCATATTCTAAAATCTAGCAAAGTTTTTCTTTAGCTAGCACAAGAAAAGCAATGGAAAAAGAAGCCAAGGGATATATATAATGGCCCACTCTTTTACATTCAGAAATACAATTATTTATCCATAAAGCAACATAGAAATGAATAAAATTAACTTACAAATATAAACACCACACATAAACATATAGAGCAAAGGGCATACGATATTTTTGCTGCAAAAAAGCCTCTGTTACTGCAATTTCACATGGGTTTTCCTGCTCTGAACCACATGTTGTCTCTAATCTTTTCATGAATTTTTTTCTTCCTCTCCTTGTTTATTCTCTGCTATAGAGCTAAAATGTTAAATATGACATCAACACTACTTTGTTGCTTAGAAGCAATGTTTCAATAAACTCCATTAAGACTCTCTTTTCTTATTTGAAGCCTACAACTTCTGCAAATGGCTGCTGCTTCCAACTGTCTTCTGTGAGCATTCCCTTTTTCTGGGGTTCTCCATGTGTTCAGCCCAGTCTGATCTTTGCCTACCCCAAGCTATTCCAGATTACCCCTATCATTTCTAAGCAAATAGGTCATCACTACCTGCCTTAAAAAGACTATTACTTTGCTATAAAATCTAACATAAGCTAAATAAGGTTATATCAATCAACACAACACAACTACCTTTAGGAATATATAAATAATTTTTTCACAGCCAACCTATAGATACAGAGGTAAGAGGAGTGAAGAAGAAAGTTATCTATGTGTCATTGTTTCAAGCTCCAGGAATTCGAAGGCCGAAAACTGCTTTGAAAGAGAGAGTAACCCAGATAAGGAGCAAGCAAGAGTTATATTAAGGAACTACCAAAACAATAAGCAAATGCGCTCCTTGGAAATAATGGGGGTAAGGAAAGCCTAGATTTCATTAAGGCAACTGCTGAGAAGTTTACATGAGGAATACATGGAGGATGGTAGAGCATTTTCTCATGAGAAAAACGAAGTTCCCACGGGATAAATAGAGGGGAAGAACAGGAGAATAAGGCAGGGTCTGTGCAGCACTGTGGAAATGGAATGAAACGTAGATGTTCTGCACCTGGTAGAAAAAACAGTGGTTATCTTATTTACCAGCCTGACTCTACAAAACTCAGCAGAATGTCATTAAAGATGTGCAATTCCATAAAGGAAAGGCTATCTGGCTCCTGATTGGCAAATGATACTTGCCACCTCTTCCCCTAGGCTCAGGAGAAGAACGTGTGGTGCTGAAAGGGACAGATTTTGTTTTCACTCCTGTTGGCTGCCGGCATGGGACCCAGCAAAAGCAACAACAGCAGCCGAGTCACGCAAGTGCAAACTTGCTGCTTTTTAAGCAACAAGCTGGCAGGGAAGAGATCCTCTCTTTATCATGTATTTATTTATTTATAATTTGTATAGCATCCATATCCAAATGGATTTGAGGCAGTTTGCAATAAAAACACATGTACACATGTCACAGGATACTTAAAATAAAGGTCAGAGAGAGCCTAGAAAAAAAGAAGGATAGATCTTCTTGTACAATGTTCCTCTGCAGGAAAACTAGCCAGGAAGAGGGGACAGCCTAGGACAAACAGGCAGCAGGCGCTTTTCCTAGGGGGCGCTCTCCCACCGCCATTTCTGTTCATGGAAATCACCAGGGAAAGACCTCTCATCTGGGCATATGCCTAAAGCAAAGGTCCCAAGCCCTCAGAAGAAGCAAAGTGGGGTCTGGTGTTGAAAGGGCAAGATGCCGCCGAGTATAGAAGCATCACTCCCGCACCCCCCAGCCCAGGAGACAACACTGCTAAGGGTGTGAACATCCACCCTAAAGTCAGCAGACGGGGTCAATCTGCCTGTCTCCAAGAGAGGTATCACAGGAGACTCCTCAATGCCAAACTCAGTGTAAGCTAAAGGCAAAAGGTCTAGAACCCAGGGCCTTGGAATCAGTTTCATCTCCCTGTTGGCTTTACATAGAGCCTCTTCTTCACATGCATCGAAAACCCACTTGAGGCTGGTTTCCAGGTCTGCACAAAAGACCATTGAGTACCATCCAAGAAGTTCTCACTCTTCAAGAATCCTAATGGAGTAGGCTCCACAGTGACCACACACAGAGCAAGCACGATGACCTGCACAGAGGTCTGCCATCCCATCCAAAGCATGACTGTAACTTCACTTTGTGCTCCCATACAGTGAAGCATTCTTTAATAGAGGTTGGGATGCTGCTTCAAGAAATTTCAGAGACAGCCCTTCTCTTCTCACATGACCCATCCCTTGCCAGGTTCTACCTGCCACAGCTGAAGCTGACCACCACCGCTAGAGCATTTGCTCACTAATCATGCAAAGTTGGGAGCAGAGGAGGGTAAATGCTAACAATTGGACACCTTCTGTGTCACAGACATGCTGCCTAGTTTGCTGTGGCTGCAGTTTGAATTTTTTTTTAATAATGGGTGGACGCAGATGGTTTGAGGGTCTCACCGAAAGAATTCTGAATCTTCTGCTAATAAAATCCCAAGACAGATATGTTTATCAATGATAAAAAGAAAAAAGAAAAAAAAAGTAACTAGGAAAATGCATAGAGTACTGACACCACGAGAGATGAAAGTATAAAGACATAAATTAGAAGCTGCAGCCTTGGGCAAGTTCTTACTAATTTAGTTCTATTCCTGCTTGGTTGAAGGAAATGGTTCTTTTTTTTTTTTAGCTTGGCACAGCTGAAGCCACCTGAGGGACTGGAAACATTCTAGAACAATGATATCTCTAGGAAATGCAAACATCTAGGTACCACTGCCACAGAGAAGAATCCACTTTGGGCTCCCTCATGCTTTTCCTAATTGTGGCATCTACTATGACTAAAGAAACGTGTCAAATGGGAACTCACATGAGCAATTGGTTGGACGGTCCCGCCAGCAATGTTGGTCCCAGCTTGGTCAATTCATGCCACCCTGTGTGTCAACTATCAGACCAAAGAGTTGGTAAGATGGGACATCAAAGGCACTAGTTTTCAGACCTTATGTGTCCAAGATTTATCATATGTCTCTGGCATGCTGAGCAGTACACTAATTCCTAGTTCTCACAAGGAGATGAGAATGGAAGGAAGTTACAGCCTCAGGTATCAATGGAATCACCCATCACTCACTGAGCTATTTTTTTTTCTACTGTGATGTGCTTCGTCATTATTCTGGGTAATCAGGTATTGACTCTCATTATATTTGCTACATTAATGGTTTTTCCTAATACTCCTGCCCACCCTAGCCAAAGCTGAGTCCAAACACCTCCTCCCCATTGCCATCTGTCTCTAGAACTTCAGTCTCTCTCCCCTCCCAGCAGGAGAGCGAGGCTTGCCTTCTCTCCATACTCTATCAAGATATATAGTAATAGGTTCAAGAGGGCAAAAACTTGGTTCCAGCCTCTCTGATGCTTTGACTCACCCTCGTAAAAAGTTATTGGTGTCAGCACTGGTCTAACAATTGCCTCTCCCTCCATGCCCCTTGGCTTCTATAATTTCACTTCCCCTGCTGCACCATACAATAAACTCTAATGAGCACTCACATTCCTTCACCAAGCACCCTCCACCAACAAGTCAAACCGGGAGAGGAAAAAAACTTTCCGCAGAAAATTCATGCAGCCATGAAGTCCATGTCCTCAGCAACTTAACCAACATACAGAAGCATGCCAGACTTCACAGAAATGGAAATCCATTAAAAATAGGGAAAAAAAAGAACATGATCTATGTTCAAGAAAAACATCAGCTCCAGCCTAACACAAAATAAAAGAAAGAGAGAAGAGGGAAGAACTGAGCTGAAAATAACTTTTCAAAATTTTTTTCTAAGATTTGTGTTACGTATTTCAACATGTAAGTAATTGGGACTTCCTTCCTTCCTTCTTTCCTTCCTTCTTCCTTCCTTCCTTCCTTTTCCTTCCTTCTTTCTTTCTCCTCCCTCCCTCCTTTCTTTCTCTTTCTTTCTTCTTTCTCTCTCTCTCTCTCTCTCTCCCTTTCTTTCTTTGAGAGCCTCACTCTGTCACCCAGGCTGGAGTACAGTGGCATGATCTTGGCTCACCACAACCTCTGGCTCCCAGATTCCAATGATTCTCATGCCTCAGCCTCCCAAGTAGCTGGGATTACAGGCATGTGCCATTATGCCCAGCTAATTTTTTGTATTTTTAGTAGAGACAGTGTTTTATCATATTGGCCCGGCTAGTCTTGAACTTATGACCTCAGGCAATCTGCCTGCCTCAGCCTCCCAAAGTTCTTGGATTGTAAGCATGAGCCACCGCACCCAGCCAGAATCATTTTGTTTACATAATGAAATGTATATATAACATGTTTGCACATGAGTTAATTTCACCAAGAAATGAACCAACATTCCTTAGCCCCCTACTATGTGCTAGGCCCATTTGATTTATTTAATCCAAGAGTGAAAATATGGGTCTAGAATGACTTCTGTCTCACAACATATATTTTCTGAATTGTTCTAACAAATATGTTTATATCATGAAGACACATAGATAGAAATGCGCAGTCATTTTTCCATTATCTCTTTGTCCCTTTTCCTAGCTTACATTCAGTTGATTTCAGTTTAGCATACTACCATGAGAGGGATAGATGAAAACCCATGTTCTTTGAACTGTCCCCTAATGTCTCTAGTAATTCTCTTGCGTGGGACTCCATGTTTCTTCCAGGAAGCAGGAAAACATAAAGACTGGGAAGCTTCTTGGCCTGGAGCTCCCTGTGGGGGTCATGCCCTTTCTTCCTGGGCCTCTGTGAATCACAAGGACCTTTTGGGTACTCACCACCCTGCTCCCCTGGGGGCCACTGCAAGAAAAGAAAGAGGGCCCACATAAAAAGGAGAAGCTCTATGAGTACTAGTGTCAGAGAGAGCAGGGTTGGGCAGAGCCAATTTCCAGGAGAAATACTAAGAGATGGTTCCCTGAAGGGGAATCTGAAGGGAGCCAGGAAAGTTAAATTCGAAGATGAGAAAGAATAATAACTGAAAATACTTTTACAAAATATTGCTTGGTAAACTCTCACATACTTGTTATTTTCTTCCTTGTGTGTCACCTGTGGTAATGGCTGGGGGGGGCGGGCGGTGGGGGGGAAAGCCTTACAACATACTTGAGGGTTTTCATGCTTTCAGAGTCATGTATGAAGACAGAAAAATATCCAAATATCCAGGTAAGTGCCTCCTGTATGCCCTGGACAAGGAGAAAGAGTACCCTGGAGAGCAGAACCAGTGATGGCAATGAAGAAGGGGAGGAGAGATGAACCAGGGCACTCATCTCATGGACCACTTAGTATGTGAGAAAATGGCTCAGAATGCAAAGAAGCTTGCCAGTAGGCACAGAGCAACTAAGTGGGAGAGCCAGAGCATGAACGTGTGTTTTCTAATTCCAGCTGCAATGCTGACTACATTAAACGCCACCTTTCTAAATTGACCTCCTGTCCTGAAATATATGCTCTAATTCTTTCTTTCTTCACCTGGCAACTGGGTTTATCACAGAAAATCATTTCCTCAAGCTAGCGCCCATTTGAAATGTCAGTGGCTCCAGGACTAGTTATTTACAGCTGAGATTCTCAGGTACTTTCCCCTGCCACTGCACATCTGATGGGTGATATACCTACATGTGGCAATGGATCTCTTGTGTCTATACCATCAGCTTTGTAGCTCTAATGCCACCTCCTTTCTTGCCATTCAATGATTGCATTGGAATTTAAGAGAGTGAAAGTGATACTGCTTGCCCAAGGGATCAGTTACCTGCATAAACAGGAAGTCAAATCCCTTATAAAGATCCTCTCCATCTACTGATGCCTCTGCCTCAAGTATTTCTGGAAATCTCCAGAGTATCTCACAACATTTGAGCTGTTCCCAGTGCCCCAGTCTTTCTGGCTACTCTCCTACACATATTATTCCTCTTCAGGCTGCCCTAGACTAGTGAGGAGATAAATGTCAAAGCAGTCTCTCCATTCCATGTGGCAATCTGTTAAAAGAGCCCAAAGGCAGTGTTCCCTGTGCCCTAGTGGGGGGACATTTATTTACTGCCTTCTGTTTTCTCAGGGCCTAGGTATACATCAGGAGGTTGGATCAGGAGCAGATTCCAAGAGAAGCCAGCACTAGAATGTAGGCTGAGTGATGATAAAGTCTTTATCCCTGGCTCATGCTGCTTTATGTTTCTAGCTTATTCTCCCTTGGATCCATGCTCTTCATCCCATGCAGATGGATGCCATGCATATGGCACTGGATATTACTCCTACTCTCCCACAAACTGCCCAAGATGGCCCAGCCATGCCTAAATCCCAGCAGTGGACAAAAGAAGGCTTCATGGTATGCTGAGATCCCTACCACATATGATCATAAAGGTAGCAACTTAAATTTACATAAAACAAATATAAGTCAAACAAAACTTCTAGTAGTTATTTTTCCTAGAATCAAATTACTCTGACACACCTTACAAGTGATTATGACAGGTCAGCTTGTTGCAATACTACAGGTAAAAGCAGCTGGCCAGTAGGAGGAAAGTGAAACTGTCACCTGACAACACTGGCTGTCCGAAGTGAACATGTCCAACGTCATTTTCCATTACTTTTTGCTCGGTGGTTGCACTTCCATCCCATGATCAGAGCACTGCCTCAACAAGGTGAGTGCTTTCATCATCTCGGTACCACTGATAATATAATTCCCAAGGCCCGGAAACACCCCATCTCCATTCTTACCTAGTTACTGTCCAAATGTTAAGCACCCTTTAAGGTCCAAATGCTTCTTCCACCAGGAAGCCCTCCCTGATGACCGTAACCCATACTCTTCATCTTATCAGCAGTAAATCTGAGAGTCTGCAGCATTCCCTGGGCACAGAGAGACTGCACTGAATGACTGGCATGCAACGTGTGTCACTTGGTTGGATGAAATGCTAGGAATGAAGAAATTAGATTTTTATGCTGGGCCTTTTATGTCACTTGGAGTCCAGAATTAAATTTCATAATTTTATAACTTCTTTATTAAATTTCACTTCCATGATGAGCAGTACAAAGTAAAATTTCTCACAAACTTTTTTGTAAAAATTTGGTGAAATGTTATATTGAGAGCCTCTCAACATTTTATTATTCATGTGTCTATCTGTGGACTTTTTCATGGGCTCAATACATTGTTTAACAGATTAAACAGTTTGTATAGAAAACGTTATTTTTACTTAAGAAAGTAAAAGTTGTTATGATAATCCCAGAGTATATAAAACTCTATCTATCTATCTATCTATCTATCTATCTATCTATCTATCTATCTATCTACCTACCTACCTACCTACCTACCTACCTACCTATCGAGAGAGAGAGAGAGAAATCTAGTAAATTCATGGCTGGAAATACTACCCACCCATGCTCTGCAGTAAGGACTAGAAACTCAATATTCTTTAATGTAACCAGGTTGCCAGAAAGCAAAGCCGATTCTGTGTAATTCCCATTTTCATAGAAATTTATAATACCATATGAATCCTAGTGGTGTAATAGCTACCACCTCTTCCTTATACTTCACACTGGAGTTGCTTTTGTGTTCTTTCTTTTGGGAGAGGTAAATTTGAGGGTAGTAGCCACTATTTACAGTAAAAGGCTGTTATGGTGTTTTTCAAGGAACCGAAATAAGAAAACTTTATAAGTGGGGGAAGCGGTGGAAGCAAGAAACAGTATACCTTGGGGAGCTTCTCAAGGGCTTTCAGAATTGAATAACATCCTTAGGGGGTACAAAACTAGATGTGGGATGATAGTAATGAGATTTTCTTGTACCTTTTAGACTAAAAGAATAAAGGTAGTCAAATGGACTATGATTTGCTTCCAGGGAATACATGGTTACCCAGACATATTTATTGAGATCTGATGTATTTCTGGATTCCTGTCATTCTGTTATGAATCCCATACTTTCTAGACTGATTTCCAGACATGAAGATATTTTCTTTTTTCTTTTTCTTTTCTTTTTGAGACAGTCTCGCTCTGTCACCCACGCTGGAAGGCAATAGTATGATCTCAGCTCACTACGACCTCTGTCTCCCAGACTCAAGCAATTCTCCTGCCTCAGCCTCCCGAGTAGCTGGGATTACAGGCGCACACCATCATGCCCAGCTAATTTTTGTATCTTTTAGTGGAGACGGGGTTTCACCATGTTGACCAGGCTGGTTTCGACCTCCTGACCTCAAGTGATCCACCTGCGTTGGCCTCCCAAAGTGCTGGGATTACAGGCGTGAGCCACCGCGCCCAGGCTAGACATGAAGACATTTCCCAGAAATCCTGCCTATCCCCAGAACTCCCTTGTCTCTGAGTTAGCTGCCTTCTTAATCCTTCACATTCTTACAGATGGATTCAGTCAGATCATCTAGTCTACAATGTTGCATTCTTCAATTACACCTCAATATTTAAGGAGGGTTTACTATGAACCAAGCACAGTAGAGACCTAAAGATACCTGTAACATGTGGACAGTTTATAAGCAAACTGGGGTAATCCTACGCTATGAAAAAGAAGTTACAAAGTAGACACAAAGTGCTACATTGGCTTAAAGTAAAGAGAGAGGGAGGAGTCAGCAGGAGAGGGGAAGGGAGGGAGGGAGAGATTTAGCTATTAATCATAAGCGATCACTTAACTTGAGGTCCACCTTAACAGGGTGATCAGAGGATTCCTGGAGGAAACAGAGAGGTTAGACCTCCAAGAAGAGCCTGGAAGTGGCCTGTGTGTGGCCTTGCCTGACAGTCTTGCAGTCTAACAGTTCAGTTCCTGCAGCAGTTCCCAAACTGTGGTCTGTTGTACATTTTATGGGAATTATAAAGGTGTTATCAAAAAGAGGGAAGGAGAGGAAAAGTGTAAAGCAAATGAGTGGAAAAACCTGGATTAGCTGGATTTTTTAAGGCAGGATGATCATGATCTTTTAATGTGTTAATGTTCATTGTTAATCTGTAAGACAGGGGTGTGGAAAATATTATTTCCCAAATGTATCTAATCAAAGGGTTTTTTGTTGTTGTTTGTTTGTTTGTTTAGGTCTTGTTTTGGGTAACGAGTACTTCACAAGACTAGTATTCAATAAGCCACATTGTGGGGAATGCCACCATTACTTGTTAGGTGACTTACATTAGCACTGACAAGGTAGAAAAGTCATTCCCTGTGAACCTTCTCCTGTGATGCAGAGGAGTCAACTTTTGAATCAACTCTGAGTCCAAGACCTCTCTGACACAAGCTCTTCTTTGCCTCTTGATGTGAACTTTGCTTTCTACTTAAAACAACAAAAGCATTGTATCTGCTGACCAATAAGGGCTTCAGTACGAACAGAGGAATGAGATTCTGACTTGCATAATATTTCAGGGCCTTCACAGAGCACTGCTTGCTAGTTAACCTCTTGGGGGCAGGCAGGAGTTGCTGCCCCTAAGCATTAATGCAGCTAGGGAAATATCTGTTCCCAACATCATCAGGGTAATAAGAAAACCCATTGCAGATTAGTTCTTTTAATTCAAGGTACCATCCGACTGAAATGCTGCACAGCTCCTGTGCTGCCTCCAAATTAAGTGACTGGAGGCAATTTTCATTCTATTTCACATTCTGTCTTTTCTACCAATAGCACAGGGCATCCCTCCCTGCCCCATTACCATGGATGGTGCCAGTTTTTGACTTTGATTTCCGAGTCCACTTTTTAAGGCATCATGTTCATGCAAGTGGACTCCAAGCCCTCAGAACTAGGTCAGGCATTTGCTGGAGGTCATTACAAGGCTACAAAATAGAGCATGCTTAATTCTGTTATTTCTGAAGATTTTCTTCTTCTCTCTCATGTGCATAGAAGACAATCAGTACTTAATTAAATTTTGGAACTCTTCCTGAAAATTTCAGACTGTCAAAGATGCATGTGACCTCCTTTCACCCTAGCCACTCAAGAGAGGTTTAACAAAAGCATGTAAAAAGGAAAGAAGGGGGCTTGTCGACCAAAGACTTGAGAAACTATATCAATTGTTGCACTTCTATTTTAAATGCCAATGCTTAAAGCATTCTAGCAAGAAAATCCTTAGTACACAGAATGCAGGGATGAAAGTAAGCTGGTCATGAGTTCAATCTGTTCATATTAGGTAGAGGAGCGACTTAACCAAGATGAATATTAGTACAGTGATAGCCCAATAAATATTCAGGTTATTACCCAATTAGCAGGAGCATAAACTAACATTAAATAGTGAGCAGACTGAGGTGTCCAGGTCCCACCCTCCAATATTGAGGCACTCAGTTCCCCAGATGTTGGGTGTGTGGTGAGTGACAGGTGGGAATCCCTTCTGAGAGTCCTTGAGGGACAACAGTCACCTCATCCAGATCAAGTCTCTTTCCTGAGGCAGCCTATACATCCAGTGTGGGCTCTGTAAGAACCTGTCCTTTGCACCAAATGGGAATGGGAGGCAATTCTGCAGGGCACCCCAGCAAAGGTTCCAGGCCTTCTTCTGATTACATTGCTGTCCTGCCACCCTTTTGGCCAAGCCTTGCTCTCTGCAGCCCACACAGGTCTCGTTCCTGAGAGCATATTCCAATCAGCTTCTTTCTTGCTAATCTCCATCTCAGAGCCTGCCTCAAAAAAAAAAAAAAAAAAAAAAAAAAAATCTGCAACAGAATTCAAAGCTTCAGGGTACATTTGCTGTCCCTACTCCAGAGTTGCTGGCATCCTAGAACACACAGTTGGATAGGCTTTAAAAAAAGTGTTAGTTTCCTGACTATGGAATTTTTTTTAAAATGCAGAAATACTGTGGACAATTAGATGTCAAGAAGCCAGAGCTCTCAGTTCAATAAAATTCTCTCTCCTCCTCCCTCCTCAATAGCAACACAAAAATATGAAGTTAATAAAAGGAATAGAAGATAATGTCTCATTATGGAAAGTTTCTTTTCAGTGAGTATGAAAGCAATTATCAAAGTTAGCTGCATCAACAATCAACCATGGACTGCAGCCACCTTATTAGTGAACGGGAGGGGATCATTTTTAATTTGCCCGGGATCTCTTATACATTGATTCCATGTGATTTACTGTGGGTTTTATTCAGCAAGAGTTGTAAGCCGTTTCCATGCTGTAGAGACCCAATATTTTTATTGTGTGGTATTGTCCTTGACTTTGCCCCACTCCATCTTGGTGTTAAAACATGTTCTCCACAGAATTGGCCAATGTTGCTTCATTTTATCTTGACACTGTTACCCTGTCTCCATAGACTCACATTGACTGTGTCATCAGGTCGAGAAAAGATGTGAATTTGTCACATTAAATAACAGAAGAATTAGCATCACACATAAAACATTATGAAAAGCTTCTGCATATGTTCTGAAAACCTAGGCATTTGGAAGAGGTGGAAAGCAGGAGTCAAGTGCTGAGAATTCCAGGGATTGTGGCACTGGTTTGCACAGAATTATTATTTAAACCAGCCAGTGACTTAGTTTAATCATTTTAGAACAGAGATATAAGAACCAAGCAATTATTCAGAGAATTCCCTTCTGGTAGAAAGAGTCATTAAAGAAACTCTAGGATAGGTCACGTCACAAGGATGCTGCTGGACACAGAATCAGGTCATGGCATTGCATGTGTGCAAGGGATAGTTCTCCCACACTCTGAAGAACTGGTGGATTGCCTTCTTCCACAGTGGAAGTACATATTTCTGCATGACATAGGTGAATCAATGAGGTAATTTACAAGTGAAGCCTCTCTTTCTTTGATGTTTCCTTAAAATTATTTTTATGTACACAATATTTGAATAAATTGTTTTTTTTAAAAAAGCACATATAGTTTTAGTTATGATTATTAAGCAAACATAATGTATATAGGGTAATATTCCTGCCTCCACACTTCAGTATCATTTCCCTTTCCAAAGGTAAGAACAATTAGCAGTTTGGGCCAGGCGCTGGGGCTCACGCCTGTAATCCCAGCACTTTGGGAGGCCGAGGCGGGTAGATCACGAGGTCAGGAGATCGAGACCATCCTGGCTAACATGGTGAAACCCCGTCTCTACTAAAAATACAAAAAATTAGCCAGGCATGGTGGCGGGTGCCTGTAGTCCCAGCTACTCAGGAGGCTGAGGCAGGAGAATGGCGTGAACCCGGGAGGCGAGCTTGCAGTGAGCCGAGATGGCGCCACTGCACTCCAGCCTGGGCGACAGAGCGAGACTCCATCTCAAAAAAATAAATAAATAAAAAATAAATTAGCAGTTTGGCCTGTATCCTTCAAGGCTTTCCCCTGTGTATTTATATACATGGCCATAATTTTTGTTTTGTTTTAATATATATAAGACTCATACTATATGGATTATTCTGATTTTTGTTTAACAAAACAAAATGCTTTGGTGAACTTTCCATGTCTTCTCATACTTCCCACTGGTAGCCATTTGGGTGGTTTTACTTCTTACAACTCACAATATGGAAATGAACATTCTTGTCCTTGTTTCTTTGTACACACGAACAAGCGTTTTTTGTTTTGTTTTGTTTTTCCTTTGTTTTTCCTAAAACTTTTAAATTTTCCTTAAATTTAAAAGTAGAATTGCTGAGATAAAAGGTACACATATATTCCATTTTAATAGCTATCACCAGATGATCATAACAAAAGTTCATGTCAATTTAATAGGTACTAATTTTATTAAACCCTCTCACAGAATACCTAGATGATTACATTATTTTCCCTTTTAATATGTTAATACAGTACATTTTATATATTTCCAAATATTGTATATTCTTGAATTCTCAGAATAACTGTACTAGGAGATAATATACCATTCTTTTGAAGTACCACTGAGTTTAAAAAATTTTATTTTGCTTTATTTTACATAGGTTTTTTACATCTATGTTAGAATGCAACTTTGGCCTATCACTTTATTTATGTGTGCCATCCTTGTAAGCTTGGTAAAATCATTTAGGTAGCTTTCCATTATTTTTAATGCCCTAAAAGTTTATAAAACATAGCAGATGATCTGTTCCTTCAATTTTTGGTAGAGTATACTTTTAAACTCTCTGAGTTTAATGCTTTTTATAGTGCCAGAACTCTGACATATTTTCAGCTATTTTTATTATTATTGATCTCTTACAATTTTCTAATTTTTACTTCATCAATGTTATTTGGTCAACTCTAGAAAATAATCTATTTCATCTAAATTTCCAAATTTATAGAAACAGTATTATGCATATATTCTTCCACAGTTTCTTTTTTAAAATATTTTTTTATTTTACCGTGGTAAGGATACAACCTGAAATCTACCCTCTTAATAAATGTTCAAGTACACAATAAATATGTTATTGTTGACCGTAAGTCCAATGTTGAACAGCAGATCTCTACAACTTCTTCATCTTGCTTGACTGACACTTTATGCTCATTGATTAGTTACTCCCCATTTCCTTTTCCTCCTAGCCCGCAGCAACCACTTTTCCACTGTTTGATTCTATGAATTTGACTCTTTTAGATTCCTCATATAAGTAGAATCCTGAGACATTTGTTTTTCTGTGACTGGCTATGTCACTTAACATAATATCCTCCAGGTTCATCCATGTTTCTCTATTACATATTGTCAATTTATTGTTCATGAAGTAAATGAGAAAATTTACTTTTTTTGTGTTTAGTTTCTAAGTAGAGAACTTTTTAGCAATTCCTTTTTTGGTTAAGTTCTAATTTTATATTTCCGTGGTCAGAGAATTTCAACTGGTGATCTCTATGATTTAGAATTTACTGAAATTTTCCTGTGTATTAATACATTATTCAATTTTTTAAATGTTTCATTGGAATCTGAAAAGTACATACATTTTATATTTATTGGGTATCATTATATATATCCAGTACATTCATACCTAATAGGAGCATAATTATACATTTATATAAAAATTTATAATCAAACTTTATAATTATGTTATTTAATTCTCCTAGCTTTACTTAATTTTTGTTCACTTTGGTTTATTAGAGAGGTATGTTAAAGTTTTCATCCCTGATTAGAGATTTTGCCACCTTCTCAATGCATTTCTAAAAGGTTTTGCTTAAGATAATATTTGTAGATGTACTAACGTTTATGATTATTGGATCTCCTTGGTAAATTACATCTTTAATGCATGTATAATAGTCTTCCTTATTGTATCTAATCAATTTGTTTTTAATTTGATTTTGTCTTATACTAAGATTGAAATATTTCTTTTATAATTGCCATTTGTTTTATATATTTTTTCCACCGCTTTATACTTAGGCCTCTGTGTTATTTGGTTTTAGGTATGTTTACTTTAAATAACATCTAGCTATTATCATTATTAGTGTTGTCTATCATCATCATCATCATTGTCATGCTCATCCAACTAGGAAACATATACTTTAAAAGGTAAATCTATCCATTCATATGTAATGCAATTACTGATATTTTGAGATAAAATCTTTCCAATATATTTATATTTCAATGAATCATGCAGGCATTTTTTCTATTTGTCCTTTGTCTTGTATTTTTTGGTTTTTTTTTTCTCTTTTAAAATGAATGTTTTCTTGCTCTACTTTTATTTACCCTAATGATTTTTAAGTTATAAATACTAATTTCTAATGGTTACTATCAAACACTTAAGCTACATTTTGAAACTTGCATTTTTCTACCAATATTTAGAGTTAATAATCACCATGAATATTCTCCAACCCACCAAGACAAAATCTTAGCAGGATTTTATGTTCTTCATATTATTTTCAGAGATTATCACCCCCTTACTCCCCTATTCATCATGGCCCAACATGTGATCTTATCTATTTGTGAGTGTATGAGTCAACAATTACTTAGACTTAAATGTATGCTGTGCTAGTTTTTTTCTAAATATTATTTCTCATATAACTCTTTTCTGTATATATTGTTTCACTTTGTTAATTACATACTTGAGTTTGTGTTCCAAAATAGATCTGTAGGAGATATGTAAAGTCTATGTTTTTCCATCCCACTTGAATGTTGCTTTGACTCAATACCCTTAAAACCTTTAAGATAATGTCCCATTGTTCTTTATAATTAGTATGGCAGATAAGAAGCCTGATGACAACCTACTTCTCAATCCTTTGTATATAGGTTCCTTCTCATCTCCTCCTTGCCTCCCCAGGAGCTTTTGGAATGTTTACATCTATGCTGTGGGGATGTTAAAAATATATTTCTAGGCTCTGTCTAGATGTAAATCTTAATTAATTACCTCTGTTTTGTGCTTGAATCCCTTTAAAAGGAAAATATTCTTCTTTCAGCTCAGAAAAATTTGATTTTAAATTTTTCCCTGATTTCTCCTTTTATAACTGCTAGGATTATATGTTAAACTTCTTGAATTTATTCTCTATTATTTTTACTTTTCTTTCATATTTTCCATCCCTTTATCTTTTTACTTCTTGTCCTAGAAGATGTATACAAATTCCCCTTCCAGATCATTAATTCAGTTGTCTCCAGTCATTCATTCAGTCTTTCTGTTTTGTCCTTTTAATTTCTAAGAATGATTTCACATCCATTCTCTGGTTACTTATTTTTTATTACAGCCTATTTTAAATTATAAATGCAACATCATCTCAAATAAACCTGAAAGTATTAATTAGTACATTTAACACTGTCTGCTGTTCCATTCTCTGGCTCTGTTGCCCAGGCTGGAGTGCAGTGGCACAATCTTTGCTCGTGCAACCTCTATTTCCCAGGCTGAAGCCATCCTCCCACCTCAGCCTCCCAAGGAGCTGGGACTACAAGCACACATGACCATACCCAGCTAATTTTTGTATTTTTTTTTATAGAGACAGGGTTTTGCAATGTTGTCCTGGCTGGTCTTGAACTCCCGAGCTCAAGTGATCCGCCTGCCTTAGCCTTCCAAAGTATTGGGATTACAGGCGTGAGCCATCACTCCGGGCCCAATTGGAGATTCTTGATTTTCAGGGACCACACTGATTCATATAAGTAAATGGCATTGTTTTCCTTTATGTTGTACAATTTTATAAACTTAATAGTTCTCTCTCTTGTGTGAAAGAACTAGCTGTGGGTGCAGAGTATATGAGCACAGTTGTGGAAGAAGCTCAACTCTCAATTTGATTCAAGTGAGTAATTTGTCTAACAATGTTCAGGCAAATTTACCAGCACGGTTTTTCAAAGGGAGATCTATGGAGCACCCACATGAAAATCAGCCTTAGTGGTGATAAGAATGAACATTTGACCCCAGACTTTCTCCATCAGAATCTCTGAGCATAGGGCCTTGGAATCTGCATTAGTTAACAAGATTACAGCTTTCCCTGATGCACAATAAAGTCTGGGAAGCACAGTGTTAATAGCTAAGTAACAGGTCATTATGGGTGCTTATGTGATCCCAGACACTGACTCCATGAACAACACTAGGCAGCTATTCAGATGATCCAAAATGTGAATACACAATACACACACACACATACACACACACACACACACACACAAATTCTTTTACCATCACAACAAAATCTTAAAATGTTGAAAGTCATTGTAGAAGACATATACATGGACAATGTATTTAATCCTTATAACTATCATGAGGCATTTCTAACTTTCATTTTATAAATGAGATAACTGAGCATTAGAGAATTATACTGATTAGGGTTACAGAGCCAGTAAGTGATGGATGTGGGAACCACATCTAGTATGGCACACTGATAGTCTGAATAATGGCCACCTAAAATATTGAGGTTCTAATCCTTGGAACCTTAGAATGTTACCTTATATGGCAAAATGAACATTGCAGATGTGATTAAGTTAAGGTTGTGAGATGGGGAGATTATCTGAGATTATCCAAGAGCATCTTACCTATAACCATATGTGTCCTTCTAAAAGGGAGGCAGAGAGAAAATTGACTATAGAGTAAAAAGGCAGCAATGTGATGACTGAAGCAAGACGCTACACAGCTGGCTTTGAAGATGGAGAAAGAGACCACAACACAAGGAATGGAAGAAATGCATCTCCAGACACTGGAAAAGGCAAGGAAACAGATTCTCCCCTGAAGCCTACAGAGAGCATGGCCATGCCTATGCCTTGATTTCGAACCAGAGAAAGTGATTTTGAATTTCTAACCTCCAGAAATATAAGAAAATAAATGTGTGTTGTTTTAAGCCACCAAGTTTGTGGAAATTTGTTATCACAGTCATCAGAAACTAATGTAAACACTAATTAGGTCTGTCCACAAATATTCTAGTTCTCCTCCCAAGTCCAAAGCAAGGTTGTACTTCTCTACCTTGATATGAAGTTAGTACTGACCATGTGACTTGCTCTGGCTGATAAAAGGTAAGAAGTGACATGTGTTAGTTCTGAGTGGCAGTTTTGAGAGTCAGACTACAATTTATCACATTCCCTCCTCCTTGCTCTGGTGATCACAGAATCATGTGTCAAGAGCAAGTTTCTATCAGCCTTGGGTCCTGAGTGAACTATGATGAACAGAAATCCCTGGAAACCTATACTGAATATATAGCAAGAACAAGATGTCAACCTCTACATGTCAAGTCACTGGTATTTGTGCACTGTTTGTTACTGAAGCCTAATCCAGCCTATCCCAACAAATACAGATTATGAAATCTATACTCATTCCACAGAAGCAAGATGTTGCCTCTGTGTGCATTTGACCATTCTCCCTAGACTCCCAACATATTCCTAGTATTTTTGAGTCATTTTTACCAGAATTCCCTAGAATTCTGAACAGTCTCTGCTGCATACTATGGAAACATTGACTGAATAGTTGAGGTAGTTATACAAAAAATTAAAACTGAATCCCAGCTTCCTTCTTATGCCTTCATGCACCCCTCCCCACACCATTCTCTCTTTCTGCATGATAGTCTTTTGTTTGCAACCATCATAGAAATCCTTCTCTTTCCCTGTGCAATGGACATGAATGAGATCATTGTTCCTGTACTGACATCAAATGGGAGGGAAATTGAAAGCAGTCAGACTTCAGTATCAGAGTCACACTCACTACCAAACCATAGACTGGTATGTATGGGCCACCACTTGACCTTCACCCACACAGCTCCTGAAAGTCAGAAGGTAAGCATTATCACATGTTTGCTTCCCTTATGCAGATTATATTTGCTTTTCTCTTGGAACATCCCAAAGATGAGGCTATCCTGGCATCTTCTTCTCTTCCCTAACCATTGCTTCCAGCCCAAAGCATGATAGATTAACATTTACAGTTATTTGATTCTCTTTAGAGAGATTAAGGCCGTGATATTCTAAAGCTGAGACTGCTACAGCTAACCTGTATAGATAATGCAATCCAGACCTCCTGCGAAAGGTACCATCTCTGAAATGTACTTCCTTTTACATTGGGCTATAGTATTCTTACATGGGGCTATATTGTGTCATGTGATTTGAAGATCTGCCTGACCTGCCGCTATGATCTGATATATCCTTAGGAAGCAATGGAAAATGTCGAAAACAAAAAGCAACATGTTAGCAAAACCCTGCTTCAAATTAAAGCCCTGCCTTTATTGGTGAAGAGATCTGCTAAAAGCTGTTATTTGAAATATCTGCAGATAGTTTGGATCTGTGAATAATTGCTATCTGCACATCTCAAATTCCTTATAGTTTTCCGTTAGACATATCTGTGCGAGGCTATAAATAGTGAAGCAATGTCGCTCACTGTATAATACAGTCTCTCTGCTTTTACAACTCATCATGAACTTCTGTGTAATTTATTTTTTATTGAAGAATTCCAATTAATGGCTTCCTGGTGATTTTAAAGCCTCAAATTATCAGTCTCTGAAAACAAAGCAGAGAACATAATTATCATAAACTGAGAATTTTTCATTTTGAAGCTTATCTGTTTGTGCTAAGTATCTTGTCTGTAAGTAATTAGTGCCTTTATTTTTTTTTCAGTAAAAATAATGACCACTCTATGCTACACATCCAAATTTTGTTAACTGCTAGATGCACTCTATGTATTATATCTGAAAATGGACCACCTTGGACTAGTTTTAAAGTATTTCATCAAATGATAATAGCAACAACAAAATACATCTGTTTGTCAGAATAAATTATGTGGCTTGTATTTTAAAAACCTATTATATCCTTTTGCTTTCTTTCTAAGAATAAAAGCCTCTGAAAAATATGTACTTGCCATTTATTACCAGGGCTGCATAACAAGAAAAGACCCGTTTTATCTTCCATTTATAATTCCTAACTGCTAATAAATTTGATCAGCCAATAGCTTGGTTGTAGAGGGTCTTTCATAGGACCATTTCAAAATGTTTTACCAAAGATAAAACAAAATTCAATGAAATTAAACCAATTTGAATGACAATGTGAGCCAAACATTCCTTTAGGTATGTAGAGAACTCAAATTTTCTTGATTAAAAAAAAATAGGGTTTCACTGATGAAATAGGAATTGCCTAGAGAGACTAAGAGAGACTTGGTTGCTCTCAAGCCAAACAGAATCCAAGAGCAGCTCTCACCACAAGGTTAGGAAGTTAACTTCATTGGTTGTTTTTTAATTAAAAAAAATATATATTTTTTAAATTATAAAACTAACACAGGTACCTTAAGAAACTTAAAAAATACAGAAATATATGATGTAAAGCACCCATTTACCATTTTTAATGTCTTGTCATGTCTTTTCAGGGAAAGAGAAATATACACATGTATATGAGTATGTATGTATGTGCCTATGTGTTTGTATAAATATATATATAAAGAGAGATTTTTTTGGAGGATGAAATATATATAGTTGGATCTTGTTTCATCTATTACTATGAATTTTCCCTAAAACATAAATTATTCATTCAAAGCATGATTTTAAATAGCTTCACATTTTATAATAGAGTTGTATAGACAAAAATTTAACTATTTCCTTATGTTGGTCATTTATGACATTTCTAATTTCTTTTTTTATAAAAAGTTGTACATCAAACGTGTCTGTATGTAATTCTTTGAATATATTGCTGATTATTTCCCTAGGGTAAAATCTTAAAAGGCTACTACCAAGTCACAGGTGTAAACATTTTAAAGCTTTCCCTCCGTTCGTGTTACAGAACTGCCCTGTGGAAAGATTCTAACAGTTCACCTCCCCGTCACTGGATAAGCAAGCCCTTTTGCACATACCCATGACCATGGTGAGTAACAGAACACCATCGCTTACGTCTATGCTAACTTGATAATAAAAGGTGGGATTTCTTCATTTTTGCATGTTTTGATAGGTCATGAAGTGAAATAAATTTACTATACAAATGTAATAAACATAACATTTATATTTATATTTTGTGTATATTTTGCAAGGCATTAGGTTTTTTTCCTCATCCATCGATAGGAGCTTATCATATAGTATGTGTGTCTTTTGTCTTGCATTATTTTTGCAAAAATTTTACCTCAAATTGTTATTTGTCTTCAATTCTGATTCTATTGTTGATATCAATATAAGCATTTTATGTAGCCTATTGTTATTACCTCTTTTTTGCTTCTACGCATTTTTTATACTTATAAAGTCTTTTCCCATTAGAGATATGGTACATATATATTTACATGTCCTTTAATGGCTTTATAGTTTTAAATTGATCTCTTTAATATATTAACAATTTATTTTAGTGTAAATGACAAGGTAATGTTTTAAGTGTATATTTTCAAATTGTAAAGCAATTTTCCTAAGACCAATTTATCAATTAACCATTTTCTTCCCTGGAAATCTGTAATATTATCTGTATCACATTCTAAATTCCCATAGATATGAGTCTGACTTGCTGCTATCTACTTCATACCATGTATCCATCTGCTACATTGTTTTGCTTGTTTTATTCTGGTGGTAGTTTGGACTGTCAAATAGAGAATTCCCATGGCTTTACACTTCCTTTAAAAAATATATTGTATATTTTGAACTATAGTTGTGTTTTTTTCTCAAAGAAATGTTGCAGTCATTTTGATACATTTAATAAAATAATCATATTTTTGAAACTGCACTAAATTTATAAAAATAATTTAGGAATGTTTGTATATATACAATAAGTAGCCTTCCCATCCATGAACAAGTTATATCTTCACATTAATTATCTAATGACTCTCAGGAAAGTTTTATGGGTTAATTCATATAGTTTCCCCTTTTACCCTGTTCTATTTTTTATTTCCAATGTCTAGCAAATTCCTAGCCCATCAACTCACACAATAATTTATTGTTGACTGAAGTAACTAATTTGTAGGTTAAAGCCCTTACTCTACCATTTATTAGCGCTGTAATCTTGAACGAGTGCCTTAACATCTCATAATCTCAGTTTCCTCAACTGTAAAATAATGCAAATATTGCATCGACTTAATAAAATTATGAGAACTCATTGAGATTACTTAATAAACTTAGCACAGCAACTTACATATATTAACGCCCAATAAACATTAATGAATACCATCCTTATCTGGAGGGCATGTCAAAGGAAAAAGCAATAGAACATGCAATCAGAGATGGAAGCAAGAGAAAATGAAGAACCGATCGTGACTCCAAAGTGGTAAGGCTGATTTAAATGGAAAATCTTAAAATAACAACTATTGATTGTCACTGAAAAGTCATCAGTGTTTTCAGATTTTGTAGGCACCAGAACTTGGCTTAGAAGTAAGCCCTCCACACCTGGAGAATGAATGTAATGTTGGCAAAGAGTTTGATGTGACCAGAGCCCATGACGGTCCCCAGGCCATAGAAGGCTTTTTCCTATGAGCATTAATAGTAACAGGCCTAAGCCACATGGAAGAAACACATAGAAGTATTTCTGGAAGTAGAGAATACATTAAACTCACCCTTACCTCAAATATAGACTGTTTACTCTGTAAATAAAGTGAGAAATTAGAGAAATTATCCAAAAAATTCAAAGACTCTTTCAAAAACAGTCGACTACTTGGTCTGCTATCATTTGAATATGGTGCTTAGATATTGAGCCCTGGTGCCCAAGCTGGATAATAGTTTCCATTCTCTACTTCAATATTCACATAGACCCAGCCATAGTGTCTTAAAAAAGCTAAGGACTAACTTTAGCCACTGGCCCTGCTTTCAATAAAGCCTTATTTTAATAGAAACATTGTGTCTCTCTTCCAAGTCCCACCTTTTTTAGGCAGCCTGCCAGCTGAAGGCAAAAAGAAATTCTAGCACATTGTCCCCAAATTCCAGGCAGATCACAAAAATAAACTGTCCCAGAATGTATTCCTTTTATGAAAAATTGCTTATTCAAGGCTTGCTTTTCTTGTTTGCCTTCCTTCTTCCCTTTCCAAACACTTTTTCTTCTAACATCATGCTGTAAAGTTGCCATCTGTCTCAAACACATACATACACAAAAGGGAAATCCACTTACAATGAATACAGGAAAGAAGAAAAATAAGTTGGTTACAAGTGGGTTTTCTAAAGTATATGACTTTTCAAACCCAGTGGTCAAACCCTGAATTACGTCCCAGACAGCTGTCTCCCCATTTGCCACAGAGACAAAAGTAAAAATAAATAAATAACTCTTAAAAAAATACCTTTCAACATTATTCCCGAGGAAATGCTTGATTTTTATAATCCTATGATATAGGGATAGCCAGGAATTAAACTTTAAAAATAAGAAAACTGAAACTCAGAAAGATGATTCTCTGTTGAAGACCACACATGAGAGTTTCAAAGTGTGGGTCTGAGGCAGAAGCACCTGGGGCAATTGTTAGAACACATCTCTTGAGAGCATACATTGGATCATATCATTCCTCTGCTAAAAACCACTCAACAGCTGCCCATTGCAATTCGAAGGAAATCATGCCCAAGTTTTACACTCCTCACTACAGAGCACAGGACATGCCCCTGGCTGCCCTCAGACCTTGTAGGTTGCCCCGCTTCCCTCCCCAACTCTCCCTGCCAACTCTACCCTTCTTTGCAGCCCCCATTCACACAAAGTCTTTCCTCCTTACTCAAGTCTCAGAAAAGCCATCCCTGTCCCTACTAGCAAGTACAGCTCCACACAACCATATATCAATCTGTTATATCTTAAATATACATTATTTATCAAACTCTAAATTTCACTTATTTATGATGCATTTATAGGCTATTTCCCTGCCCCCTCAAACACACACACACACACACACACACACACACAGACTTAAAGCTTCATGAAGGCAGTAAATTGTCTTATAAAACAGAGATAGTTCTAGCACTGAGAACATGAAGCATGAAGTAATACTGTGTACCTATTGTCCGAGAAAATGCCGCTGACTAAGCACTACCTCAGACCCGTGGAGCTTCTATCTAGAGGAGCAAGGGTCTGGGATCTGCATTATAAATAGTTCTCTAGATGACTTCCATGCACATTCATGTTTCAAAACTCCAGATAATGAATGCTTCAGCCAGGGGTGGAACAGATGTCCCTAACTCCTGATGCCCTGCTCTCCATGACACCAACCAGCAGGTTTCCAATGGTCTATTTCAAATGGCTGCTCCAGCAGGAGAGTTGTTTAGAGATTCATACTGGGCTTTAATTGTAGATGTTGTAGATGCAGATTAAGTGGTACCTCAAACTGCTCTTCCAAAAATCAATATTTCTGTCTCTTATGTGGGCCTGGGCTTTGATAGGAAGCCTCAGATGTATTAGTTCAGGCGGACAGAGAGAATATTCTACAAGGAGCTGGGTGTATGCATGGTGGATTCATTGGCCATGGAATCTTGGGAAACTTGAGTAACTGTTCAGGGTATCATTTTCCTCATCTGCAAAGGGAGGGTATTGAGTTAGATGATCTCTACAGTCCCTTTCCCCTAGAAACTTTTGGGTGCAAAGTTATTCCAATTATTCGAAAGAGCCCTTGCAATTGTATTCAGGATTGTGAAAGGGACTCTGAACAGCCCAGCACTTCTGACATTTGGCCCAGCCCAACCACACTCATCTAACCCCTGCCTAATGCCAAGTGGCTTGCCTTGTGTCAGAAAATCAAGAACATATCCCATTCACTTTGAAAAACAAAATGCATGTGTGTTGAGTCCATCTGATTCCACTTAGATGCCAGTAAGGGATGTTTTGGTTGAGCACCTGATAGGATACTCAACTGTTTTATTTGTTATAAAATTCTAACATCTGTCAATGACCCAAATAGAATGTTCCTCTGCCTTTCATCTTTACACCACACACACACATACACACACACACACACACACACACACACACACACACTTTGGAGAACCTACTAAAGGGAATCCACACTTGTTCCTTTAAGGAACTCTCAAGCTAGAGTGTCAAGCTTCATGTCTTAACTTGAAAATAAAGGTGGAATAATATCATCCTGGTTTTCCTAGAGGAAAGGGAAGGGCTATCTTTATTTGCCAGAACTGGCACTAAGCAGTCCCTGGTGTTCACTGCCAGGCAGTTATTTAAAACAGGAGCCAGTTGGTGTATGATGGGGGTGGCATGGTGCTAGCGGTAGATAGGAGGCAAAGCTGGTGAATAAGCAAAGGTATGACTGGGTGATCACATTCAGAAAGCAGGCAGGATTAGATCATTTTAGTTACATATGCCAAAAGGAAGGGGCTGAAAAAGAAGAGTAAAATTTACCACTACGTTAAAGTTTTTCTTAACTAAACTTCTAGAAATTTGCTTCTCAATGTTGGTTGAGATTCCTTTTTAGTCCCCAGTACTTACAACACATCTATCCTTGGCATATAAGATCCCTTCAATTTAGAAGGAAAACATATCAGCTGATGAATTACAAATACACTCCCCTTTCAGTGTCACTCTATATTTAAATGAGTTTAGATGATTTATATGTATGAATGCAAATATAAGATTCGTGAGGTGTGCATATAAGCAGACTACCTGATTTCTTAAGCCTCACACACAAATCAGTCTCCTTACTTTAGGTCTCACTTCTTATGTGAAAGATAACTGATGGTATCACGTTTCCATGTTAAAAAAAAATATGAATTATCAAGCACTTCATTTGGGTGCTTCTGTTTATACACTGATGCCCAAAAATCCATGCTGGGAAAAAGAAAAAACATGTTGTAAATTTGATGAGGCCACACCACCTAATGAGGACCAGCCAGCGCTATTTGTTCAATAAATAAGCAACGGGGTTGGGAAACAGGCCTGGACCTTTACTTTCCCCAACATATAAATGTGGTCTCCTTTATCAAACATTACCCTGTTGTTGACAGTTAGCCAGTACACAGATACAGGGTTCCATTAAGACTGTCTACTTTCCTATTTCAACAGGCATTGTAGATGTGATCAAGAGTCTGTAAATGCTACTTAAAACGCTAACTGCATTATACAATAGTGTAAAATGTTAGTCAAGGAAAAATGATTACTAAGTACTAGAAAGGGAATTATAATAGTATATTTGAGGGCTAGCAGAATTTTTGTAACCTGTATCAGCTAAGATAAGAGTATCTATTGGTCATTACCAGAAAGTACATTTCCCCTCATCAGTCCTATATGGTAAACTACTGTTTAAAATGCAAGAGTTAAAAATTACACAAAGATCTCATAGTTTCTATTTGGAATATTCTTAGCCAAGTCCTTTAGTGGAATTGCCCGCACCAAGATCCTTTCTGTGGAAGCTACATTTTATCAATGATGTGAAGACAGACCTCATTAATTCATTGGATCCTCTTAAAAAAACACATCTTCAGGTTGAAAGGGGACCATCTAAAGAGAGAGAGGGCTCTCTAACTTCTGACAGTTGTTCTTTGTGATTTAATAATGTCAAGGGAGGGATTAGAGAAGGGAGGGTAGGAACAGATCTAGAATTTTCTAGGAAGCCAGTCTAAGCAAGGCTCTAAGAAAAGTCACTGAAAATGTCAGCCCAGCCAACAGAGAAAGGCTCGGAGAGCAGCTAAGACATGGCATATACGTTTTCATCTATTCAGTCTGACCCTGGGCCCACTGCCATAATCTTTTTTAAGGTTAGTGGTGGGAAGGCTGCCACCTGAATGTTTGTAGAGGTCTCCTAACATCCTCTGCTGAGGAACCTTAAACCTCAGGTACTATTTCAGAGGAAATGGACAGTGCAAAACAGACAGAAAATTAACCGCAGCAGACCTTGGACCTAAATAAGTTCCACTAGCCTTTCTGAAATCACTTTAATGGCTGGGGATTGGGGGAGTGGAGGGGTGAATGGTGTGTGTATTTGTGTGTGTGTGTTCGTGTGTGTGTTTGTGTGTGTGTGTTTCCCCAACCTGGGCCCTGGTCCAAGTATTTTAATAGGTACAACACAGAGAAGAGAAAAAAGAAAAAAATATTTAAAAGGAACAATTTAAGCAATTTAAAAATTCTTTGCAAAAAATAATATAAAGCAAGACTTTAACAAAATTGCAGCTATAGCAAGTCTATGAGGGTAACTTAGTAAAATACTCTGTGGATGGCTGCAAACCTCTAATGGAAAGTTGTATACGTGGCTGAGGCCAAAGTAGGCATTAATTACAATGAAAAATCAGTTTAGAGTAGGCCACAACTAAATTGGAAGCTGGTCCTCTAGGTAAAACAAAGAAAGTGAACAACAGCCTCAGATTTGATTACATGGCAATACAAGAAAAATGTGCTGTATGTTGTCTATTATTAAAGCTGCTTTGGGGCCCTGTGTTGGGTGCCTCAGGGATTCTAATAAAAAATTAGTAATAGGTCTGCTGCCCTGGCTCACTGTGGCTTTTTGGAGTATTTGTGGGTTCAGAGCTGGTCCTGCAGTGCAAATTAAGTCATTTCAGACAAGCAGCCTCAGAAAGTGTTACGTGATAGCAAAGTTCAAATACTACAATTTGGCTCTAAAAGGACACAGCCCCCCCACTGGAGTCTGATTCAGAGTTTCAAAGAAATAATAAAATTTCATCAGAATGAGGAGGAGGGGGAAATGAAAAGTAAGAAAAAGGAAAAAAGGGAAGCAACTAGTTGTTTCTGTGTGTCTTTGATTACTGTTGCCAAATACTGGTTCTGGTATATAAACTATAGAAGTACCTAAAATATTGCCAGTGAGTGAGTTAATGGCAGACAAGGCAATGGTTAACCTGGGATTTTTTTTTTTTTTTTTTTGCCTTACAAATGTTAACTCTATAACTCTTTTTATATTGATGTAGTGATATTAATAATATTGTCTTTATTACTAACACCACTGGGTCCATGGCATGACTGTATATATCTGAGCCATGAAACATTAACAAAAGTTCACCCTGATTAAGAAATCAAGCTAGTAAATCTATATTCTTTCAAAGAGGAAAATGTCTGGAGACAATTATGTCCTGTAAAAGAGTTATGTAAAGGAGATATTTCCCAACTTTTTCTAGGTTTGCAACAGACCTGATCGCTGGCATTTGCTATCAGAGACAGTCCCTGGTCCCATCCAAGGAAAGACAAAAATGTGATACAGTTCAAATCCTGATGAATGCTGTCCAGATAAAAAAAAAACTGTGGGTGCGTGGGTAGGAGGTACATTTTCAACCTGGACCTTTGCCTGAATGCTGAATAGGCTTAACAAGGAGACAGAGGAAGAGTTGGCATGTGACCTATAAAAGAAGCGTATGCCTGTGTGAGCACGTGTGTGTGTGGTGGCAGGGTATGCTGGGGTGGAGGGGGTGGTGTGAGGCAGAAAGAAAATTGAACTTTAATCCAAATAATTCAAAAATTCTTTGTGATAGGAATTTTTTAAAGTTTCATAAATAAGGGAAATATCAATTTATGTCCATGAGGAATTTTCCTCATCCAACATCAAATAAGACCCAGTTTTAAGGCTTGCCTAATCTGTTGTTGGCAGAGGATGTGGCTGCATAACTCAACTGATTTCAAGACGTTTTAGGAAATCTCTACTGGCCCCAAACACCTTCTTCTCCTATCTGATTACTAATACCTGAAATTATATGAGTTAGAGAGCTATTCCTTTAGTTTAAAGCATTGGCTGCTATTAAAATGCAAATTCTCCTGGAAAATCATCTTAACATGGGAGTGAATAAAGAAACAGAAAGCACAGGAAGTCATGTGGAGGACAATTGGATAGGGAGTTGGTCTAAGCAGACTGAGAACAAACTTCATCAAAGCCATAACTTCTCTAAGGGTCATCTCTCAGAGCTGCAAACATTCTCTATGAAATCAAGGAAGAGTTGCCTTCTGCTAAGGACGGAAGCAGGAGAATGAGAAGGTGCACTTCACATGGGAAATCACCACAGTTTCAGAGGACGGAGGTCATATAGACTTCCAAAACAATCATGCCTCTCCATTCAGGCCCACCACGAATATCTGCAGCGCATTTACAAGTTGTCAAATGCTGTTTGAGCTGCTGTGAAATCAGAAGTGGAAAGATAGTTCTCTTTGTTATCATCCTCAGGTTCCTAGGGGCCAAAGTCTCATACAATTTTGCTCTTCTCAAGTTGTTGAAAAGACAGAGTCAAAACGCACAAAGAGAACATGAGAGAAAGAAAATATCAGCAACATAAAAAAGACAGTGAGAGTCACAGTTTAGCTCAAGTACACAAAGACCTGGTAACACTAACATTCATTCAAAGTTATCAACTGGAAGACAGTAACAGGTAGCTTTGGTTCTTCCAGGACCTTGGTTGGGGTGAGCATACCATATTTCTTTTCTGATTATATTCATTAAAAACCCCGGTGGCAATGACTAATGTTTTGTACTCCAGCAACAACACGAGTTTCAAAACAAACTGTGCACTATCACCTTCTACTGATAATGCATTACATCATCTTAAATATTTTCAAAGTAGGGTACCCAGTTTTTCAGGAGTTACATAATGATCTTGATAAGGATAATTCATATGTATCTCTTGTTCAATAAATAGCAGTCTACCGAGTTAAGATATATATATATATATATATATATATATATATATATATATATATATATATATCCAGGAATCTCAGAATAAAAACCTCAGAATGGAAAAATCACATATTGAGATTTGAAGCAATGATAGACTACTTCTGTTTATACATATATTTCTATAGACTATTTTTAACACCCTTTCAAAGTGGAGATTTTTCCATAATTCTTTACCAACAGATAATCTTATAAAAGTAAAACTTTCCAACCTGTATATTTTTTCCCAGTGCTTATTACTCCTTTCTTGACCTATGTCATCTGCACAAAAACTTCATGCAGAGGCTTGACTAAGCCCACAGGCACTCAGTATTGAAATAATAAGTATACATATTCCCATATTATTCAATGATATTTTATGTGGAAGCCAAAATACTTACTGAAATTTAAACTGAATTCATTGAATAAATCTCTAGCTCCAGATGAGTATGGAAAGAAACATAGAAATTTCTAGTAGAGCTGTCTCCTGTACAGAGTTCTAATTGCCAAGCTGTAAAATATAAGTGTTTAGTATGCCATATGTGGAGGGATAGATATACAGAATTCACAAGTCCCCAGATCTTCAGCCAGTCCCATAAGGCAGGGCCTGTGTTGACCTTAAACCTTAGTTGCAACTGAATCACCATTACTCATGACAGCACCTAGCACACAGCAGGCAATAAATATTTGCTGAATGGTTGATGGCGATGTCAGAAAAGTCTTGGTAACACTTGCTAAACACGAAAAGATGTCCATTATTAGCATTTAGGAACCTCAAAGTATACATAACAGCAAATTTTTTATGTCAAGTTTCTTCTTTGGGACAATAGTCCCAAAGGGACAAGTCTTTGGAATCAACGTGTGTGTGTGTGTGTGTGTGTGTGTGTGTGTGTGTGTGTGTGTGTGTGTGTGTGTGTGTTTATCCTTCAGCTTAGCCTTTAGGAATAAAGCCCAGTCCCTCTCTGCAAAACATTCATCATTTAACAGGTGAGGCAGACAGACAGAAACCCAATAACAATACAGTGTGATAAGTGTCATAATATCATAGATAGCATTAGTAGAAAAAAGTTTTATGAAAGCACAGTAAAGGCAACTTTCTCCTCTTGCTTCCTAGGGATGAGGTATTAGAGCTGGACTGAACTGAGGCCCAGCTCCAAGAGCAGTTGCCAACAGCAGTCATTGGGAACTTTTACAAGCTACTGTAGTAAAAGGTTTAAGGGGGGGCTATGATGCAAGGAACTGAAGAGTGAAGAGAAAAAGAGTTGCTGAGAAGGAAGGGATTGGAAGAGATTGGGTGTTCACTGGAGGAAGATGTATAGCACCCGAAATGGAGAACCAAGAAAGGGGGAATACCTAACGGAGCAATGGTCTCACATGCAGGATGCAGTCTCCAGGAATTATCCTTAAAGGGAGTTGCTATTTCTTTTTTCAAACCAATAGAGAAGGCGGTGTAAAAGGAAAAATATAAATAAACTTGGAATTAAATAGAAAAGGAAGTTAAGAGCACTGCTACCTAATAAACACAAAATAGCTACAATTGAGGATCGACTGTGTTCTAAGCTCTTTGAACACATCACGTAATTGGATTTTCCCAACAATCGTATGAAGTAAGGAAGGTTTTCAAAACAAGGGAAAAAACGTTTAGAAAGATTAAGTCAACTAGCCAAGGTCACGCAGATGGTAAGTAGCAGGGCCAAAGTTCTAATTTAGCAAACTCCAGCATCTATGAGCCCATCATTCATAACCTTACTTTTCTTTATAAAAGTAGGGTGGCAGGCTGTCCACTAAAAGAAAGGAGACTAACACCAAGTTGGTAGTTTTTAGCAAGTGATAATATATTAGAAGGAATAAAAATGGGTTAACTTGCCATTAAAAAGGCATTTTCAGCAGCTTTAAAAGTTCAGCTGAGGTTGGAAATTACACATTTGAATCAATCACTGAAGTCACAAATTTTCTTCAGCAGTGGCAAAAGGGGAGAAAAGTATTTGGGCTGACCCGGACTTGGAAGGGAATAAAGTCGATAATAAGCTGAAGGTGTGAGATAGTATGTAGTTGAAATGATTGACTGCTGTGTCCAGGTCAAATGAGAGACCGCGATTATAAAAGGGAAGATAAGGAAGGGTACAAAGATCTTGATGGAGGTGAACTGACATGAAGGCATGGGAGGGATGAACTATAGATGATACCTAGGAAGAAAAAATTCAGAGTTATAGGTTAAAGAGATTAAATAGTAACGTCATAATCTAAGCCATACAGTTGAGTTGCTAAAGGACTGAAGGTGAGAGATAATGAAAAAAAAGAACACACAGGAAACATTGCTAAGATGTGGGTACATTATCAAACTGGGGTTTGGATATTCCTCAGAAAATAGCAGGAGAGGCCAGGTGCGGTGGCTCACGCCTGTAATCCCAGCACTTTGGGAGGCCGAGGCAGGCAAATCATGAGGTTAAGATCGAAACCATCCTGGCCAACATGGTGAAACCCCATCTCTACTAAAAAAAAAAAAAAACAACAAAAAAAAACACACAAAAACTAGCTGGGCATGGTGGCACGTGCTGGTAGTCCCAGCTATTTGGGAGGCTGAGGCAGGAGAATCACTTGAACCTGGGAGGTGGAGTTTGCAGTGAGCAGAGATCTCGCCACTGCACTCCAGCCTGGCGACAGAGCAAGACTCCGTCTCAAAAAGAAAAAAAGAAAGAAAGAAAGAAAGAAAGAAAAAGAAAGAAAGAAAGAAAGAAAGAAAGAAAGAAAGAAAGAAAGAAAGAAAGAAAGAAAGAAAGAAAGAAAATAGAAGGAGACTGGTTAGACAGAAAGACCTAAATGGAACAGAATCCTAAAGGAAATTGGAGACATTACTTGAAAATGAGTAAGGACCCATGGGAGAGATAGATAGATGAATGGATGGATGATGAATGGTGAATGATGAATGGATGAGAGATGGAAAATGGTCATGTACTTCAGAGGAGACTGTTAAAGATAATGTGCACTGTCTTAAAATAGCAAAACGAATAGACTAATTATGCCACCATTTGTTTCACCTAAAGGTATGCCACTTTCCTCAAAGAGAATAACAGGTTGGAGACAACCAAAATTTAAAAGTAAGTTACATAAAAACAATAACACCAAAACATGAGTAGTGGTTCTCTTTGCATGATGGTATTATGTGATTTTTGTGTGATTTTTATTTTTCCCTTTGTATTTTCTTACACTTTCCCAATGTTCCGTAATCAACACATACAACTTTCAGAATATGAAAAGTTAATGTTTTGAGAAAAAATACCACACTACAGACATAAAAGACACTAGAAGTATAAACATGCTGTGGGCCATGGCGGAAGGCCTGGAAATTTTTCATATTTTAAGTTGTATACACACTTTTAGGCATACATATTTTTTCTGTATATGTATGTGTGTGTATGTGTATATGTGTAGGCATGTGTGTGTACTTAGGCTTTAAATATGGGTATAGAGGACACTAACACATACATGCTACCCCCCAGGAAGAAAGTCAACATTAAGTAATTCTATTTACTATAACAGCAACAATTTCACCCTGAAAACCTGAGCTAAATGTCAAGATTTCTCCCTCAGATTCTGTGGGTGGTCAGCTTTTATTAAAGAATAAATATATCAATATTGCTTGATGATGGTAATAAATAACCAGACCTATAGAGGTCTTCTGAGTGTAACCATTCTGTTTGCTTCTCTTTTGATCCAAGCACTAGCACTGGGACCTCGTTTCTTTCTATCCTCTGTAGGGGGTCCCAGACTGCGGCGCCCATTCCACTGACTTTCCGCATACTGCTGTTTGGAAAGGCGTGCTCAGGGACATAAGGGCATAAAGGATTCAGACACAGAATGAAGCCTCTCCTTATGGAAATAATTATGTGGCAGATTCCACTTGGTTTTAAGAAGCAGGCTGTAGAAGGGAAAAGGAAATAGCCCTTTATTTGCAGGAGGGTCCCTGAAAATGTAGCCTGGGAATATTGTTCTACCCAGCTCAAGATGCTCTGGCCCACAATGGGAGCCTTGATTGGTTCTACTTTCAGATCTTTAAAGAAGAGATAGTACTGTTTCTTCCACAAAGATTCTTCTGCATGTGCTAGTATCAATAAACACTTTGATCAAGGCATGCTTTCTAAGTCAATAGTTGGCATCATGCATATGATTTTAAGCCAAAGGAAATGATTCTGACAGTAATACATTTGAGAGCTGAAAACATGGACAAGGAACCAAACACAAACCCAAACTTTGGGAAACTTAGGATCAGCATTAAACATGCCGCAGCACATCACCCAAACCACCACGCTCTAATATGTCAGCCAACAGAAAATAAGCACTTGTTTTTTTATCTTTCCAAGGCTGTTCTCATAAGGTTTTCTAGGACTATTTCTTCCAAAGTCACACAAAAGGAGGAAAAAAACTGAAATAACAACTTCACAGGAAAGCCACGCTTAGAGGCATTTTCTAGTCTTGCTCATCTACCCTTCCACACAGAAAAAAACCTCAGAGACCAACTCAGGAAAAAAAAAATCTTTCCAAAAGCACTCTAATTATTTTTTCCTGCATCACCATCATTCAGTTGAACCAAAGCTTCTGTGTTTATTACTGTCCCAACTACTACTAATGAACAAAAAAGGGCTTACATTCCATGAATCTGAGATTTTTTACCTTTTTCAAATGTATCCTAAAGCCCTCCTTAGTAAATATTTCCACAAACCAACAGTAGTAATTAATCCAGGTTTTACTTAAGCTAACAAATGATTCCCCTTCATGATAGCCGTGTAAGCTGATTCATGAATTTGCTAATGTTCTCCAGGTTGCTGACAGAGCCCACTGTTACACAGTAAAGGGGGAAATCATGAGTGATATTAAGACTCTCCTCCCTACTTGTTAAAGTAAAAGCAAGAATTTGAGCAGTTCTGAGGGCCTCGTCTGTACCACAAAAGTTTTGCCTCTGCTGGCCACTCCAGATCTTGTGCTGATCTTCTCATCCTAGAGGTCTCACTGCCTCTGTGTCCTGAAGCAGACATACCCTAGGCCTTCTGAGATAAACACACAATCTCCTGCCTGCTCTACATCAGGCAGGCTGAAGGCAGAGAGGACCTGCAGATACTTGAAAGAAACAGCTCATCTGCTTTGGGAACCAGGGAAATTCATGCCACACTTCCAGGATCACTGGTCTCAGGAGGATTTAACCCAAGCTTGGAGTAAGAGTTGACATCCAAAATGTCATCATCATCTAATTCTGTTTCCTCTTTCCCTGCCTTCCTTTGTCCTAGAAGCATTCTGTGATGACTAACAAACTGATTTATTCTGATTAAAAATAGTAGTTATCATTATTCAAATGCTCCCTCTCAATTTCTTCTATAATCTTAAGATACTGATAGACAGAGATAAAGACATAGCGAGAGAGAGACAGAGATAAATTGCTGACTTGAGCCTTGGCCTGGGAATTAAGACTTGGCAGCTAAACTGCCACTGTTTGCCCTGCCATATTGAAAGATCTGCCCATCTAAAAAGCTATGGGGTAAAATAGACATTGCTAAGGCTATCGCTGAGGTATGGTAGTCCTAGGAAACCTTATGAGAACAGCTCTGGGAGGAAAATAATGTTTCTTTTCTATGGGCTGACACATTAAAGAAGGGTGTGGGGTGACGTGCTGTGACATGTTGAATGCAGATCCTAAATTTCACAAAGTTTGGGTGTGTGTTTCATTCCTTGTCCATGTTTTCAGTTCCCAAATGTATTACTGTGAGAATCATTTCCTTTGGTCTAAGGCAGACATTAGAACCTGATCCATTATTTTCTAACTTTCTAGCTCTAATGCTCGATGTTCTGAGTATGGAGAAAAAGCAGAATATCCTAAAGAAGTTGCTTTGATGGTTGTGATTTCATGATAATTGAGGTAGTTGATGTTGGCAGAAGGAAAAGGGACACTAGCAAAATTGAAATTAAAAATAAGTGCCAAAATGCTTTGGGTTACATAGGGAAAAAACAAGCTAAACTAAACCAAAAACCCTCTTACTATTCTACTATGCTTTTTTTGGCCCCACCCCTACTCTAGAGAAAGGAGCCTATGTAAATGCAACCAACGTAAGTTGAAGAAAGCAAGGCAGCATAATAGGTCTTGCTGTGTAGCAATCTAGTGATCTGCATTCTTACTCTAGATTTGTTTACGAAGGCAAGTTTTGTTTTTCCTTCTGAATACCTTCCAGTATTTTATTTTATTTATTTGTTTATTTTGAGACAGAGTTTTGCTCTTGTTGCCCAGTCTGGAGTTCAATGGCATGATCTCGGCTCACTGCAACCTCTGCCTCCTGGGTTCAAGTGATTCTCCTACCTCAGCCTCCCAAGTAGCTGGGATTATAGGCATGTGCCACCACGCCCAGCTTATTTTGTATTTTTAGTAGAGATGGGGTTTCTCCATGTTGGTCAGGCTGGTCTCAAACTCCTGACCTCAGGTGATCTACCTGCTGCGGCCTCCCAAAGTGCTGGGATTACAGGCGTGAGCCACCGCGCCTGGCCTGTTTTGTTTTTAATCATTACTACTGACCTCCATTTTCCTCAGCTTTAAAATTCATTAAATCTAGCCGGGTGTGTGGTTTATGCCTGTAATCCCAGCACTTTGGGAGACTGAGGCGGGTGAATCACCTGAGGTTAGGAGTTCCAGACCAGCCTGATCAACATAGTGAAACCCTGTCTGTGCTAAAAACTACAAAAATTAGCTAGGCATGGTGGCACGTACCTGTAGTTCCAGCTACTCAGGAGGCTGAGGCACAAGAATCGCTTGAACCCAGGAGTCAGAGGTTGCAGTGAGCCAAAATTGCACCACTGTACTCCAGCCTGGGCAACAGAGCAAGATTCCGTCAAAAAAAAAAAAAAAAAAGGATTAAATCAACAGTTACGCCACAAATATTTATTGAGCAATTACTATATTCCAGATTCTATTCTAGGTACGTATGGGCACATCAGTGTAAACAAAGAAAAAAACAACAACAACAAAGAAACTTACCCTCTTAAAGCTTACAAGACAAATAAACAGCAAAAATAATAACTAAAATAAAATGTAAGTTACACAGTATGCCCAATAAGTTTTATTGAAAAAACTAAAAAATACACCGGGGAAGGGGGATCCATGTTGCTGAGGATGGGGGCAGGCTGCAGTGTTAAATAAATAAATCTCAATGAAGAAAGCAAGTTCTGAAAAATGACCTGGCAGTGAGGGAGTTGAATGCACTGATATGGGAGCACTCTTGTTATGTGTTTATGAAAAATTAGGGGAGCACTATGGCTGGAACAGAAGGATCAAGGGAAGAAAAAGTAGGAGATAAAGTCAGAAAGCCTCATGGCCTTTGTAACAAGCTTTCAACATGACTGACTTACAGTTTAGAAGGACAGATCTCGCTGCTGAGTTAGGGATAGGTCAACAGAGGACAGGAGATTTGTTAAACTGCTGCTGGAATAATGGAGGCAAAAGATGATAGTGACTCAGGCCAAGGTAACAGTGGAGGTTAGATATGTGATTAGATTTTAAATGCATTTTGAAGGTAGAAGTAGTAGTATTTTCTAACAGATCAGAAGTGATAAGAAAAAGAGAAGAGACAAGAAACTGATCTAAGCATTGGAAAGTTGCGGTTGTCATCCACTGAGATTGGAAAAACAGTGACTGGAGCCAAGTTTTACGGGGCAAACCAGGAGGTCCATTCTGGATATGCTGAGTTTGAGATGCCTATTAGATATGCAAGTGTAGGGGTCTGTGGACAGTTGGTGGTAAGCATTTAAAGTTCCAGAGAAAGAGGTCCAGTCTAGAGAGATAAAATAAGAAATAATATGGTTTCAAGTTTTTTTTTTTTTGCTTTACCATTCTTAACAGATTGGAAAATCTATATCTATAATTAGTATGTTCATATCCCAATTTCTTTATGTTAAGACTATTTGAAAAGAAAGAGAGAACAAAAAAAAAAAAAAAAGGAAGGCAGTTGGGAGGAAGGCAATAAGAAAGTGAAAGGGATCAATTGATTATCAGGAGATTTACAACCTAACAGTGTATTATATCCCTAGGCTCAGGCTGCTTCCCATAGAGGGCACACTCCTGAAGGGCTTTCAGTCAAATCTTAAAAACTCTTAATTTTGTTTCCCCACAGATACACGTCTTTTAATGTTCTTAAGTCATTCCTGGTAGATCTTCCACTAGAAATGGCTCATAACCTTTTAACTTGAAGTTTATCTACCTCCAACCTTTCAAATAATTAAATATTTAAATGCTCTGGGAAGCTGGCTTTTGTGAAGCAAGAACCTTTTGCAATACAAATTTTCACTCTTAATTTCTCTGCTGGGTAAAATAAGAGTTACAGGGATTGGGTTTTCTTCTGATGTGTGTAAAATGGAATACATTTCTCCATCTTCTGGGTTCTGGGATGTCCACTCAGTGTCAGAAGACACCTCTCACAGAACAATCACCAGACAGACAGGAAAAGAGGACATAATGGGAAAAGACAAACCAATCTTAATCGTCTCTGGTTTATCTTCCAAGGTGCCGACTGGTACTTTTCTTTAATATCAACTGCCCTGTGTGGAACTGGAACAAGCCTGGACCGCCAGCAGCCTCCAAAGTTGGGCAGGCTGGGGCTTACAGGTGAACCACTGGGCACCAGAATTTTTCGTGCCAGTTTCCATCCCTGAGGAGCCTCTCATCACCTGCCCAGCAAGAAGCAAGAAAAGCAGAAGTGCAATTCACTAAACCCAGAGCCCTGGCCCTGCCAGTGACCCCCTACCTGTGGGAAATCAGTGTGTTTACATCTGCTAGAGGAAGGGTTAATCTAGGTTCTGTATTTGCATCCACCTTTAGCTTCTGTTTTCTATATTTCTTACACACTACTGTCCCATAATTTTTCTTCCATAAATTATTCTATGGCACGCAAATGTTTCCCTAAGACCCTCTTCATTTAATAAGAGAAAATGAGAGAACTTTTTGTCCCCTGAATTTCATTTTAAGGACATAAATACGTGCATTTGAGCAAGTGTGGACAAAGAAGAAGAAAAGAGGGACAGGGCTGAGGCGGGGAGGACTGCAGTACCAGGATTCAACAGAGCCTTGTCTCCGCTGTCTTCATCTGCATTAAATTGGTCACGACCTTCCAGGTGTCTTTAAGGTTGAAGTGTTTGCTGGACCATTTCGAGCAGAGCCCGCTGGTCCACGTGGCCCTTCTGACATCAAGAGACAGCTTTTAAAAGAACAGAAGCACCTTGTCAGGGCTCAGGGGTCACTAATAGCCTGCCTTGGGCCCTCCAATAGGTCATGTTCGGCTTCCTCGTCCAACACAAAGGGAAAGGCGGGGGAGGCTGGGGAGGGTAGGGGGATAATTATCATTCTGGTGTTTTTTTCCTCAGGCCTGGAGTTATGCTCCATGTCACTGTGTTAATGTGCCTGCAACCAGGGAGACACATAATGCTCCTCTCAGCCCTGTTTATTAGCAAGATCCATTTGCAAAAGGCCCTTCTTTTGTGCCACAATATGAATGTGCTTTGATGGCAAATAATTACGGCAGTCCTTTTGACATGAAGATCCACAGGCTGCCCTAGTTAAGCCAGTAATTAGCCTGTCCTCCTTTTTTTATTATTATTATTGAGAAACTACAAATTATCCTCATGTGCGCCGGCCATTGCTTTTTCTCCTATTCTCTCACTCTCTCCTGCTCACTCTCTCCTGCTCACTCGCGAGCTCGCTCTTTTCTCTCTCCCTCTCCCTCGTCTCCCTCAGCACTTTGGATAAGTGGAATGCAGCTGCACAAAAGCAAGATAAAGCTGGACCATCAAGATGATGAACAATCTGGATGAAGAGCCTTCGAGACGCACACAAAAGCTGGAGAAGTGCAGTTGATGTAGGCCTGGACAGCTGAAGAATGCTGCGGTCTAACGATGAATAGCCCTCATTTGTGAATATACAGATCTTCCACGATGAATAAAAACTGAGTGGAGGTCACAATAAATAAACTTTTTCCCCCCTTCTTCTTAAATAATAATTCAGGTTCCCGGCACCAAACAGCTGTAAATTGAAGGTTGTGCTTAGTTTTCTCAACTCTCAAAGGGGATAATTAAGCTAAGATCACATTGTTTGATATATTAGTGTAATGATGAGCTACTATATTCTGCTTGTTTCGAGTTATTTTAGTTTTTCTTTCCCATTATCTGTTTTTTTAATTACATTTCAAATACATCTTAAATGTAGGAACAGCGGTTCTGAAACAGAGTTTGCCCTATGTTTGGATCTATTTGAAATGTATTCATATAACATTTAATTAAAGCAGCAACATTCCCCTTTAGAAAATGTGTGGAGGTAGAAATATCTATATTATCTGACTAGTTCTGACATAATCTTGCCAAAAGGCTGACTCTTTTTCCTTATTGGTGCAAGATAATTAGACCATCATTAACCTCCTGAAGCATCACTGTCAGTATTTCTTGGCGTTATAAATCAGGATTTGGGAAGATTTTCATAATTTTGCTTAAGATCACTGAGAAGGTAAAGATCAGTTCCCAAACATGCTTGGCTTAGAAGATTTCTGAAAATCAGAGTCTGTGAGTATACATGTTATAAAGGAACTCAGCCCAAGGGAAAAGCTACAGTGTCCCTTTGCACCTATAACACCCCCTCCCATTTGTGAAGTCTTGACAATAAAAAGGCCTGAATACAGTCTTGCGTTTTATTAACATAAGTTAGATTGTCATTTTCTTCCAATAATTTTTGAGCTAAAAATGCACTGAAAAGTCTGACTTTCTGTATCAAAAGAGAGAGAAAGTATATTTCTAGAAAAAATTTCCCCCTAATTTTTTGGTAACCATAAAATATTCTTCATTTCCAAAACAACTATTTATTGTCAAGTGTTTAGTATACTGTTTGTTCATTTGATTGCTTATTTTTTCCAGGAATTTTTCTATTTTCACCTAATAGTCCAAGTCTAGAGTAGACCCTACCATATCCACATTCAGGAAGGTTTTCAGATTTAAACCAGGTATGGAAAACAATTTATGAGAAGGAACACTGAGAAGTATGAAAAAGCATGAAGAACCCACTGTTAACTTCATTGCGATCTAAGCTTCACCAAAGAATAACTTCCTAAAGTTTCCAACCCTGGAGACCTTGAATTCAAGAACAACAATTACTCTGATTTGATTATTACACATTGTATGCTTCTATCAAAATATCACATGTACCCCATAACTATGTACAATGAATAATGGTATCCATAATAATTTAAAAGAAAATAAAAAGGAACAACCAACCCATTGCATGATGAGGAACCATCCTTATCTATGACTCCAGTCTATTCAGAGGAACCCTACTGAAAAGCAAGCAACTAAATGTCCCATCTCTATGTTCAACATGAGAGAGCAAGGGTAACAAAAGACAAAAACAAAAAAGTCTGAAGTAGTTGAAGACAAAGGATAAGGAAATCCTAGGAGGAGTCTGAGTCCACTTACAAATTGCACCTAAGGAAGAGTCCTCAGACTCATGAAGTTCATTTCAGCTTTGCTGCATTAATAAACCAGCCAGAGGCAAAGAGAAATTAGGCAATGGGCCTCAAAAAAGGCAATCATTGCCACCTCTGTTTGCTGCCACGTTGGAGATGGTTAACAGACCACCACATCCATTTAGAAATATTACACAGGTTTAGACCAAAGAAAGCTTGGTTTAGGAGTTCACATGGGTCAAATGTGAAAGAGCTTAACAAACTTTTAAGATCTAGAAGCAGGCCAGATCTGGTATAAAGTGCAGGCCTGTCTAAAAACTCTGACAGCTCTTTAATATTTCACTCACATACCTTTCTCCCTGAGACGTATTAATTACACCCCCAATTTATTGAATGCCTCCTATATCCTAGGCACTTTTTCAGACTGTGGAATCTAGAAGAGAAACAGAACAGGTCAAATTCCTGCTTTCATGGAACTTACATTTCAGGAGCAGGAGATAGACAGTAAACTAAAAAATGAGTAAAATACAGCATACCAGGTAGTGATAAATGCTACAAAGGAATATAAGGCAGGACGATGTGGAGGAAGGAAGCAGTTGTATTTTACATGGGCTGGTCAGGGAAGGACTACGCAATAAGGTGACATTTGACTCAGAGACCTGAAGTGGAGGAGGTAGCCATGCAAAAGCTATGCAACTTTTGAGGAGAGAATTTTCCAGGTAAAATGAGCCGGAGGTCAAAGGCCCTGAGGCCAGGATACGATTGGCACATGCCCCATTGGTAAGAAAGAGGCTGAGAAGGAGGAAGACTGAGCAAGGAGCAAAGGGGAAAGATGAGTAAGAGAACAGATGGGGAGCTATTCTTACCACCAAGCTGAAAGAAACCTTGGTCATTTACTCACTCTGGACTATTAAAGACTTTGCCTTGTCTGTCTTTCATGCCTCTAATAAAGTTTAGACATATGAGGTACTGAAAGGAATATTCTAAGGTGATGAAGGCCTGATGGACTCACTGTAGTTTCATACCATGAAAGAGTGGGTGTTGACTACAAGAAATATGGCACAATTAAAAATGCCTATTGCAAACACAACATTCCTCTCCCACTCAAAAAACAGGCAGAAGATTTGAAAAGGCACCACAAAAGAGGATATATGAATGAAAAAGAAACACATGAAAAATAGTTTAACATCATTAGCCATTAATAAAATGCTAATTCAAAACTATGAGATACTACTACATACCTATCAGAGTTGTTCACATTAAAAGAAAATTGACAATACAAAATGCTTACACAGATGGGGAGCAACTGGAACTCTCATACATTCCTGGTGGGAATGCAACATGGTGAAATTGCTTTGAAATATAACTTCACAGTTTCTTATAAAAAGTTAAATGTACACTTAACAATATGACCCAGCAGATGCACACCCAAGGGAATCCCACACCCATGTATCCATATGTGAACACCCACAAACTTGTACACAAATATTTAAAACACCTCCATTTATAATTGCTAAAAGTCAGAAACCACCCAAATGTCCTTTAAGTGGTGGCAAATGGATATACAAATCACAATACATTCATACAATGCCATACACCTGGGCAAAAAAAAGAATGACCTCTGTTATACAAAACAATACATAGGAGAGTCAATATCATTTTGATGGGTGAAAGGAGCCAGACTCAAAAGGACACATACTGTTGATTCCATACTGTGTGATTCCATTTATATGACTTGCTCAAAAAGGCAAAATTATAGGGTTAGTAATCAGACCAGTGGCTTCCAGGGGCTAGGGGTGAAGGCAGGGAAACTGACAATAAAGTGAAATGAGACAACTTTTGGGGATGATGGAAATATTCACATCTTAATTGTGGTGTAGGTTACACATCACATAAGTTTATAAAAATTCAGAGAACTGCATAGCTGAAAAGGGTGAATTTTATTGTATGTAAATTATATCTGCAAAAAATGCCTACTGCAATATTGATACATTCTCAGGTAAGAGAGGAAATCTAAAGACTACATATTTTTAAAAATTAATTTTAGCACTCGTCATCTTCCTTACTGATGAAATTGTTAATTTGTTAAGTAGACTATCTTCACCAATAATCTCTTACTGTTGTATGGAAAAATGTTTCTTTAGCGCTGAGGGCAGAGAAGAGACCCGAGATTCAGGCCCTGGTGAGTAGGACCCTACATTTCGGAACTATCTCTGCTCTATTTGTGTCTCCCATTTTGCCAACATAGACATCTGGGTAAGTCAGAACTCTCCACTCCCTCCCCAACACAGTCTCTCTCTCCTGATAAAGTTTTTATGTCTGGGACAATATAGAAGCCTAGAAAATACACATAATCTCTTTGCTCTGGTTTTCCTCTATAGTTACCCAACATGTCAAAGACTCAGAATCAATCCAGATACTTATTAGGCACCTATTATTTGAAATATACTTAAATACAGAAGCAAATATGGTGCCTACTCTTAAAAACTGAGAATTCAATTAGGTAAAGGAAATATGCAATAAAAAGATAAACTACAAATGTAAGGCAGTATACAGAAAGTGTCACTTAATTAGTATAGGCAATTTGTTGCTGTTCAAAAAAGAAGGGTTCCTTCTAAGAAGATAATTATTCTTATTATCATTTATTGAAAGTCTATTACCTGCCAAGCCTTTGCATGCATCATCCCATATAATTTTCCTAACAACTCTGAGACTCAAGTTTTTTACTCATTTACAGTTGAGCAAATGGAACCTCAGAAGAAATGAGTAACTTGCTCCTGGTCCGTCCCTTAGCCACTGAGCCAGGATGCCAGCTCTTGTTTGCAAAGCCTGTTGGTTTTCCACTATTTTCAACTGAGTTGGTTGAGGAAAAGTCATGAAAGCGATAGAATTTCAGCTAGAATTTACAGGGTATAGGATTCTACAGAGCCAACAATAAGAACAGGTGTGATGGAAAACCTAAGAATTATTAAGGGGGAAATGAAAGCAACAGAAATACAATGTCTATTTTGCAAATATTGTTAGATTGCATCCAGTATGTCTTAGCTCCCAAATATTTTATGATAAGTTTAGTGAGTAAACAGCTCCCTCCTGTTTTTTTATATCTATCCTCTAAATCAGGTCAAAACATCTCAAAAATAGAGACCTCTCCTGCTGAAATGAATTTTCCATGTTAGGAATTTTCTTCCGGGAGGTGATGATGGGGAATTCATTCAAGTTGGCTTAGGTGTGTTATTCCCTACTATGAACCTCTCAGCTTGCTCTCAGAAGACAGAGAAATGCAATAAGACCCACCACAAACTACAAATAAAAATACCCATATCTTTTATCCCTGAGTTATAGCTTTAAGATTAGACATTTAAAATCAGAATTATCTCATGCAACCTAGGGCCTTTTCTTGAAGGTTCACACTTTTGTTTTGCACAAAGAGAAGGGCTTTCTTTTATACACCCATGTCCCACACCCATCTCAATCTTCTGATGTTCACATAACATTGAGGTAGGCCATGAAAAATTTCAAAGCAGGCATACATTGTAGCCCAAGAGAAAAATAATTTTTAAAATGTACACTTTAGGCCAATCATGAAAAATGTCAACTTATTTCACCAAGTAGTTAAAGTTTCCTAAGGCTCTAGATATCAGTATTCTTTTAAATTTTTCTAAATAAATGGCCAGATAGTAAACATCTTCAACTCTGCAGACCATAACTGAGTTGTAGCACAAAAGCAATACTTAAATGAATGGGTGTGGCTGTGTTCCAGTAAAACTTTATTTATAAAAGCAGGTATCTCCTGCTCTAGGCTGAGTAGCTATTCTTGGAGCTCATGGGCTATGTAGGTGAACAAGCAGGACCTCAGAAATTCTAAGAGTTGCAATCCATGCAAGGATATTACTTACAGTTTTAGCTCACAGACTACCCATGCTGCCTACTCATTCTTATCTACCATGTCCTCCACTACCAGTTTAGTCTCTTTACTTGACCAGCATTTAAACTGCTCATGGATTTCCATTAGCAGTTATGGCAAAGGCTGTGGATTTATTAACTCTTTTTCTTCACTCAATATCCTCATTTATAACAAGGTGTGTGCTGGAGAACACAGAGCAAGATCAATAACCAGAATGAAATGGGGAGATGCACAATGTTGCTTACTCAATTCTCTTTATTCTCCCTCCTTCATTTATGATCATTTGTTTGTCTTATCTCCCTCTTCCCTTCACTTTCCTGATCTCTTTTTCTCTCCCTCTCCCTCTCTCTCCTCCACACTCTGATTTTCATTTTGCTGGGACCCAAAACAACATATGATCCCTTGGCCCCATATTAAATACATGGTTCAGTTGATTACTGCCAGGTTAAGGCAGAATTCCTTTCCAAGCACTAGAAACAGGCAGGAAAGAAAGACTTAAATCTTCAAAGAAGGCTTTCCTCTCCATTCAGACTCCAAGACTCACCAAAGACATCGTCAATCAGCAACTGGTTTTAAAATTCTCTTAAAAGTGTTTTACTAGTTCACTTTACTTGGCATTTTTATCACTATTTATATCTGTAAAGTAGTGATATAATTAGTAAAGCTATTAATGTTTCTTATGCTTAGTATTACGAATTCTACGAATCTCAATAAATCTAGCTTATAGCAAAATAAATAATGATGATAACACTGTCAAGCATCAATATAATTGCTGGATGGCTTTGTGTAAACCAAACAATATTAGCCCTCTTAAACAACTTAATCTGGGCTACTTAACCACCCTCCCTGTAAACTGTTCACGCCGCCCAAAAGGAAACCATGAATAAGGACTCCATAATTCCCCTTATTTTGCATGGCACAGGACAGCAGAGGAGGACCAAGCCTTCTGATTGGTCCTCAACATATTGCTTCAATAGAATGAGATTCATTTTATTAGGTCAGAATAAACATAATGAATTTCTATATCTGTGCTATTGCTAAAACTAAGGTAATTGAAGTCCCTGGACACTCAGTTATGGATACATCTGGACACTCACTGGGCTTTTGAAATTTTCCACTCCAACAAACGAAGAATTCATTCTGACCAACATAGAACCCTAGTTTTCAGCAGGGTTTGCCTAAATAAAAGCCCAACAATCTCGGGTCAGAGCCCTTTTCTTAGGACGAGGAAAACTCCATTAGTTTCACTATCTGGTTCAAACTCCACTACCTACCTACACACAAAAGCTTATCTACAAGCTTTTCCTGGCATTCCTGTTTTCAGTAACCAGAAAGGATTAAAAAGAACAACCTGCGCACTGGTCCTGAGTAATGGGCCTTCAAAAACCAAAGTATTAGACAAATATATCAGCTATGAGATATAATACCAAGGGCTAGTTCCACAGTATCAGCATTTTTAACTTTCATTCGAAAGTGACTGGATGATAAGAGGGTACAATTCGTATTTTGAATTCAGAGTGAGAAGATCTTTTTAATAAAACAGTTTTACTATGTAGCTATATATCATTTCCTACCAAAATGCAAAACAAAGCCTGGATCTTTTATTTTTTTTCTCTCCAAAACATCCATAATGATAGATTTCCATTGTATTTTTTTATCCCTTGAATGAATTTTTCAAGCCAAACTTTCATTGCTGCTGTTGTTGTTGATGGCGCCAAAAGGTTTCAGAGAATCTTTCTTCGCGCAGAAAGCAGCTTGCAGACCCAGACAGAGACGGAAAGGAAGTTGTTTTGGTGAATAATGAGAGCTGAGCCGGAGCCTCCCATGGTGGCATGTGTGAGGCCAGATGAATAGGATAGCACTTTGTGTGTTCAAAAGGCAGTCTCTTTTTCTATTATCCTTGGCCTGTTGCGCTGGCCTGCTAATGAGTGGACATGCATTACCATTCATTAGCATTTTTATGGCACTTTATATTTGCAGTGCACATTACAAATTGTATTTGTTAACCTCACAACATTCCTTGTGAGATCATCACCGTCGATTCACTTTTACAGAGCAGCCTATGTTCAAGGGGCCATGAGTGTATGAGCAAAATTAAGAACGGGAAAATGACACAGAGTTTTGGATCCAATTCTAACAAGGACATCAAAGGATACTTAGGTGGAGGAGGATATTCTTGATGGCAGCTCCAGCTCCCCATGGTTTCGCTTATTTGTCTTTTTTATCTATTGCCTGCAAGTTAATTCAAACCCCCTTGAACTTCACCTTTGTTGAACTTACTACATAATAAACAAGACTCATACCTGTTTTATTTACTTGTAAAATATTTTTTTCTTATTTTCTTAGAACTGGTTCTTTTACATTTCAATGCACAGCCAGTCTTTCTATCAAGCATGATGAAGAGCATATGTTTACTTTCCATAATCTTATGCATTTTCTAGATTATATCCTCTCTCTGGTTTGGTCTTTCTAGAATCAAGTCTTTCTAAAACACTATAATCTGTGCATTTTGCCCCCTTGTTAGCTTTAGTCACCTTTCCTAAGTTTTCTTCTGCACCTACTGTATTGATAATGTGGATTTCAGGTTTGGGCACAACATTTTTTGAAGTCTATCATTATTCCTCCAAGTTCCCAGTGATGGAGAGACAACGCCCAGCAGGTGAAAAAAATAGTGGTCAAGGCCAAAGCTAAATTAGTGGTGGAGCTCTGGGTGAATCTTCATCAGTTGGACAATCTCATTGACCTAAAAGGAAATGTCCAATTTCTAAAAACCGTCAGACAGTAACTATGAGACAAGAGTTTGCTTGTCTCAAACTTCTTCATTAAAGGAACTGTGGAGATAGATGGAGGACAGAGCACAGGGAGAGGGCCAGGCAGAGACAGCCCAGGAACGCCCTTGCAAATGTGTGACACCCTCACAGAGCTGCCAGACCTCCTGGTAGAGGTGCACACAGGCACAGCGTTTAGAGCTGCCAATCTCATCTAAATGGCCTGCGCAGATTCAGGAAGATTCCCTAAATCACAGCACCATTTGTCAAAAGCCTACTACACGCGTTTTTTTTTTTTTCATTTTGAAATAATTTCAGATTTCAAAATGTAATAAAACTGGCACAAAGAATTCATACGTACCCTTCACCCAGATTCATAAACTATTAACATTCTTCTTATTGAAACAAGATTATAATAGAATCTAAAGGGCCTATTTTCAAATTTTGCCAATTTTCCTGTTGAAGTCCCCTTTTTTTCTGATCTGGTTTCCAGTCCTGAATTGGAATTTGCATTTAGACTGTTTCTCAGTCTTTCTTTTATCTCTTATGACCTTGATATTTTTGAAGAGTACAGGTCAGTGGTTTTAAAAATGTCCCCCAATTTGGGTTTGTCTGATGTTTCCTTATGATTAAATTCAAGTTATGCGTTTTAGCTAGAACATTACAACGTTATTGTGTCCTTCTCAGTGCATCATATCACGAGGTATGTAATTGAGATTTGCCCATCATTAGTGAAAATTTGATCACTTAACAAAGGTGGTATTTGTCAGTTTTCTCTACTGTAAAATTTCTATTTTTTTATTTGTAATTTATATGTGCCTTAGGGAGATACTTTGAGACTATATAAATATCTTATTCTTCATCATTCTTTCACATACTAATTTTAGCAACCTTTGCAGACTTTTTATATGCCAGCATTTTGCTAAGCATTTTTCCTGTGTTATTTTAATTTTCGTATCTTCCCTATATGTTATAATTACTAGCATCATTTTATCATCGAGGAATCTAAGGTTCATCAGAGTGATTAAGCAACTTGACCTGGACATATAGATACTGTGATAGAGCCAGGATTTGAACCTAAATCTTATTCTATTACTCTTACAAATGAGAGGGGAGGCATTTCAGCATCTAATGTCTCCATTACATATGGCCCCTGGGCTACTCTATTCTGCTACCATGGGTGTATCACTACTTAGAAGCATACAAGTGCAATATCAGTGACACAATTATTGACGTGCCAAACCAAGACAGAAAGTGGGGAGGATGTTGTAAAGAGAACACAGGGAAGCTATGCTCATGCTTAACTGGAATTGACACATTTATCATTTCTTTCTTTTTTTTATGTCTTCCTTTTTTCTTTCTAATTTTTTGTTGTTATTGTTTTAATTTGAGCATAACCCTTTAATCAGCATGGTGCAAAGCAAGTTAATAAAAATGGCCCATCTCTCGGGAGTTTAACATTTAAATTAATCAAGTCATGGCCAGGCTTGGTGACTTGGTCCTGTAATCCCAGCACTTTGGAAGGCTGAGGCGAGCAGATCACTTGAGGTCAGGAGTTCAAGCCCAGCCTGGCCAACATGGCAAAACCCCATCTCTAGTAAAAATACAAAAATTAGCCAGGCGTCGTGGCAGGCGCCAGTAATTCCAGCTACTCGGGAGGCTGAGGCACAAGAATTGCTTGAACTCGGGAGGTGGAGGTTGCAGTGAGCTGAGATTGTGCCACTGCATACCAGCCTGAATGACAAAGACTCCGTCTCAAAAATAAATACATCAATTTTTTAAAAAATTAGGCCAGGTGCGAGGGCTCATGCCTGTAATCCCAGCACTTTGGGAGGCCAAGGCAGGTGGATCACCTGAGTCAGGAGCTCAAGACCAGCCTGGCCAACATGGTGAAACCCTGTCTCTACTAAAAATACAGAAAAAAAAAAAATTCGCTGGGCATGGTGGCATGTGCCTATAAGTAATCCCAGCTACTCGGGAGGCTGGGGCAGGAGAGTCACTTAGAACCCACGAGGCAGAGGTTGCAGTGAGCCGAGATTGTGCCATTGCACTGCAGCCTGGGTGACAGAGACTCCATCTCAAAAAAATAAAATAAAACCAAAATAAAAATAATTAATCAAGGCCAATGAGTTATGACATAAAGTCTGTCTGCAGCTAAACTGGCAGACAAACCCCAAGAAGGAGTTAATGTCCCGAGGCCCAGTGGATAAACAAAGTCTTAAGAGAGATTTTGGTTATTGTATGTTTAACCAAAGTGAGGTCACGAGAAAATTATCTTCTTATTAAACAATTTCAGTTTACACTATTTTATTGAGTTCGTAAGTTCTGTAAGAGCAGAGACCTTGCCTAGCTTGTCCATCAGTGTATTCCTCAAATCTAGTACAGTGCCTGACTCACAGGCTTAAATATTTGTTGAATTGAATGTTCTGGTCAAATGTTTCAAAGTGTGTTCTAAAGCAGAATATGTGGTGACAGTGAGGGTTCTGGGGAAGCTAGGAAGGTCTGAGTAGTGAGTCAACTTGATGAATATATTTCTAAGAATAGGTACATTGGGCCTAGGACCAATAAACATTTCATCTTGCTTTGATTCTATACATTCCCATGTCTCTGGTCTTCAAGAGAAAAATCTAGCCACGGTGACAAATCCTGTTGTTGCGATTTTGTTATGTTAAGTTACTTATACTGCTTGTGAGCCACCAGCACTAACATAGAAATCAGTACCTCACTTCCCTGAAATATTTCCATTGCCACCCCCTAGCCCCCTTATTAGACTCTTCCACTTATAAGTTACAGAACTTAAGTCAGCAGACAAAAAAGAAATTATTAACCCACATAATTGGCTTTAAGACACAGCTAGATACAGAAGTTCAAATGATGTCACCAAATGATGTCTCTTTCTCTTGCCATCTGTTAGCTCTGCTTATCTCTGTTCAGTTCAAACTGGGTCTCCTCACACCAGGTAGGAAAGCTGTTAACACTCTCTCCCTCACACATGTCCAGCCTGGCAAGCCCCCAAAAAACAACAAGTCTTCCCTATAGCTCTGTTGAGAAAGTCTTAGGAGGACTATGATTGGCCAGATTGGGTCAGGTGCTCATCCTTGGACCAATCAATATGGCCAAAGTGGTGAAATAGTCTGACTGGCTACATCCTGGTCACATGCCCAGCCCTGTGGTGAAGTCAATCCAGGTGAATCAATCATATGGAATGGATTATCCACAGGAAAAGGAATTTTGTTGCCAGAAGTGAATGAGAAGTAATCATCAACAGTCAAAAGTACCAGATGTCCATTAGAGCCTATATATCACATTAGCAGAGAATCTAGTGCTCCTGCTCTCATGAGAGAGCCCTGTCCTGGCACCACAAATACTTTCTTCTCTGACCTTCAGTGGTGTTAAATCCCCAGTCAGGTACTGCCCTACTCAGCTCTATAATAACTGGACGTGGTGTTTCTAATAAGAAGACAAGCTCCTGGAAGACAGAAATCTTTCTTGTCCTAGACAGCCCTCCTTAGAGCCTGGCAAGGACACACAGCAGGCTCCACAATGACTGAAAATTATGAACCAGAACCTTCTTTATCAAGTCAACTCATCTCAGGCCTCCTTGTTGACCGTCTATGTGAACTTTAGTCCAATTTAGGCTTCTTCACATAGTGGAGACCTGAACTCAAGACAGCATGGCAGGCAAGAGCTTATTTCTGTTTGGGATCCCCAAAAAAGAGATTTGTGTGGGTACTTCAGACCAAGATTATGCCTGACCCCTAAAAGTCCTTCTTTCACAAGTTAGTGAAGACTTTACAAATGAGAAAGTTTAGGAGAAATTTCAAATGCGATTTTAGCCCCTGCCACTGACAGAAGAGGAACTGTCATGTGAGAAGTGAAAAAAAAAGAGAGAAAAAGCCATCAGTCCTGTAATTCTGGCCCCACTCCTGCTTTCTGCTGTAGAAGTTGGCTTTCGTGGGCCCGTTGACCTTGTGCTGGGAGACTGGTCACGTGGAGCTCAAGTTATCAGACATCACTTGCCTGGGTACATGCTTCTGACTTTTGTCTGTGTTTCTGTTACACAAATGCCACCAATTCTGTCTTTGCAAGATTGAATTGAAGATTGAGCTGCCTGAAAACTCGAAGAGTGGAGCCTCACCGTCCCCTCTGCTCCAGCGGAGACCCGGTGCTGGTCTCCAGCACATCCCTAACTGTGTATGGTTCCCACAAGCAGATCTGGAGGAGATTTATGTTTATCCACGTTCTCATGCCCGCTGGCCTTCTGAATCAAAGGTGGAGTTATAAACCAAAGAAATTTACTGCAAGACTCTAGTACGCCCTTGTGAAGCTGATGCATTTCCCTCCTTTTTAATAAGGTTAAAAATAGTTACAAATGGAACATTGGAATAAGGGCTTGAAAGAGCTCTGTGGTGCATCTGTGACTTAGGCCTGGCCAACATTTTACAGCGCTGCCTATTAAAAATCTCAGACCGTAGTCGCTCCTGCTCCTCATCCTCACCAGGCACACTAACAATGCTGCCTGTGGACCACTTGACATTTTCATCCCTGGCGTCTGTGTCCCAGAAAAATTGATGGGGCCAGGCAGCCTCTGCTTACAATTAGGGGAGACCACTCAAACTACCTGTTGACTTGCTGCACATTAAGGACAGCCAGCTGATATAAAAAAGCTTTGGCAAAAGAGGAAAGCAAATCTTTACCTAGGGTCCAATTTTGAGATGGCCAGAAAAAAACCCACTGAAGGGGCAAGTCCATATGACTGCTACCATCCTCATTTTTGGCCAAATGGAGGGAGAAAAGCAAATTAAACCCATAAAGCCTAAGATCAGGAAGGAGAAACTGAGTTAGGATAAGACCCCATTCTTCAATGCTCTGCCCCGGTCAGAGTCATACTCCATCTACCTACTGAGCAACCCTGTGCACTTCTAAGTAGAAAGCAGCAGCAAAACTCCATGCCTCCTGCTGCAACCTAAATGGTGATGTGATTATAAAACCTCAGATCAAAGGATCGAAAGGATCCTGGCCAAATGCCAGGGAGAGTCATGGCTCCTGATAGAACTAAATCAGGTCCAATCTGGATCTGAGAATAATAAAGCAATTAACCACGAAGTGACAGAAGCTGAATTTCACAGTAAAAGCAGTGCTAACCAGCCATTTAGCATCATGAGAACAAGACCCCTTTCTTCAGCCACCTGCGGTCACCACCCCACCCCCTACTCTGTAACTCCCTCCCCGCTTGCAACTCGTTGAAAGGGAAAGATTAAGCCCAGGCCTGCACTAACAGGCAGACAGGGGTGGGGGCAATGGACAGACCCCTCATTCAGAGGCCTCCAGAGGACACTTTGACTTGGCTCAGAAAAAAAGAGCTCACTAACTACTCAGAACTTTTCAAAACAAGGCTCTGAGTACTTAGTTAATTGGCAGAGATGAAAGGCAAGGATGCAATGAGAAATGGTGGTGTTATCAAAAATGAAGGAGAAAAAATCTGAATAGTAATTTCAGCCTCCATCACTAAAGAATCTCAGAAGACATTAAAAACTGGGTTTTTGAAAATCACATTTAAACTCACCAGTCTATGTTGATATAACCTTGAAGGCTGGGCCATCCTTGCTTGCTTTATCCTAGAGTCATACACAGGCATGCACACAGACACACAGAGTATTGCTAAAATATTTTAGGAGTGGGCCCTGGCTTTCCCACCTGCTTTGGCCAGGCAGTAGAACACATAGTCTGTAGGACCACTTATTGATAAGAACTACCTTCATGACTAGCTACAATGGGCAGATTGAAGATGGAATTTTAGAATTATAGAACTTGTTTTTGAGTCCTTTGATCAATTGGTTTACACACGAAGGTTTGTTTTCATCATTTCTTTCCTGGGAGAATCCTAAAAGAGGAGATGATAAAATATAAAAGAAAAAGAATGAAAGAAAGAGCAATGATCTAAAGATAGTTCTAGGCAGATATGTAGTACACCTGCATATGTATATGTAGTACACCTGCATATGTACATGTAATATAATAATAAGAATATTTGGTTCTAGATAATTGCTATATTATTGATACCTTTCAACACTCAACATGTTTATATCACCTGCCAAGGTCCTGTGAAGCAGAATTCACTGGTTTCTTGAAGGAAAAAAAGAAAGAAATCCCCTCCACTCTCCTTTTTAGAGAGAACTACATATACAAATCTATTTGAAAAGGTTAGAGAAACAAGATAAATTGGGTAACCCATGTACTAACTCTTGAGGACAGGAGCAGCATGCAAAGGGAAGCCAAGCTTTAATTCAGTAGATTCTCTTTCTGAGCTGCATTTGCAGCACTGTGATCCAGTCTTTGGTCACTCCACATGTAATCCAATTCTCTCCACAGCGTGGAAGAGCCAAGGTCTCCTGCAGGTTGGGATGATGACTCTTACTTGAGCCAACATTTGCTTTATCAAGGAAAACAAATTTTAAAAACTGGGAACAGGCTATTAACCCAAAAGGTTCATCAGTCAGATTAAATAAAAGCCCCAAATGAAGAAATTATCTCTCCTTTCTAATCAATATCATTGACCATAAATGGAGTCAAGCTGATGTACTTAAAATTTTCCCATCCATGAAAAGAAAAATATGCACATGCATGTACACACGCATGCATACACATTTAACCTGTTGTTTTTATGACTGTATTTTAAAGCACTGACAATAGGGGTTTATAATGGAAATATTGACAGACCCCCAACTAGAGCAGAGTTAGCAGGCACCACCACAATAATCATTTAAGCTATTTTCTTTTTCTTTCTTTCTTTTTTTTTTTTTTTTAAAGAAATGATCAGCAGCCCAACCAAAGAGAACAGAGTAAACATGGCTGGCATCTTAATGACCTTTGAGCATTAGCAGATGGCCTTTTTATGATCACAGATTAGCAGTACATGGTCTGATAACAGGTGCCAGTTGTCCCTTACACTTCTTTTTGTGTTTGTTCCTTTACCTTTTCAGAGTAGGCAACAGGGTTCATTTCTCAGTGAATCTGCTTTCTCTATGCCATCTTTTGTTTTTCTTTTGGCTGCAACACAGCCCTCATCCCCCACACCCACCCAAAAGACAATGCAACCCCTTCAGTCTCTCTCTCTCTCTTTCTCTCCTCTCTCTTCCATCTCCCTCTCCCTCTCCCATTGTCTCTCTCTAGAAACACTCGCCTCTGAATCCTACTGCCCAATTCTTGGAGTTTTTGGAACCATATGACTCCAGTAGCAAAGTAAAGGCCACTACAAACCAGGCTTACTTTACACGAGGATGTCTGGTACCATCCATGTAAATGACAAAAAATCACAGCCATGGATTCATCCAAAGTGAATTAAATGAATCAGCCGGAACTGGTGAAGCCATACCAACCCTTCCCTTCTGCCATTTACAGCATCCAATCCATGTCACCTGAAAGAACAAGTCTTCCTCTGCAAGCTCCTCACCTTCAGGACCACTTTCCTCTTTCTGCTCACCTCTCACCTTCTAGTTCTTTCTTCCCCAAGAAGAAAATCAGTTGAGTGGAGCTAGTGTCCAGTTTATGTAAGTGATTTTTCCACCCATTTTTGGGTAAATATTCCCTTGGCCTAGTTTATTCCATTATTGGAGCAATTCAGGAGGGCACCAGGATACAGAGTAATTACCAGATTGGTTTCTCTGTGTTCATCTCTGTGGGTGGGGAAAGAAAACTCTTAGAATTAACCTCAGATGCTGACTGCCTCCAGGTCCCTGGGGCTGAAATCTCCAGTGAAGCCAATGAAGCCTACCTGAAAGTTGGAGCAGAAGCAGATCTCACAACACTCACAGAACATGTGAACTGGGCTGCCTCCGACCTGGAGGCTGAAGCCCTCTTTTCCCAAACGCAGGCACCGAAGGAGAAAGTGGAGGCAGAGCCCTGCACATGCTCCCTGAAGTGTGTGCACAGGGACAGCCCTTATGGAAAAAAAAAAAAAAAGTTGCATTTCAAAATGTAAGCTGAACATACATCATTAGAAAACAAGTTGTTTTCCAAGGCAGACACATTTTTTGTCTTTTCTAAAATATCGTAAGATATGTGTCTGTTACAACTGCCTTACAAAATACAACTCAGGAAATTAGAGGCATCTTATTTAAAAAAAAAATAGATCTGATCTAGGCTTTCTAGTCTAAAAAATATATTAGAGATCCCGCAAAAGGAGAGATTTGTCACCGAAATGAATAGAAATATGGACATTTTTAGGATTTTTTTGGTATGCGTTGAGGAACTTTTCTATTTTGACACAATTGTTTATTTTAAAAATCATATTTTCAGCTCTGAAAAGCTGTGTGTTTCTCAAGTAAATATTACATCAGTGGGAATATCTATTGCCATTTAGGGACTGGTCACTTGGAGCCAGGGAAGAGGATTAAATGACTGCAGAAGTCAAATCACAAAGTAAATGTAGAAGTTGGCTTATGCAGCCGGGCGCAGTGGCTCATGCCTATAATCCCAGCACTTTGGAAAGCCGAGGCAGGTGGATCACAAGGTCAGGAGATCAAGACCATCCTGGCCAACATGGCGAAACCCCAACTCTACTAAAAATACAAAAATTAGCCGGGCGTGGTGGTGTGTGCCTGCAGTCCCAGCTACTCAGGAGGCTAAGGCAGGAGAATCACTAGAAACCCGGGAGGCAGAGCTTACAGTGAGCCAAGATCACGCCATTGCACTCCACCCTGAGTGACAGAGTGAGATTCCACCTCAAAAAGAAAAAGAAAAAAAAAGAAAGAAGGAAAAAAAGAAGTTGGCTTGTACTAGAAAAGTATGAGTCTGCCACGGTCCCATGGCCTCTTGTTGCACAGCCTCCCTGAGCTCCCAGAGGTGATGGTTCTCTGGACTCCTGGTCAGGTTTCAAGATCCCTGGTCTGCACTCAAAGCTTTGTCTTTGCCCAGCCCCTCATGCTGTGGCTCAGAGGTGTAAAACTAATTAGGAAAATTAATCCCAAGAGGCTGAATTTTGAGATCATGTTGGGCAATTTTTTGTTCTCCATTTCAAATATGAGAGAACAAAAGAGAAAGAGAAGAAAGGAAGCCCATACTTAGCTCACAGGAGCACTGTTACATAGGACAGCTAATAGTGGAGACATAAACCCAGCTTTCTTTAAACCGAGATAGTCCAACCCATGGCCCACTGGCTGCATGCAGCCCAGGATGCCTTTGAATGCAACCCAATACAAATTCATAAACTTTCTTAAAACGTGATGAGATATTTTTGCAATTTTTTGTTTGTTTAACTCATCAGCTATCGTTAGTGTATTTTATCTGTGGCCCAAAACAATTCTTCTTCTTCTGATGTGGCCCAGGGAAGCCAAAAGATTGGACAGTCTTGCATCTAAACCTAGAGGCTGTCTAAGTAACAGTGACTTCAGCCACATGCAAAATTGACCATGTACAAAATAAGGAGGAAAATGCGTAACGGTTGAAGTGAGACTTAAAGAGTTCCCCCAACTCTGGAAATCTTATTTGGAGAAAAGATACGGTTGTATCTCCCCATGCCTATCAGTTCTTTAGCAATCAAACAGAAACAGATTATCTTCCACCTGGACTCTGCTGTCAGAAAGCCCTAATTTTAAAATGCTAATATATAAATATCCTTCCCTGGCCTGAGTCAAATCCAGGCCTCATTTTTGTATCACACATAGTTAAAAAGATAAAATGAAAAATCCATTACTAATTAGACTGTTAAATTAAACTACTTTAACTTTATTTTATGAGAGGCATAAAGTACATAAAGGGAAGACACAGAGTGGTACCAATGACCTTTAGCGACAACTTGTGGCCCACCCCGATGCTTTTTGAACCACTTGCCTGAAAACTCCTGGGTTTCTTAACACCTTATATTCCCTCTCTACCACTTTGAAACCTGAAGGATTTATTTTTAACAGTCCCTCACCCACATAATGACTTTAAAATTCTTTAGGTTCATACCTTAAAATATAGCTGGGAATTAAGAAATAATGTCAATTAACAGTTGAAGCTCAGAGGCACTAATGGAGTTAGCTAACCATTTTCTTCTGGAAAGCTGTTGTGGTTACATAGAAGAATCCAATCATCCTAAAATTTCTGTGCTCTAGTGAAGAGTCAGCAAACTATGGCCCAGGGGCAAAATTTAGCCCACTGCCTATTTTTGTATAGCCATGAGCTAAGAATGTTTTTTACATTTTTTTAAGAGGGCTTAAACAAAAGAAAAATTGTATTTATTAACAAATGAAAATCATATTAAATTCAAATTTCAGTGCCTGTAAGTGAATTGGGTTTTTGTTTGTTTGTTTGTTTGTTTTGTTTTGTTTTGTTTTGTTTTTTGGGCATTTTTTTTTCTTTTTTGAGACATAGTCTTGCTCTTTTGCCCTGGCTGGAGTGCAATGGCATGATCTCGACTCACTGCATCCTCTCTCTGCCTCCGGGGTTCAAGGGATTCTCCTGACTCAGCCTCCCAAGTAGCTGGGATTATAGGCACTCACCACCACACCCAGCTAATTTTTGTATTTTTGAGATGGGGTTTCACCATGTTGGTCAGGCAGGTCTCAAACTTCTGACCTCAGGTGATCCACTCGCCTCAACCTCCCAAAGTGCTAGGATTACAGGCGTGAGCCACTGCACCTGGCTGTAAGTGAAGTTTTATGGGAACACAGTCACACTCATTTATGATGTTTGTCTGTGGTTGCTTTACAGTCCAATGGCAGGGTTGAGTAGCTGCAACAGAGATTGGATGGCCCACAAAGCCTGAAGTTTTACTATCTGGTCTGGCCTTTACAGAAAAAAAAAATTTGCCAAGTATGGCTTCATATGTGGCCTTGCTACAGGCACAGACAAAAGGAAGTTGGGGGCCACTTGCTCCTGGGAGAAACTGAATGTCAGGGGAAGTGTAGAAAAGTGAACAATTCTGCTAATATAACAAGTGTAGCAGAGATCTTAGCAGTGTCCCCAAGATAGGACACTAGAGTAAATCAGTTTCCACAGCTAACATTATCTTATTTGTATTATAATATAAGTTGTTAACTTTGATGCCTTTATATATATATATGCAGTAGTGCCAAGTGACTGTTAGGTTTCCTGACACATTTACTATTATCAGATGTTCAGCTGTGTGTTTGTCATCAGGGAAGCCACTTGTAGCCTCTCCAAAAAAGGTTGGCTACCCATTGGTTACATTTTTATCTTCCATGATATTTCTTTTCCATGAGATTTTTATCTTCCATGAGATTTTTCTTTTAAGAGCTGAGATATGCTCTAGAACAAGTCGCATTCTTGAGAAGCATTTCTCTCCCAAGTAAATGAAAGACAAAGCCGTGTCTCTATAACCACATTGGTTCATGCTTGCTGGACAGCCCTTCTGAGATCCATGTCCAGTTCTGCCTGACTTCTGTCTCCATGATCAACTATATGTGTTAAATGTTGTTTGTTGCTTTCCCTGGTGTTTGTTGTTGTTGTTGTTTGTTTGTTTGTTTTTTGCCTTGCTCTTTTCCTCCCTTCCTTTCTCTCTCTCCCTCTAAGTATAGATTTTGAAATCTGATAAACCCAAGGTCCAATCCCAATATCTCCATCAGTAGCTATGCTTCCTTGGTCAAGTCATATAACCTCTCTAAGCCTATTTTCTCACCTCTAAATTAAAGATAAGCATAACCATCTTGAATATATTTCAACATCTTGGCAGTATTTCAAGCATTCAATATGTTATCAATAAATAGTAGCTGAAGGAATGGTTGATGACAGATAGATATTGATATAGATACAAATATAGATACTGATGTATTTATTCCCATATAGAAAGTGCTCAGTAAACACTTGGGCAAGCTTACTGTTTACTTATCCATCCCCACAATGAGCACTTATCAAACACAATTCCATGATCAGCTCTATGCTAATATTATGGGACCTTAAAAGGAGGTAAAATATGTGAAAATTTTTACTTTTTCAAGGACCTACACACATCTGTATGGCCAAGATCTAGGTCACAATGTGACAGATTAGAAAGTGCTAATTGTCACATCTAGCATTCAGTTGGCATCCCATATATTCTGACCAAATTCATCCAAAATCTAAGCCACAAAGAACAAATTGGGAGTGATTAAGAAAAACTGGTAGAGATAAAAAAATAGAAGATAAAATGAGTCAGGGAGAATGTCTTAGTGAGGAGTGGAGCTTTTTAGAAGTCTGGAGGTGAATTGGTAGAAATAAAGCAGAAGTGCATCCCAGAGAGGAGGACAGGCAAGTGGGTCAAAGAGGCAACAATGAGGCATCAAAGGCAGTTGCACAATTGAAGCAGCCTGACTTTGGTATCAGACAGACCTGTCAGATTTTAATTCCTCCACTTTCTATCTGCACAAACTCAAAAAAACTTACTTAGCCTCTCTAATAATCACTAATAAAAGAATACTAAGATCTACCTTACGACATTATTGGCACATACAAATGTCAAGAATTTGTAACAATTGTCATAGTATCATTTAAGTTTAGGTAGTTGCAGTCATTTGTTGTTGGAGAGTTGAATGCTCTTCCCACCAGGGCAGCCTTGAAAGAAAGATGGAAGCTTTTAGTGTTGCACTCGTGTAAATTCAGCACCCTTCATGACGAAAGCCTGCCATGTAAATGTCAGTGATCCTTGGGGGTTTGTCCTTGACCTTCCTCTCATCTCATGGCTGACCAACTCTGCTTGGGTGGTCTCTGCTGGTCCAATCTGTACTGACGCTGCATGAAAGTTTAGCTACCCAGACAAACACCTGAGAGTCATTAATACCTCCTGTTCATCCTTCACCAACCTTCTTTTTCTTCACAAATAGTTAACCAATTATTCTGTCAATTCTACCTTCTCAATAGCTTTGGTATTTCCTCATGTTTCTACATCCTCAGTGTCATTGATTTAGTTTAAGTCGTCATCACCTCTTCCACTGGGTACGTCAATTCTCTTCCTTGCCTCCGTTCTGCCCTGATGTTGGAAGAGCAATTTTCCTCAAAAACAAACCTGGCCATGCCACCCTCCCGCTTTAGACCCTTCAGGAGAAAGGTCAAACATTAGTGTGATGAGCAAAAAATTCATGGTCTCATCTCTTACCAGATGAAAATGGCTTTTCACACATGTGTATGTACGTGTGCACATGCACACACACACCATGCTTACTGATCTGCTTGCACTTCCCCTTGTTCCCTCTCCCTTCCTTTCTTTTTATCTTGCTACTTCTCCAACAGAAACACTCTGCGTTATTTTTTTAAATCTGACTAACACATGGACACATCCTTCAGAACTCAGCATGGATGTCACCTGCTCTGGGGGAAACTGTCCCTAACACCTTATTCTTTCCACATTGAAGTGAGAATCCTCATCCACTTTGTATCAGTTGAACTTAATCAGGTGTCAGTTTGTCTGTCTTCTCCCTCAACTCCACTAACCTATTTGTGCCCTAAGGGTAGAGGCCATGTCTTCATCTTTGTATCTCTGGGAAAAGGGTATCAATGGAGTATGGAGAGACTCCATAATTGATGGGCACATAGATGGACGAGAGGCTGGTTGGATCCAAGTGATGAGAGTTCAGAGACAGATGTATCTATTTGAGAGCCCTCAGCTGAGGATTTGTTTGACACCATGAGAGTCTGTATTTGAGGAGAATTATAGTACAAAAGAAAGAAGACAGAGGCTGGAGTTTTGAAGGATGATGTAGGGAAGTGGGAGAAGGAACCACTGATGAATGGTCTAAACAGAAACTAGGGTGGCGCTGGAATGGCTCTAACATGTGACGGGCCACGATGACAACAGGTACAGCCTCTGCAGCACAGAAGACACCTTAAGAAAGGTGCATATTCTTTGACTTGTTCACCTATTGAAGGGATAATTGTGAGAGCAAAAAACAGAATTAATCTAACTATCTACCCACAGGAATGGTTAAGTACATTATGATGTATCCACATCATAGGATATTATTTAGCTCACTCTCAAATTATAATTACAAAGAATCTGTAAACATATTAAAACATTGCTCAAAATATTTAATATGATGTTCAAAAGAGAGTTAGGGAAACCAGGGAAGTGCCATGTTATGGAAATCAAGAAGAGAAAAACTGCCAAGGAGAAAAGGGCATCAGCCCAGTGATAAGACAAGGGAAGTTGAGGAGAATGGGACAGGTGACTAGGCTTCGAGGACTTGGGTGTCCCTGCTCTAGACTGACCCCACTGTGTTTCTCAGTGGTCACTCATGTGTCCATGTCTTCCCTACTCCCTGGAGCATAAGCATCCTGGAGGAAAGCACCTGTCATATTTGTGCCCAGTGCAATGCCTGGCACCATAGTTAGGCCTCTTTCCACTGTGCCATAACATCGTTCATATTATCAAGTAGGTCACCAACATCATCTTTACGAATTTTCTCTAACTTCCTATTTCTGAGATGGAGTTATCATGGCCCTCATCTTGCAACATCACAGAAGGGCTTAGTGATTTATTTCCCTTGGTCACAGAGCAAAGCATTGCCCCCACCAGAGTGAGCACCCCAGCCCCCACCCTGAACTCTACTCTGCCCCTGATCCAGAGTCCTGGCCTGTGACTTGTCAACTAAATTATTCTCTTTATCCATTTAGTAAGGGTGCTTAATTGTTTAGTGTTCATGCAATTACTGTTGTCTCTGTATTTTCCCTATGTGAGTTAATTATGCTATAGCCAGTTGTCTGTGCCCCTAGAGGGCAGAAGCTGTGGCTTTTTCTTTTAACATTTTCAGTAGTGCCAAGCTGAGTGTCACGCCCTTAATCGATCGTCTGAAGATGATGATGCCTCTGGGAAGGACAGTGGGGATGACTCCGTATTCATTGCTCTTTTTCACATTTCCTGCTAGCCTTTTGAAAGCCAGTTCTTGGGGATATTGGAAAGACCAGTGGCTGTGAATCACGAAATGGAAAAGGTCCCCCTACTGTCCTTCCCAGCTAGACATAGGGGACAAGAGGCACACACTCCTGGCTTGCAGGGTGCTTAGTAAGAGGACCCAGATATTTAGCAGAATTAAAGGGTGTTCAAAAATATAGGACATGGAATAGAGGATGGAAAAATAGGACTCCTGAGAGGAAATTTTCCTCAATGGGTGGTATGGAGGGACAGAGTAGTAGAACCTCCAGGACCTCAGCGAGCCAGCAGCTTCTATCTTCCCATTTTACTGGCAGAAAAACTGAGGAGCAGGTAGAGTGAGTGAGTGCCTCACAGCCTGCCATGGCAGAGCCTGACTGGCAGCTGAACATCACTACTTATCATGGACAATTATTACTGCCATCCTGTGCCATAGTACCCAGAGAGCAAATGGGCACTTACCTCATGGCATGGGGAGTAAGTAGTCTAACTTTTTCCAGGGATTGAGCAAGAAGACTCAGTTTCCCTGCTGAGGCCACTCAAGAAGGTTTTTATGGTACTCACAAAGTCAGTTTATTCCTAGGCACTCCTCTGAACCAAACATCATCATCTAACATCATAGCAAAGTTTCCAGTCTGAGAAATTAAATAATTAAAAGCTACCAAGAATAAAAAGGACTTGAGAATGTAGACATCACCATGGAGGGAAAATTGTGTTTCCAGATAGTTAGAAGAATAAGACAGGTCTCACATGAAATGCACCATAGGGCATGGCCCCATTTCCATTTGTGCTAAATTTCAAATTTGCTTCTCTAGGATCATATTCAGATTCGTTTTCTCTCTTGCTGTGGAGTTAAGTCACTGGTGCCTCCCTTTACGTGGCCTCCCAGTGTGCATCTCTCTAAACTCACCTGTTGTCATGTGATGGACCTCGTTCTTTTAAAGGAGTCCTGAAACCCAACCTGCAGTTGCTGTTTGCCATTTGAAACAGTGCTATTTTTTTTTAACAAGGTAATACTTTACTACTTTGTTACTCTCAAGGCATTCCAGGCTCCCCTTTTGAACAAAAGTAGACTTCTCAGGATCACCAAGATAAAGAGATGCCAAGAGACCAATTCCTATATAGCTCTGCATGTTGACAACATAATGACCAAACATTGAACCCAGTGTTCAGATAACTAAGGTAGCCACTCTTAACTTTTGTGGGTTACGTTGTTCCTCATTGGTAGTATATGAGTATCTGAAAATCCGGTAAAAACGTATGTAACTTTTTTCAATCACAACATATGAAATCTAAAAACACTTAACCATATAGATGCTTGGCATTGGATAGACGCAGATTGTTTTTCTATATTGCATGATTTTCTACTCATACACACTGAAATATATTAAGTAGCAGGGAGATAGAGAGAGAGAGATTAGTGGAGTGTGATGGACCACCTAATTTTTTTCTCTCCTGGAATCCAAGAGCTTCCCCCTGATTCTCTGGCATCCCATTCTCTTGCTGCTGTGTCTGGATCTTAGGTCTCCAAATTTATTTTTAGTGTGGGTAGTAGATGTCAACCACTTTGTAAGCAGTAACAATGGTGCTGGGGATCCCTGTATTGTATTGCTAAACAACATTCGGCAACCTCTTGCTCAGGGTGTTACTTCCTTTTGATGCTTTGAGGTAGCATGGTCTTTTCTCTTCTCCCTAGTCTTGTGGCTTTGTTTGCTTGTTGCATTTGGGGTGTTGGCATGCCTGAAACCCACCCCAGAGAAGATGTTCATTGAAATGTCAGAGGGTGAATGATTGACAATGGGCACAGTGCTTTTGTATAAGGGCTTTGGCAGGTGATTATTGGATTATTTCCCAATAAATGCCACCCAAATCTACCCAATGCACCACTGAGCAATGTGCCAAACTGTTCTGGGGCACTAGTACATGCTAATGCTTCTCACCAGTGGCTGCTGGCTTTCCAGTCCTTTCCTTTGTGAGGTTACAGGGCATTGACTAAACACAGTGACTTTTGTACTCATCACAATTAGGAGAGCATGGCATTTTTTTCCATACAAAAAGAGCTCACATTAGGTTATGTGTTCTTCAGTCGTCTCAAATATTGATATGGATTCTATTCACACAAGCTGTGTCCTTTAAAACTAGGAAGGCACCCCAGAAAGCATCAACCTCCAAAAGTATTTTTAATGGATATGTCTTAATGCAAACATACGACATTAAAATATCATAAGCAAGGCCTGTAGCACTTGGCAGGCTTTATAGAATAACTTGATGATGGTTTCAATTGTGTGATGCAATTTTTGATACATTTAAATAATAGCATGGAAAGAAATGTTCTTTCCATTTGGTTTGAGGACTGAGTGGTTTGCATATGCACTTACCTACCAGCTGACATCAATTAAATTGCTGGGCTTCTCTCAACCAGTTTTCTTTTTGATATATTGGGGACTCTAATACCTACATACCACAGGATTCCTATAAGAATCAAATGCAATACCATTAGAAAATGTGTTTTATAAAACACTGTAAGAATTTAATGGGTACGTATCATCATCACCTTATTTCCAAGCAGATATTCCTGATTCTAATACAAAAAAAAATTCTTAAATATCACTGTCATAATAAAAAGAGATAACCCTCTGAAGCCCAAGAATAAAAGTTGGCAGGTTACCCTAAAGTTGAAAAATGGAGTTCAGTTCTCCAAAGTGCATGTTGAGCTTATTTTTGTTTTGAACAGAATAATGTTAAAAAAAATCAAATGATCTCCACTATCACTTTCTTCTACACATTATTTTATTTTCCCTAGCTTTAATAAAGTATGATTGACAAGTATATGTTTACGGTGTACAACGTGATGTTTTGATCTACATAGACATTCTGAATGTTACATATTACAATCATGGATTGCTTAACGACAGGGATACATTCTGAGAAATGTATCATTCTGATGTTGTACAAACATCATTGAGTGTACTTACACAAACCTAAATGCGGTAGCCTTCCACACACCTAGGCTATATGGTGTAGCCTATTGCTCTGACCAATGTTGTATATGTTGTCAGTTATTGACTGAAACATTGTTATTTTAAAGAGCACTAGTTTTCTGGGGTCTGTGTTTCTCTCCCTTTCCCATTAACGGTAGACATTGAGAGTTTACATTAGTGCTTTATAGTCGCTGAACTGTCAGAACATTCCTGGCTAATATACATGCCACTGTATTATCTCTTCACTAACACATAAGCCAGTTAGTGAATTCAGCAAAGGGAAGATTATGAAGTTGCAGGGTTTTTTTCTTTTTTCTCTTCCCTTTTTTTAAAAAAAAATTTCTGTCCTTTCATTTGAATTTTTTTTTACTTCCCTTCTTTATTTGATGTTTATAATTACAAATATTTCATCTTAGTGAATTATATGATTTTCTTCAAATAAGCTTTGGATTATGTAAATTCTGCCAGTTGGGTCCCAGCGGTGGCAAGCGCTCAGCCTTTATGGAGCTATACCTCCTCACTAAGTCCAAGTGTTCTCTTCTCCTATCTAATTACATGAAACAAATTTCTGGCAGACATGATATAATTATCATTGTCTATCTTCAAAAATGTTAAGGGCAAGAAAACAGTTTTATTAAGGTATCTATTCCACCGATAGACAATATGGTTTCAATTTTACTCATCTATTAGGGGATTTTGACACTTGCCAGGTATATATTGAGCCCTTGTTATGTGCCAGGCAGTGTGCTAAAGCCAAGGTCAAAAGTAGAGGTGTGGCAAGTGAGTTGCCTAGGGCAAGTAGTTAAAGAGGTGCTCACTCACATAACCCTTAAATGTGTCTCCTTAATGTTTGCACCCTCGGCACCTCACCCACCTCACCTTAGTCCCAGCCAGGTAAGCACTGAGATATAAAGGTGAGAAGACATGGTGTGACCTTCAGGGACACATGCAGAAAGCGGACAGACTCTAAATGAATATAATCCATGCAAAGTGACCAAAGAAGTCATAGGGGTAGAAATGAAGTACTCTGCTTGGTAAAATGCTAGTATAGACTAATTTAAAAATGCGTGAGATAGAGTGTTATTGGCAGAGAAACCAACTATGAGATTATATTATTTTTTGAGGGTCTGAAATAAGATGAAAAAAAAGGAGAATGAAAGTAGCATTATGCTGCCAAACATCCAAGTTGAGTGGATGAAGTGGGTGTATAATGGAGAGGAAGGGATAGTATTTTAGGCTAAGTCCTTGGTGTTGGCATCAAGAGATGGATGGTGACTTCCCAATGAGTCCTCACCACATCAACAGAGCCCTGCTGCCCAGATGTTACTGCTGACTTCCCAGCCTGTCCTTACGTTATGAAGCACTTTTCAACAAAGATAAAAGTTTGCACCATGGTATCTTTCGTCCCCAAGAACTGTATCCCGCCCCTCTGAAAATCATCCTTCTGCTTTTTGTAATGGGCAGGTAGAAACATCAAAGAACAATGCTAGATTTTCTTTATTAAAAATATGAGGGGGAAAAAAAGAACATTTTGTGTGTTATTGTGGGTATTTCCAAAGAGGTAACTAAAATTTTATGGCAGCCTTGTTAGTAACTCTATAAATCACCTGACAGCATCTCTGTGTTAAAATCTCTTCTGCATATAAGCAGTAAAATGAAGCACACATTGGAAATTCTGATGATTTCAAACTTCAGACTTTCTTTTAAAGTAATAACTTTAATTCAGTTCTTTCTGGCATAAACTTTTTCATCCCATTATGTCAAAAACTGTATTACCCATCCATTTGTCTGTCAGAACGTCTCCCTGCGGGGTGATAGACTCCTGGATTCTCTACTCTAAACCTCCCCATTACATCCTGCTATCAAGAGTCACAATTTTCCACGAAAGTCTCTGGTGACTTTTGACAATGTTTTACAGAGAACTAGACCAGGAATCGCAGAGTTAAAGGAAATCTTCCATTCTGGCAATGAATATGTAATAGGCATTACACTGTGCAGTATTCCAAAAAATGTAAGGTTCATTAAGTCTTTCTAAAGCAGGGACTTCCGTGTAGCTTTGAAGGAACCTGTCTTCACAATGGCATTAGCAAATGGCACTTTGGGGCACAGAATATTAATATTGCGCATTAAGGAACAAATTTGTTTAAATGCTGTATAGCTATATGTGGATGCCGATGATCCAGAAATAAATAAAAAGTGAATAGTTGTCCAACTTTGTATGTAAATTGCCTTTTGCTTATATACATAAGAATGCTTTTTCCTCCTAAATTCCTTCATATTAACAAGCAGGAGTGTAACTAATATATAAACTAAAGTCATTCTCTTTAATGAGAATGCTAAATATTTTAAAGAAATGCACGGCTGTGAAATATTGTCAAGGGCATTTTTATACTTAAGTTTAAGAACGCTTATGACTTAACTGTTGAATTATTTAACATATTCAGCCTGGAAGCACTATTTATGTATGTTTTTTAATGTTCTTACTTATGTTGGCTTTTCTTTGCTAAGGATTTAGGACCTTTGATTTCTGTTTATAAAATTTACATTTTTAATCTCCTATTTCTATGTATTTCCCATTTGACAGTGGCAACAATATCCAGAAGGAAGGGGGAAAAAGGAAAAATCTCATGGAGCCTGAAACAAGGGCTGTACCTGAGAGAAACTTAAGCCGTGCTGCAAAGGGAATGAAGTCAACTTTGGAAGCCAAAAATAAAAGTCCTTTTCAATGAACCACCTGTATAACTAAAATAATAGACACAGCAATATGCACCTGCTTTCCCAGCTTTTCTCAAGGAAGCATGCAATACGCAAGGAGCAGGATTGTCCTGTGCAGTAATATAATCCTATACAATCAGCATTTGCTACTTTGAGTTGTCAGCTTCTATTTTTCACCCATGTATTGTTTTGCAATTATTGACTAGCCACAGATTTATTAGAGCAACATAAAAACACATTTTCCTTCATTTTATTCAATTAACCTTGATTCATATTTCTTAAATGTTGAAGGATTCCTCAAAGATTTGGGAGGGATTCTGAGTGGAACACCTATCAGTGCTGTTCAGGAAATGGAAACTGACAAGCAAAGGTAGGGTAAGGGTAAGTTTTATTTTAGCTATTCCTATTAAATTCTACTCATGTGGTTAATAATATAAAAATTGTCCAAGTCACTTGGGATGGAAATGCACCTAGAATTTGCTTGAAGCATTTGTGATTCTATAAGGACTATGTTAGGAAGAAAGGATGGGCAATTTTTAAGATGAGCGTGTTTTTGTCTACTGATATTTCATTTTACAAACTATATATATGCATACACATATGTATGTATGTATATTATACTTGTATTACACACACACACACACACACACATTTCAATTTTACTAATGGTACCGAGCCAAAATTTTTCTTCTGCACTAAATCTAAAAGGCACAATAATGAGGCTTCTAAGGGATGGGGCCACAGTCATGCAGTCAGGGGAGGAACTGACGGTTTCCATGACTTGTTTAAACCATTAGAGGTCTTCTGGACATTGATTTTTCACTTTCATTTAGTCTATTGTTATTAAGCTTACTTTTTAAAAGGGTACCCTGATTAAATGAACTTTGAAAATGCTGGATTAAATAAAATTCAGTAAGATGTTTCCAGAGCCTTGAATAGATGATTATGTTTTGTGAATCCTCAAGCAAAAATGGTAATAGCTACCATTTTCCAAACATTTTGACTAGGAATCTCTGTTTCTTTATTTTTTTTTCCAGAGCACCTCCAGGTGAGTGTTCCACAGAGCACACATTGGGAAACAATGATTTTGTCAATAAACTCTTACTGAACCCAGCCATGGAATAGATTCTGTGTCAGGAGTTTATTGTTTCAGACAAATATGGTTTATTATCAATACCACAGTGTGAAAAGAGACTTTGCCACATTTATGCCCCTAATCGTCACAATGTCTAACATATGTATGTGCTTAAGAAACAGGCATTGAATGAATGAATACATTAATTAAACAATCTAATGATTTATACTTAAGTGCATTTGTGCAGATGATTATATCATTTTAATATTTATTTCATACTCTAAAGAGATTAATATACTGTTTAGAGAGATTGGGTGACAGTTACTATCCCTGTCACCCAATCTCTCTAAAATTCTGTTTAAGGGAAGAACCTAAAGGAAGAGACGTTGATTTAATTGTATGAAAGATTAGAGATCAAAACTCATCTGCTTATATATAATGACCATGCTTCTGACATCATTACCAGCTGTGGGGAGGATTTGGCCCTTTAACAGCTTTTTTCTTTTGTATTCTCCACTTGCCTCTCCATAAAACATGCATATAACATCAGCTCCACAACAGAAGGGCATAGAAGTGGTCTGGGTAAGGCTAGGCATTTTATCTTTCACTGGATTATAGAGGTTTACTCTGTGCAAAGCTAATGGCCTTATAAAGACCATAGGCAATGGGTGCCTCAGGTAGCTATGTATCAGGTATTGTCACCATACTCTAAAATTGACATTCTCATTTTTGAGGTCGGAAGACATACTTTTTTTGTGACATAGCTTCATGGTATGTGTTTATAAAATATATCAATTTAAATTAATTTTGTTCTGGAAGTATTAACACAATAAATATTCTGGGACAGCTCAAGGTATTTGAGTACCACATTGGCCAGAATTACAAATGAATGTACCAGAAAATAAATGAATGACTGAAGTCACTAAATACCTATAAACCATGGGCATGAGGATATTTAAGTGAATAGCAGCATTTCTTTTTATTTATGCAATTTTCCCTCAAAGGTGGAAGGAGACTCACTAAGTAGTGGTGCCTGAGTCACCCTACTGGCTTGATCCTGCCTCCCAAATTTCACTTCTTTAAAAAAAAAAAAAAGAACTTATCAAGGATCAAGAATCCATAGACTCCTCAGAAGGTATGTAGAAAGAAAACAGCCCTATAACTTCAAGAGAGTAAACAGAGCAATTTGGAAATGCAGATTCATTGGGTAACACATGAAAATGAGCCACAGCTATTTCCATTTCTCCACAGCAGAGCGTTTCCCACCATCATCTCAGAATGCAATGAGCTGACTGAATAGTTTACCTAGAATGAGCTTGCTGAGCACCAGTAAGTCAAGCATCAAAGTTCCAGAGGTGTTGCCAGAGCCAGATGATCAAGCAGGTATTTTACTCAAGTTAGGTCTAAGATTGAGTCTGGGAGATTAGCTAAGGCATGTAAAACCCCCTAATCACATGGGGTCTAGAGTCTGGACACCCAAAAGCAACATTAAAAAAAATGCTGTTCTAACAAGGAAGAGTCACCAAGGCAACTTCTAATATCAGAGTAGGAACTTTTCCTTTCCATCCACTGAGCTGTCTGCAGCTTGAGAGCAGAGATGATCTCATTCACTTTAAGTCTCCTCACAAAGTAACTTAGAGTCTGGCCATGGTGGTAACTTAATAAATGTTAGAGAAATGAATTAAATTTCTTTTTGTTTAATTTTTCACCCTGATGCTGGTTAAGGCAGAGGGGGAGAAGCTGTAATTACCTTGTGCCCTTTGGGTTTCTCCAGCAAAATAAAAATCTCAGTATTCAAAGACTAAATAAAGAGAAAGCTATGGTAACTCTCCTGAAAATAGGCTCATAGCCCCTGTGATAACCTTCTTCCCTCACTCTTCTCATTAGCTGGGATCTAGTCACTATCATAAATTTATTCTTTTTTCTAAAACCCAGAATTCTCTATTAACCAATAAGTCAATTCAACATATTTACAGGCCAGTGGCATTTATAATTGTTCCTCTGAGGTACCCTATGATTCTAAGGAGCTTTTAGAATTGGCCAATAATCAAAATAACTTTGGTTTAGTTTTAGTGCTAAATGTTTTCCTGGTAGTACTGGGGTCAACGGGTGATGGGATGGATTCTTTCCAGGACGACTGAAAGCTAACAACTGGTTAGGCCAGTGGCTTTAGGCAACCATTCAGGAGCATTTCCAGAAGAAGGCAAAGGGGGAAATTCACCAGAATTAACAAGTACATACAGTAAAGTAGTGGCAATACAGTTATTTGCCATGCACAGCACGGCAGCCAAAAAAAGGTGGAAACTATCTGATGATGGTTGGTGTCAGGGGTATAGCAAGCCACACAGGTGAACAATGCAGCAGGAACATGAAATAAAATAATTCTAGCAGCAAACAATAAAACACAATCCATACAAGGAGGTCACAATTAACAGGGAATTATTGCAGCAAGAAGTGAAATGCAGACACTGGTTTTCAATAGAGCTAGATAAGTCAGTTTAGGCAACTGGATTAAGGGAAGCTAGGAAGGCAAAAAAAAAAAAAAAAGTGTTATTACAGGTTACTAGTGCAAAAATACTCCTGCAAGAGCTTAGTTTAAAACAGAAGGCTAGAACAAAAAGTCAATGAGTAATCACCCAGGAGCAGGGGGCATAGGAATCACAAAGAGGCACAAGGAAACTTTTGAGGGTAATATATATGTTTATTATCTTAATTATGGTTATGGTTTCATGGGTATACAAATATGTCAAAACTCATCAAATCTCATGCTTTAAACATGTGTTGTTACTGTATGCCAATTAAATCTCAATAAAACTCTTAAAGGAAAGGAATGAAAAAAAGGGGAAAAAAATGGCTAAACTCAAGCCTAGACGCAGCATTCAAGGGCTAAGCATGAAAAATAACAAAGGTGAAAATGTTAAATGGTTGACTTGAGGACTCAGCAGTTCTTTTGCCTGCTATGGTAAAACAGAGGAAAAGAGAGACACAGAGATCTGACTTACCTACTCGTACGTACACTCACATTGCTTATGACAGGTAGAGAATTCTCATTAGAGGAAGTGGTGCCACAGTGTAAACATACAGAAGGGTGTGCCCATCTGGGGAGGGCCCAGCAAGCTGTCTCCCATGAGGTCTCACAGGCCCACATTTATTTCCTTCGTGCACTTACCCTGATGGACATGACATAAGATGGAACTGGGTCCGTGGTTAGTAAGGGTCTGGTCTGTATTTCTGACAGCCTCTGGAACCTAATTCATCAGCACACCTAAGAACAGCTCCTCTGTCACTGGGAGACTCGTGAAAACCAAGCTTAGGAGACCCATTTATTTATTTATAAGAAATATTATTTTCATTCAGACCGAAATCCTTGAGTCTGGCTGCCCTTGTAGCTTTCTTCTCCAGGCTAGAGCCTCATGGTAAGGTGAAAACTTATTGGAAGCTACTGTGAATCAGAACAAGCGGTTGGACTGCTGGCATGTTAGACGGCATAGCCAGATATACCCATCTCACCCAAAGCACAGCACTGCCCCTCTCTCTCCTGGAGGAGACTTGGATGAGCCGAGGATTACTGCCATAATTCTCTTCTTTTTCTACATTTGTATCTGATTAGTCCCTTCTCTGATAAACATATTATTTCTGTAGATTTGTCATGACAATGACTTGGCTTGCAGCCAGGTATTTCTGAATGTGAAAATCAGTTCATTACTATAAGACATTGCTTATCTATGCTCTGATCCAATAGATGTTGACTTTATAAAATCCTCAAGAGGAATTCTTTTTTTCTTTATTCATATATTCCTGGATAGATATCTGCAACTCCCATATACAGATACTAGTGTATATCTAATACAACTATGCTCCATACGTTAATTGTTCCAAAAGATAATTATTGGATTCTGACACATTGGAAATAAGAAACCATGTATATAGTAGCTGCCATAACTCTCCGACAACCAAAATATTTGTTTATTTGAATCATTCAGTTTCTTCAGTATGCTAGCAAAGTTTTTACCCTACTGTGGGAAAACGGGACACTTAGGTACAGATTAATCTGTCTGTCCAGAAGCAGAGCAATGTTTCCTTCTTTACTACAAATGCAAGTCAGAATACAGAGACTCCTTTGTGAAAATTCACAGAACACAAATGAGGAGCTTGTGCTTCATTGGGGGTTAGTAGTCAAAAACTTTGCTTCAGAAGCCTATGGAAATTAGGGGTGCTTCTCTCTGGTCTTAGTAGCTCTCTAATTCTTTATCGCAATAGGATAAAAATTATAACACTCAAGAGATAGAGTCCAGTTGAAGGGTTTCAGTCTCCCCGAATTCTCTTGGTCAGGCAATATCAAGTTGTCATCCACTCTGAGTGAAAGAGACTTCGACGGTCAGCACACTGAAACTAAAGAGGCAGTGGGTGGTTCTCCTGGAAGTAGGGCTTATGCCTATGCCTATGGTGAATCCGTTGGAGAAACAACCTGGGAACTTTCCAGCAAAGAGAAGTGAAGGGGGAAATTATTCAATTCCTTTTAGTACCTTTGCTGAGGCACAGACTGGCCCTAAGGTAGCAACCAATCACAACTTCTCTTCTCATTTTTTGGAACATGAGTTTCTCCCTAATTTATTTATCAAGATGTTTATATCAAAAGATCAATCAATTGTGATTTCATACAAAGAGACTTAAACAGGGTATTTGTAGCTATCACATGTTCTTCTTCCTTAATGCTTGTATTTTTGTAAGGTGAACACAGGCCTTTAAAACACATTAGTTAAAAATGATGATCACAAGTCTCTCAATCTTCTCTTGGAAGGTATAGAAGGTCTCAGGTCTCATTTAAAGGATAGAACTGACATCTGGCATAAAAGATATTGTCATATGGACCTTGAGCCTGCCATTGTCCACAAAGGGAAGGGCCAGGCCACATGCTGGAAGCTGGCACTAACACATATGTGAGACAATTAATTGCTTGGGCAATTTGCTCTCTTTGGCTCTGGTGACTAGGTTGGGAATTAAATAACCACAGTTCTCTGAGTCAAGGAACGGAGGTCATGGTAATTCACAGAATAACAAAAATGGAAGGATTTTGGAGCTTAAAGGGACATTAGGGAGCCTCTAATCCAGTGATTTATAAACTCTTTACAATATTAATTTTTTTATTTTTTAGACAAAAATCTTACTTACATAGACCCACTACATAAAATGATACACTAATGTAACTGATCATATGGATATAGATACCAAGGGCTCTGAAGAAAAGCAGCTTGAAAACCATGGGGTAGCGTAACGTCCCTCATTCTACACATAGGAGAATCGAGAAACCTTCTTGATTTTGCCACACAGGGTGAGTGGCAAAGAGAAGACTAGAAAATGGTCTTCCAAACTGCTGTTCAGTACTCTCCCTGCCTCAGAAGCAAAGCTGTATTTCCAGAAAAGGCCACAAGGAATGAAGGAGAACCAGTGCTTATTCTCCCTAGTCACATTAACACCCAGGTAGTACTAGTTGGTGCACAGTACTAGTTGCAGTAACAGCAGCAGTGTAACGATCATAGTAACAGCGACAGTAATGACAGTAATAGTAGCAGCAGCAGGGGTAACATATCCATACATGATGTTAAAGGTTGCACATTATATCATGTGCTAGCCAAAGGTAGACAGGAAAGAATATGATCACCCTCATTTTACAAATGAGGAAACAGGTTCAGAAAGGTTAAGTGACATACCTGCTCAAGGTTGTTTATACTAAGTATCAGAACTGGGTCATCACATTCCAAAAGATGTGCTCTTTTCCCTACTCCATCATGTTGTTCTATTTTGAATATGAAACTTTTTCCAATCTTCTTCACTTCCTGAAAAACAGGAGTGAAAATCCAGCTCATCGAAGAAAATAACCATTCTGCTTGGCATTCTATCAACAGTTTGAACTTGAATAGATTCAGATTCTCTGCAAAGAGGACCTATATCAGGCTGATCAATGGAAAAAGTCTGTCAAAGCATAGAATTCCAAAAATCATCTATATAGACATTAAACATTTTCATTTAGCCTAAAAATTATAAAAGCAGATTATTTGCCAATCTTCTGATCTAACCTAAGCTTCATCTTTGAATCAGCTGTTTGGAGTGCAGGTTGTCTTTCTTGCATAAACCACACCCATAGTTTCCATCTGCTACAATTTCTAATCTCAGTTTCTTTAAAGTGGGGTGAGAACCAAGACACTTGCAAAGCAATCTGAATGTAAAGTGCTTTTAATTTTAATGATCTTCCCCCAATCCCTTGCAGATGTCTTATGCATGCCTAATCCAACCGAACACTTATTTTAGTGACTTGCTTTCATCGAGTAGTCCCAAAGTGTTCATTTCAATAACAGAGGGAGAACTCTCTTCTTCTTGCAGTCATATTTCATCAATTAGTAAATATTTAACTCAATCGCACATAATAAGAATAAGAACAATCCATATAAACCCCTTGGAAAACAAACACCAGACTATGTGTTAGCAAATAGCTCCATTGGTGGTGGCAAAGAGACAATGGTGTATTAACGACTAGCCTTCCTAGCCACAGACATCTAAAAAACCATGGGCATTGTGCATATGCTTTAGCGTTAACAGAGAGTGCTGCTTCATTGCAAAAGTTTTTAGCAGAGGTCTATCCAGAGGGTTCGTCCTGAATTCTGAATTAATTGTCCTTGGTTGTGTTACTTTGCACATGTACTGGGAAGCTGTTTGGTACATCTTATATTTCCGCAGATGGTCTAGCCAAGCTCTCAGAAAATGAAGACTTTTTTTATTCAAAAAAAAAAGAAGAAGAAGAAGAAGAAGAAAATGATTCTCCTCCTCTTCACCCACTGCATCTATAATCAATACAGGACCCTTCACCTAACAGATACTCCAAGAAATGTCACTGCCCAGAACACCAGGATGAGGAGAACAGACACTGCACCTTCAATCTGGTCAGTTATACGGTTTTCAACTTCAGGAATGCCTTATGGGGTAAGCAAGGTGGTAACTGAAGGCACTTTGAAATAAAATGTAAATGTGACATGTTTTCAGTTGGGTAGTCTTATTTCCAGGAGCCCCGTCACCCCATCTCTAACACACACACCTCTCCCAGGAAACACAGCCAGCCCTGGGCCACTGCTGTTCACACATTTAGATCTTTTAGGACATTAGGGGAAGCAAGCCCCACACTGATGCTGTGGCTAAGATTTACAAGCTCATCTACCTTGGGATGTCCTGAATGAGACCCCAAAATTGGAAGCTTTGGTGGGCTTCTAGCATCAGAAACCGTAGAGGAAGGAGAAAGCGTGTTCAGGAAGCTGCAGTCCATCCAAATCCTCTATTACGCTCAAAATGGTCTACTTGAAAAATGGCAATATTTTTGTATGCCAGCCTCAAAGTCCCTGCTCGAAGAATGCTTGTAGCAAAGCTGTATTTCCTCTTTGAGGGTTTTTGGAAGAATGCATTTAGGTAGGAGCTAGCCTTTTCTTCCAGGAACAGCACAGGCTATCCGTCAATCTACTGGCAAGCCGCTCATCAAGTTCACTCGACAAAGGGTTAGGGCAGCAAGCCCCCACAATAACGTGGAAACAGAAATATTACAAAGTAAAGGCTTATAAAATAATAAAAATTCTACTTACTTCAGATACCTCCCTGTGCCTTTGGCAAAATACCTTAAGCATTCCACATAAGGCGGGCATTGTCTTTATAAGATGGCACCTCATAAAATGGTATTAAATATCACCAACGGGGCTTCATATTTCATCCAGCAGGGTTTAGGCCAGGCATGTTCTATATCACACATTATTAGAATGACATCTGCTTTGCAAGTTGTGTACCCAGGAGCCTACCCGGATCACTCATTTCAGCACTCATTCTCGAGGCTTCTGTGCCTTCATAATGCCTAATATGTTTAACTCATTTTGAACAGAAGTCTAAAGCCTGCCACGGCCCTCTGGCCAAAACTGTAGCTGTCAGACAACGGAGCCGGCTATCAAACGTTCCTCATTTATCATTAGTGGTGATGCAGTTGTACAGAAAAATGTGCCCACTGTACTGAGAGGCTGTCAATTGTTCCCCCCTATAAAACTCCTCTTCTCAAATAGGGACATTTCTCTGTGGAGGCCTTGCCATTATATTTCGCTCCTTTTCCCACAACACTGAATTTATAATGCAAAGAAAATGGGGAACATATATTCATCCAAATGGCCTCTCTGCTATGAAATGAATAAGGAGATCATCAATGGCTGCGTCAGTGCAGGGCTGCACACGCCATTGGGGGAAATTAATAGAATCAGCCCAGAAAGAGCAGAAAGAAAAGAAAAAAGAAAGAGAAAAATCACCCAAAGGTTTTGTGCTAAGGTTGAATCTTGAATAATAAAAGCAGGCATCTGGTAGTTGGAATTCACTTTGGAATTGCCATTTTTGCCAACAAAGTAGACTACAAGGGCTACAAATCTGCCTTCTGACAAAGTCTCCAACTTCTGGCTCCTCATGTGACTACTGACAATGGTGCTTGGGGGCTTCTTTTCCCTCCTGTAAACTGTACCTCTGAAATCAGCTTCCAGCCCCAGAGGCTACCCAAATTTTTTGTTGATATTTACAGCATGTTTCGGAAGGGCCTTAATGTTTAAAAAAGGAGAAGTCAGGCACTCCTGACAATAATCCACATCATTATTATTAGGCTTATGATTACTCTTAGGATTTGAAGTTCTGCCCTTAACATTTTATTTCTCCTCCACCCACACGGCTGCCTCTTCCCACTCACACACCTTAGCCATCCCTCATATGATTGTGTTGGGAGAAAAAAAAAAATGGACTCAATTAAATGCATTTGAGATGCCTCCGGGTTGTGCTTGTGTCTTCAAAGGGAGAGTGTGAAAGTGTTTATGGTAATGATAACACATCCTCATTGACTTCAAAGAGAGAGTCCTGGTGAATGCATTCATTCCCATAGTAGCTGTATCAGAGCAGAGTTATTATCCCATTTTATAGATGGGAGAACAGAGTGCCATGCCTGAAGGTATGGATAGAAATTAGTCCCAGGAAGAGAATGAAAGCATTCCCATGGGCTTCTGGATATTTCCCAAGTTCAGACCATTTTCCCTCTGGCAGCAACAACAAATCTCATCCTTAGAAATTAGCAAACTTTGAGATACCTAAAACAAACCAACACAGCTGAAGTGGTTTGGGGAATGCAGTAGTAAAGCCTAGTTCGCCACTTGCCCTTTTTTCTCCAGAGCCCAATTCTGCTCTCTCCAAGGTATAATCTGTCCCCAGAGATGAATAGGCTAGAGCCTTAACACCAGAAGACAAGGACGGCTAATAACCAGCCCCTAGCTGAACAAACTCTCTCCAGCCTCATTTCCCTGACACCACAACCCTAGACATTCTTTACCTTTTGGAGAGCCCTCTCATTCCTGGGTAGGGAAAGGAGTCAAGAGCTGCAATGGCCCAGGTGAACTCTGCGAGTAACTACGTAAACTCCCCTTGATACCTCTTAAGACCCATCCTGGCTGCACAACCTTTTACCCCAAGTATGCCCATATTTTCTCATCTCTAGACCCAGGGTCTTCAACCCATTTTTTCTCATTTCCACACCTGTGTCACTCCATTTCCAGAATTGTTCCTCTTTTTCTCTTCCAGTTGTTTCCAGGAGCTCATACTTCACTGAACAACTTCTTCTCTGTCCCAGTGATTTTTTTTTTTTTCTCTCTAAAACCATGCTTTACTACAAAACACTGGGCCTGGAAACACATGATGATGAGCTGTCCTCTTGATTATAGTTTCAAAATATGTCTCCAGTTTCCCCAGTCTTCTTTACTTTTCTCTTCCTTTCATCTCAACCACCCTTCATTTTTTTTTTACCTGCTTGCTCATAGTGGTCCAGGGTTATGGATATAAAGTATGTTCTTCATCCAAGCTTCACAGGGAATTTATGGTTACTCATGGAGCTATTCTCCTGAAGGCTTGACCAACTTTAACATTTGTCTTATATCCTTCGGCACTGTTCATTCCAACTCAAGGCTAGTAACTTAGCACTGCAACTGAATTGCAGATAAATGAGTCAATTCAATTTCATTCAAAAAGTGCTACAGTACCATGTAAGTCATTAACACTGAGGATATATAGGACACCATCCTTCTCCTTAAGGTGTTTAAATGGTCATTTAGAGAGATGCAAAGAATGTCTGTGAATTTGATATCTAACACTACAGATCATTAAAATAATGAGTCTATAAAACAATAAAAGGTCATAAGAGTGGACTAGGTAGACGAGAATGGAAAGAAAGCACTTAATGGAGAACATGAGTCTTGTTCTAAACCTGGAAGGCACTAGAGGAGTTGATAATTAGAAAGGATGGTTGAGGACTCTCCAACTAGGAGTGACAGCAGGATCAGAGGCTATGAACTAGATCATTGCCTTTAAGTCATTTGGAGAAACAGAAGAGAAGAATCCTGGAGTCTGTGAAGTTTTTGCTCATTACCTCAATCATGGCTTGGATGAACCTTCTACCTCTTTCTTCTGCAAGCATTCTCTTTCTCATTGGTTAAATCACATAACATTGAAGAACCAAGTAGCAAGTGAATTCCACTGGGCTGGTGGTTTAGGGAAAAAAAAAAAAAGAATGCGTTTTTGCTAGGGCAATCAGCTGGGCACAGGTATGGTAACTCTAGTTACCACTACAGATTGTCAGGGAACAATGGAGGGTGAAAGGGAGGGTTCACGGGCCCTCCTGATAGCAGGAACAAGATGGCATCTTTGCCATATATGTCTATCACTTCCTTTCTGTCCTGTGGAGTTTTCTAACTGAAGCCGGTCCCCTACAATATTGCCATAGCAAGGTTTAGGGAAGACGCTCACTACCAACTGGATAATCCTGCATGAATATCCAACCTCAACGAGACCTTAGACCATTTTATTTTCACTGTTGTTACTTCTCTGAGTTGTTTCTCTCACTGTGTGGTCTCCATTGCCCAGAGCTTTGCTCTCAAATGTCTGTTTTGGGAAGAAAAAGAAACAAATCCATGTTGAATTGCTCATCAAAAGGATGTATATGTTAGTAGGAGATTATTCCTAAATTCAAAATTCAAAATGCATCCACAATACATCTGTAATGCTGGGATTTTAGACACTGTTAACAAGTTGATGGAATGGTTGTTTCATGTTTGTTGAGAGACAGGGAAGGGGAGAGGTCTTTAAGCTGCCCTTAAGTCACCCTATATGAGTAACACTTACTCAGTCTAATTGTAAGTCCAGCCTTTATTTCAAAACTCACCTTCACATAAAGAGAGAAAAATCTAGAATATTATGTTTCACGAGGACAAGGATTTTGTCTGATCATTACACCCTGAAATCCCAAAGCTATCCTACCATTTACATTTAGCCACTCACTGACCAGGCTCCCTCAGCACCCCAGGCTGGGCTCCTTGGAGGGTGCTTTATACTAGCCCTAAGAAATATAAATTATAGGCTTCCTTGGCCTCAGAAATTCCTCCATCTGTTGCACAAGCTTTCTCGATGCCTTCCTGGCAGTCATTTCAATTTTCATGACAGAAGAAAAAAAAAAAAGGAAAAAAAGAAAGGAAAAAAAAAAAAAAAGAAGTTGTGGTCTGTGCCACAACTTCAAGTTTCATTTAATATAGATTTTGATGCGTGAACTGTACAATAACCCCAAGTTGGAGGTGTATTTTTTTATATTGAGGATGAGAGACCAACTAGTAGCTCTAACTCCTTAAGCAGATGGTTATCATATGATAACAGAGGTGCCTGTCCTCTTTTGCCATTAGAAAGGCATCTTTTTTTCTAATATCATTCTCTAAAAAGAAAGGATATTATGCAGACAGATTGCATGGCTTAGACACCTCTGCAAAGTTGAGTTTACAGCAGGATGCGTGGAGCCTGAGCATCTTGTTCTTGAACCACTAGTCAGATTCAGTTCCTAAAAACTTGCTCCAAGGTAAAATACACGAATTCCAGGTGCAGACAGAGAAACTAAGCTGATAAAATGTTTAGGTTTTAGGCCCCACCCCAAACCTTCCCAGTACCTCCAACCAAAAATGGTTGGCATGCCACAGTTGGCCTTCAATTACCTGCGAGGGATCCTTCCCTTCTGTGGCTTGGAAACTCACGATAGAAGGAAAGTTACATGGACTTGGAGTCAGAGGGATCTGATTTGAATTTCAGCTCTGTGCTTTACAAGCCAGGTGACCTGAATCCATTTGCTTGAACTTCCCAGCCTGTTTCCTGTCCTGCAAAACTGAACTAATAATCATAGCTTTAGAGAGAGGTGAAGATTAAGTGAAATTGCAAGTGAAAAATCACAATGCCTGGCACTTTCACCTTCCCCTCAAAGCACAGGCTGAGAGAAACAGCATCACACTAAGCGCTGATGGAGAAGCTAAAGGTCAAAGTATGAGGTGGTCGGGGTACTCTTGTCTTCATAGTCAGTGCAGTTGCTAAGAGCACTAACTCAGAAGTCTGATACATGTGGGTTTGATCTGTGGTCCCACCATTTGTGGGGAATGTGAGCGTGGGTAAGATTCATAACTATTCCGAGTCTCACTGCCCTCATGCGTAAAGTGGGGTAATATCTATCTTGTTCATAGGATTGATGTGCCCATTAAAGGAGACAATTTGTGTAGTGAGTTTAGCAGAGGGTCTGGCCCATGATAAGCATCTTCTCCTCTTTCCCTTCTTCCTTCCCTTCCCCCTTCTCTTTTTTCTTATTTTTCTTTACTTTTTCCTCTTCATCTCCATCTACTCTTTGATGTACTCCAAGCAGCTATCACTTTCAATAATCCAGAACAGGCTGTACCACAACTTCTTCCCGGGAGACCCCCAGCTTGCACCTGTGCCCAGAGAGTGCAGTGTCACAGTCTCTTAATAAAGAAATAAAGACAGTGGGAAGTCTTAGGACCTGGCCAGGGGTTGCTGTTTGCCAGGCCCTAGGTGGTCCTGAATCCAAGTTCTTTCTCTCTTGCTTGACCGAGCTCTTCATCTGAAGAGTGAGGGGGTGAGTCAGGATCATCTATGGTTCCAACAGACTAAGGCTTCTTGGAGAGCTCTCACCTGCCTACTCATGCAGTCCGTTCTGAAATTTCCCCACCTCTCTGGCCATCAACATCCCATCCCAGGATTAAATGGGAGCTCAAAATTTAATACAAAATTTAGTACAAATTGTAGCATTGTACTACTTGCCAAATGTTTACCAAGTAAATGGATAAATGCACATTGAGATTGGACCACTCAAAAAGGATTTACTGGGAGTCTGCCCTGCTCCCCATGACTTCGTATAGTCTATCTTGGTCTCTCAATCTTCTAAAGTTTTATGGTCTCACGGTACATGTACTACAATTTAATATTTATTTTTTCCACCAGCTTCATCAAAACAATAACTTTGATTTAATATTAGAGTCTTAATAGCTTCCTAGCCCAGTACCTAGTAGTTTATAAGTGTTTCATAAAAAGCTCCTAAAAACTTGGGTGATTAAATTACTGAAATGTTTAGCTTATAAGAAAATTCCAGCTAACTGGATAGTAGATCTGTTGAGGCAAAGAATTCTGCACTTTTTAAATATTCTATACAACATTTAGCACTGGGTACAAATGTAGTGGGTACTTAAAACTACATGTTGGTCCTTATATTACAAACTTTATATCTGCATTTACGATGAAATTCTTCTGGACATCTCAAGTACAAAAGAATGATCTTCATGAAATCACAGAGCTAGAACTGCTCCTAAGGCCTAAGAGACAAGGACCATCCTTTTAAATGGTTCTTGGAAAGATTGTAGAAAGAAAGTGGCTCTCCAACTGTTTATTTTAAAGTGACCCAAGGCCCATATGCTTATAAACAAGCAGTTCAGAAACCTGTTTCCTCACCACCATGAGGAACTTTCCTCTATCCCCAACATGCATACATGTTCCACTCTTTGAGGAGTTGCCTTCTTCAAGGATGTCCCTGATATTGAGCGCTACTTTCCTCATTAAGTGTTAGAGATATGAGGGTGAGGCAGGAAGGGTGGCAATGTATTTTTTGCCTTGAGGCCTGTACCTGCTCAAGGGATAGTTCAAAATCTCTAGAGTTGGCTCAGATTAAAGTGATCATCATCATAGCTGTCATCATCATTATCATCTACTCAATCTTCTCCTTTTCTTCCTTCCCCTCTTTCTCTTTCTCCTCCTCCTCTGGCTCCTCTTCCTCCTAGTCCTCCTTCTGCTACTCCTTCTTTATCTCCTTCATCAGTATTCTTCTTCAACAAATGACTTACACCAAAGCATGGGCTACAAACAGGTGTCCTACTTCTGAGTTTGAGGAATTAGCCCATTCAAAATAGTCCTGAAAAATATCCCGGCCCTTGCTAGAGTAGGCATAGGTCTTTGACAGTGTGGAAATATCAACCCTGCTTATCCTCGGTCTGTAAGCACAGCCTGTTTTTCTTCATTTTGTTGGAGGACACAAAAACTCAGTGTCTCTTTAGTGAGGAGTGAGATCCTGGGACACAGAAGTGCCTGTCTCTGATTAGATATTGAGGAAGAGAGTCCATTGATTGACTTGCCCTCAGTAACCTAACGTTTGAAAGAAAATCCCTGAAGGGCCACACCTCCTAGTCTGCTGGAGGCCATACTCTCTACGGCAAGGCAATTACAAAGCCCTTTCCACATCTACTGAAAGCCAGTTTGGCATTCAAGGGGTTAAGCCAGGATCAGCCGACCAAGGAGGCCAATTCTGCCCCTGTGGCTACCACCAGTCAAGTCTGTTGCTGAGGGCTTTAGACAGCTTGTACTTTCAACTCAGCACGATCATTTGTAAAGAAATAATCACTCCAAGTATATAGTGGCATCAAACTGATAATTTGAAAATGTGATTGCTTCCCCAATTAACTAATCAATCCCTTATCTTTAAGGGTGGAGACACATAAAGAACCTATGAGCAGATCAATAATTAAGTGAGTTTCACTTCTTTTTTCTCTCCTTCTTACAGATTATATATCTTTTTTCAGCAAATTTTCAAATTATATCAAATAATGAATGATTCATATAAGCTTTTTTCTTTTCCTATCCAGGATTCCTATAAGAATTGATGGGTGCCATATTCCTTTGATATATATGCACACAGATACCTTTCTTGAATACTTACTAAGTAAGAAGTATTCTTCTGAAGGCTTTCAACATATTCTCTCGTTTTTTCATGGATTGTTTCATCTTCATAGGAGGCTAAAGTAGAAGAGTTGGCCCTTTAATGCTGTTCCTAAGTTTTATTTTTCTGCTACAATTAGGCCATGTCTCATTGTCTCCACCCAAGGCTGATAAAGTTTCAAAGAATTTATTTGCTGTGTTTCTTCCCATTATTAAGCTCATAGCTGTGTGAAGAAAATCCCATTAAATAGCACTTGTCATCATCGGCCCTGCTTCATCCTGGCATCAAGCTAGATGTACCACACAATGATTTCAAGAGTTGCCAGCAGCTCTACCTGTGAGAGTATTAAGATGATAACACGACAATGAAGCTAAAGCTTGAGGTAAAAATCCTCCATTCTTACTTTCTTTCTCTCTCCCCTACCCACCCATCCATCCATCCACCTGACAAACAACAGTTGAATGACTACTATATGCCATCTCTGCCTTCAATAATCTTCCCGTCTAGGGCAGGAGGAAAACATGATGAAAACTAACACAATATAAGGCACAGTAAGGAAATGTTACGTGAGGGAGAACAGATCAAGGAACGGTTGATTCTCACTGAGGAGACTGGGAATGTTTTCACAAAGACTAGGCAGAGTCTAAAAACTCTAGAACAACAGTTATCGATGTGCTCCAAATGAAAAAAAGCATCACATGTTCAACATCCAATAGACAGTATTTGAATATATAAAAATAGACAATATTTGAAAATACAAAAAAACACAAAAATAAAAGTCCTTTATAGTTTGACCATCATTTCATCCCCTACTAAAGTGTATTACACAAAAAGTCTAAGTCTCTTCCTCCATGCTTCTAATCCCAGCCTCCAAAAGGGTTAACAGTGCAATCCATCTGATTTCAGACTTATAATTTGCCCTTATATAAAGGTCTCACTTTACCCTCTCCTCCAACACATGCACAGAGTTTAAAACAACTAGCTCTGGAATCTAACTGGCTGGCTTCTCATCTCAGATCAACTACCAACTAACTGTGCAATCTTACACTAGTTATTTAACCTCTCTGTGTCTTATTTTTCTAACACGCAAAGTTAACAAAAGTGCATATTTTAGGTCTATGTTAAGAATTAAATGCAAAAATGAATATGAACAGTTCCTGGAACATGGTAAGCTCTCAATAAATATAGTAATAGTAGTACACATAAATATAGACATATATACTTTGTTTTAAAAAGCAAAATGGCTGGGTGCGGGGGCTCATGCCTGTAATTCCAGCACTTTGTGAGGCCGAGGTGCGTGGATCACCTGAGGTTGGGAGTTCGAGACAAGCCTGACCAACATGGAGAAACCCCGTCTCTACAAAAAATACAAAATCAGCTGAGCGTTGTGGCGAGTGCCTGTAATCCCAGCTACTTGGGAGGCTAAGGCAGGAGAATCACTTGAACCCAGGAGGCGGAAGTTGCAGTGAGCTGAGATCGAGCCATTGCACTCCAGCCCAGGCAACAGTGCAAGACTCCATCTCAAAAAAACAACAGCAACAAAAAAAGTAAAATCAAACAATATATATTATACTGTGTATGTTTTCTTTATTATACTTTAAGTTTTAGGGTACATGTGCACAATGTGCAGGTTAGTTACATATGTATACATGTGTATGTTTTACAATTAATAACACTTACACAAATTTTCACTAAATAGTCCATATTGGTCAATTTGATTCTCTTTTCAATTACTATACTGTAAGATTATTCCAGAATTTATTTAACCAATTCAGATTATCACCATAAAAATGTTTTACCTACACTTTCTTGCATTTCTCTTAATATTTGTGTAGGATAGTGATATGGTTTGGCTGTGTCCCCACCCAAATTTCATCTTGAATTGTAGCTCCCATAATCCCCCTGGGAGGGACCTGGTGGGAGGTCACTGAATCATGGGGGCAATTTTCCCCATGATATTCTCGTGATAGTGAATAAGTCTCACAAGATCAGATGGTTTTATAAAGTGAAGTTCCCTTGCACATGCTCTCTTGCCTGCTGCCATGTAAGGCATGACTTTGCTCCTCCTGTGCCTTCCACCATGATTGTGAGGCCTCCGCAGCCATGTGGAACTGTGAGTTCATTAAAACTCTTTTTCTTTATAAATTCCCCAGTCTCGGGTATTTCTTCACAGCAGTATGAGAACAGACTAAGACAGACAGATTTGTGTAGGACACCTGGAAGTGTGATTTCTCAGTCATAAGGTATGTGTGTTTTAAATTTTCATTAGAGATTAACAAATTCACTTTCAGTAAGTTTGCAGAATTTAAAATCTTACTGATTCTGTATGACAGAACCCATTTCCCCTGCCATCACCAACAGTGACTTTTTAAAAATAGTTTTTATTTGCATATATTTAAGTATTTATGGGAATGAATACTGAGATTAAATGATTAGCCTGTGTGAAAGATTTTAAATGGTATCTGGCACATCAAAATTTAAATAAAATATTCTAACTGATGGGACATCTTTTCATGTTTACTGGTCATGGCTCAGTGTTCCTTGAAATTCTTATTCTTATCTTTGCCTTTATTTCCATTTTATTTCATTTTCTTACTGATTTATGGAGGTCTTTATATGTTTGACATATTAATCCTATAAGAAACAAGCAAATATGTTCTTCTTGTCCTTTCTTATAACTCCGTTTAATGTTGAGTAGAATTTAGGTGGGTGAAAGTTGGTAAGGAATCTCAAGGAAGGAATTTCAAGAAGAGGGAACAGCATCTACAAAGACACATAGCTTCTTAGTGGAAGCTAGACTCCAAAATATTGAGTAGAATTTTGTGGCTGAAACGTACTTGGATATAAAACGAGAAAAGTATTTACATATAATCAACCTTGAGTGCCATCCTAGAAAATGTGAGCTTTATTATGAAGGCCAGAGGAAGCCACCAAGGACTAAAGAGAAAAAGAGTGACAGGACCACACTATGAGTTCTTATTGTGGGTCAGTGTTCTTAAACTGTTTAGAATCAAGACAAAACCACTATGTTGCCCAGTTCTAGGTGGAAACTCCAGTCATCATTCAATTCTATAGGAAGAGTGGTCCCTAGAGTTGTACAATGCAAGTGTTGGTCAGGAATCCTTTGGAGAGTCTAAAGAAAGTCAATAAATCCCAGTGGAATTTACACAAAAAAACCTTTGCATTTAATGTCGAGTTTTCAGAGATACAATAAAACCCACCCACTAACCCCTTAAAGGCTCAGTTACTCAAGATTCTGAACCCCTGCTCTGGGGCTTTTATGCAACACTGGAGTTTACTACTCATGGAACTTCAAACTACCATATGGTTAGGGTTAAACCAAACTATTGCAAATTTAAAATTTCTATCTTAAGGCCATGGAAATGCACTCTGTAAGGCCAAGACATTCCTGGACAGCATTTTAAAGCAGTGCCATTCAATAGAAATACAATGCAAGTCACAAATGTGAGCCACATATGTTGAGTATAAGGCTTCTGGTAATCACATAAAAAAAGTAAAAAGAAATAGATAAAATTAATTTTAATAGAATATTTACCTAACCGAATATATATAATCATTTCAATATGTAATCAGTATGAAATGTTTTTAATCAGATATTGTACAATATTTTTTCATTCTAAAATGAAATGTGATGTGTATTTTATACTTTGAAATGTGATGTGTATTTTATACTTACATTGCATCTCAATTCAGACCAGTCACATTTCAAGGGCTCAACAGCCACATGTGGCTAGCGGCTACCATATTGGACAGCACCGTTCGGAATCATCTTTCTTAATATCATTTTCTCTAAACCCATTTTCCACCCCCCATATTCACTTAAACCTAATTAGGCCGCACTACACCTGCTGATTCCCATGTTCCATCAAACTCTCTTCTTAGACATTCTCACTATGTTATGAATGCACAATAGTAAGTTTTCTCTCCCTAGGCCATTTTACTTTGTGCTTGGCATCCCATTGCAGAATGGGAAATGTTAATCTAGTGGGGGAAAAAATCAAATATCAGGGAAGAAGAAAAAATAGGGAATAGAAAAAAATTCAAATATCAGGGAAAAAGAAAAATATCTCTTTCAAAACAGGTGGTGTTTTATAAATTACAACATTTTGGGGAACACATGGCCCTAGAGTAAGATCCTCATGCAGCTGTTCTCTGTCCCACTACAGGGAATTCCAAATTGGGCATTGCCTACCTGAGCATTTTCTCCACACTTTAGTTTAGATTGTTGAGACAACAGTAGTGAAGACTCTGACAATCCAGGCAGTCATAATATGATGGACTACCAGGCTAGATCTGTTTATCCACGTCAACTTACAATTAGAGGGGAAAAAACACTGAGCTTCAGATATATTGTCTGTGGATAAATATAATATTCCCAGAATAAAGTTTATTTGGGAGATGGTGAGCAACATGGTAACATTACTCTGATCCACATGCCTAAAAATTTAACAGAATCTTCTCCGAAAAAAAAAATTTAAATATGACTCTACAAATTGTATTGAATTGAGGAATAGATGCTAATGATTAAATATGAAGAAAAAGGAAAAGCAAAACAGCACCTCAAAATGTTTCTTATTTCTAACTCTGTAGAAATAATAGCATTAGCTACATCTGACAACATTAAAAGTAATGCAGAGAATCCCCCTATGACCCCACTGCCACTAAAAGGCATCGGATTTGCAAGGGCTCAGAGACCAACAGACTTGGGGAACCTGGCTCAAGTTCAAAACCCTAGGAACTCTATGTTCCTTCCTTCCAAGTGAAAAGAAGACACGCTTGGTAGTGTCACGATTGCAGCTATAAGCGGCAGCCTTCTAATTAAAAATAAACTGAGTCCATTATTTCTATTTACAGCTTTTCCACAATTTAGCAGCAATGTGACGATAGAGAGAAATGTTGGAAGCATATGTTTAAAAATCCCAAATGCTTTTGAGAGCATCGTTAGAGTAAACACCCTGTGAATGTGTTTCTTTACCTTCAATGCCCATCTCCAAAGGGCTTTCCAAGCTGGGCAGGGCAGCTCTTGCAGCATAAACATGTTTCCCATCAGAAGGAATGGCTCAGAAAAGACACACTACAATTAAATTAGTAACTAGAAAGCCGTACTTTGGACTCTAGACATTCCCTCTTGCAGTATGCTCTTTGTTTTTCCCATGGATATTGAAAAATGGTAAAGGGTGGGAGGGAGTAACAGGCAAAAGGAAGTTGGAACAGGGAAAAAGAACAGGTCAGAGGGCTTTCTGAGTAGAATATTTGATTGGATTTACACATGAATATTGTTTAATAAATATTTGCTGGATGAATCTTCTAAAGACCAATGGCCATCTGCCAGATATTTTGAATTCACGTGATATTGTGGGATGAGCATGGCAGAGTTTCTCAACCTCCGCAATAGGGTAATTTGGGGCCAGACAATTCTTTGTTGGGGACTGTAGGATGTTAGCAGCACCCTGGCCTCTATCCACTCAATTCCAGTAGCACCCCCGCCCCCGCCCAGTTGTGATCAATCTAAAATGTCTTCAGACATCGCTTAATGTACCCTGTACCCTGGGGGCAAAATCTTGCTGAGAACATCTGGTGCATGGCAAGGCTTCATCCATTCATTTTTTTTGACAAATCTGACTTTTATGTCTCCAGCACTGATTGATATACTGGTCCCTACCCTCAAGTGGTTCCCAGTCAAGAGTCAGAGAGCATATTTAAAGTGATAAGACACAATAATATGTAGCTTGACTCTTAGAAAGTAATTGGACATTCCTTTTTGAGGATATTTAGAAAATATGCCTTTAACTTTAATTGAAACAAGGTTATACATTTTGAAAAGTTCTCAAATAAAAGCCTATTAAACTTGGTGCAGCTTTCTGCTCTGCTAGTGGCTAACATATTGAAGATGAATTTGAAGGATCTCAGAGAAGCGGCAAGCCTGGCCCCTATACATCTTGGCTGACTTCATAAAAAACAAGGGTGCTGCTTTGTGACCTGCTCGGCCCTACAAGAAGATTGTGTAACATGCAGCATGCCTTTGATCCAAATAAACTCCCAGATTATTAAAAGGATATTTTTTTCCCTTTTGAGGTCAAGGTGAGTCACTGGAGCTTTTTCCCTGTTATTAACCAAGCACTAGATGTACAAAGCTTAGATATTAAAAGACATTAGCCAAGGCATCCTGGCCATCTAGTTTAGCGCAAATGCAAAACTTGAGGGGGAGGCTGCATTACTCACAAAACAAGTAAACAGCCTGAAATATTAGAAGCTGAGTATACAAACCCATTCAAATTTCTATGGCCAAGTAACAAGGAGGTGTAGCCAGTTTCCTGAGCATCTGAGGCCAGCCTCTCCCCAGTGTAATTCTAAATAGAATATATACATTATATAACATATTATATATAGTATATATAAAGATATGTACTATATATAATATATAAACATATATTATACATGATATAAACATATATATTATATATAATATAGATAAACATGTTATATTATATATAATATAATGTATAGACATATATATACATATATTCTACATATATTATATTATATATACATATATTCTACATATATTATATTATATATACATATATTCTACATATATTACATATACATATATTCTACATATACATATATATTATAGATATATAATATATAAACATATATAATAATATTATATATAATATAATATTATATATTATATATTATATATATACTGACTTACATTGATCTGGAACTGCCAGCAAATCTCTACATTCTTGCAATAATCTGGATGTTTATTTCCACCAAGAAGTGTGATGTTTGTAGCACAATGAACCAGGCCCCCTCCTGAACTCTGGGTCCACCCTCACCCCTTAGAAAGCAGTGCAGCCCTCCTCACCTACTCCTAAAAAGGTTGCCAACCTTGGTGGAAACCAATCAGATCACTTACAACAAATTCAAGTTCAAAAAGTATGTAAGGCTGATGAACTCATCAAAAGCACCCCAAAGCTAGAATCATACTGTTTCCATAACTTTTGAATTACATTTTCCAACTCAGGTTAAGATGGCAAGAAGAGTATGAGGAAGGATGGAAATAATTGTTTTAAGCCAAAATGAGCCCCAGTCTTTGTAACACTCTTGCCAATGGCCTTTTACTTCCAACACTGTTGTTTTAGCCACATAGGGGAGCTTCTCAGAACAGAGTTCAGTAATTACACTTCTCTGATATTCCCGCCTGTTTCCTACTAAGATAGACCTTAAATACTCAGAAGAGGAGGTACAAAGGATGCACACAATCTGGAAAACATTGCTGCCTCCAGGTCAAACAGACCTTGAGAAGTACTCAGGAGGTTTCTCCCACTGGAGCTAGAGCAAGACAGGCTGGTAATGGCATGAGTGTCTACAGGCCATGCTCCATTACTTTATCAATAGCATCTACCTAGTAGGCCTAATCCTGGGAGGAATGTCTTCTCATGAAGAGTTTCATCAACTTCCTTAGGACATGCTGTTCTTTTTGATTTTCATTCAACCTGGGGCCTGGACACTGAGAATGACTCTGATCAGATTCTAAAGTCTGCCACCTGACTCTTCATTTTCCTGCAGGATCCAGCCAAGGGATCTGCATCATTTCACTGCCTTCCTTAATCTGAACTATCTAGATGTGTTATTGCTTCTTCACATTTTTAAATTTTGAGTGAGAAGCTATAAGAAGAGTAGCCTGAAAGGATAACTAATGATGAAGTTTTGTCTGTGGCAGAGAGTAGGGATGATCTGACTACTTTAACCACATCATACTTGAAACTGCCACAGTTGATCACCGCTTGAGGCCTACCAACCTGTGTGTACAAGATGCTTACTGTCTACCAAAAATCCCTATTCCACTTCCACAGTGCACGTTTTTCATACACTGGTACATTGGCCAATATCACTAGGCAGAATGCGCCCAGCCCCAGCCCCAGCCCCACTTCCAGCGCACTCCCTACCTTCATTAGATGGGGTCTGAAGAGGTTCTTAGCAATGGAATGTGAGCAGCTCAGTTTTGAGCCTTTGAAATGCTTTCTTCCTCTGTCTGCTGGCCTGTTATAGGGATTCCAAGGCCTTAAAGGATGGCAAAACCATAAAATGGAAGAAGTCTAATCCTATGTAGAGGAGATCTTCCTGACAACCAGGAATGCCCACATAGGACTGTTATATGAATGAGAAATAAACTTTCGATGTGTTCAACCACCGAAATCTCCTGAGTCTCTGTAAAATAGCTTAACCAGATGTTAGCCTAACTCATACACCAAGCCAATAGTGTATGAAATAATGGGAAATAAACCTATATTTATGAGTATCTACCAATATATATTGAGAGTGGATTTATAACATATAGTTATTCTGTCCTTGCCCTTTCATGCAAGTTTTCTAGTGTCATATCAAATTCAATTCCATTTATCAAACTTTTGCTGAATACCCCCTTTTGCCAGGGTCTATGCTGTGTTTTGGGGGACAAATTGATGATATCTGAAAATCAACCCCTCAAGAAACTCCCATTTCCTTTTGTCCTTTGAACAATTTGATTCAGCTATCATCTATTAAGCACCAGTTTTATGCCAGACACTGGACTAGACCAGTGATACAAACACAGTCCTCTTCCTTCAGAAGCCCATTCATATTCCATTTCCAGCCTCATTCTACCACCCTTTCTACAAGAAAAAGAGGATTTGGCATGTTCTGACTCACACAGAAGGTAGAAGAGCACATGCAAAATCTTCTGATGGTTGGACAAATTTAGCAGCATGGATATTTGCAGATATACAATTTGTGTCATATTCCTATTTATGTATGCATCCCAGGCTCTGTTGCTTAGTGGTTGCTACTCTCATATTCATTTATGTCCTTTTATAGCTAATAATTTATTGCAAATCTAGTTTTTAGAATGTAAAATAAAGGTTCCATGCAGTACTAATCCAGGTTCTAGTCAGGAGCCCAAGTATTAGCTTATATACTTCTGCAGGCTTCTTCTATTGTGCTGCTGCCCTACAGAAAAAGGTGGGTCCTTATAACTCTGTCTTCCATTGGGATGACCCTGACCTTTGGTAGGCCAATTTCCAGCTGTGGAATCAGGCAGCTTAGCCTGTGAGCCCTGCTTTGTGATCAAACCTTGGAGATCAAACATCAAACTGAGGTGTCTACATGGCCCAGTAGAGTTCCAGACAAATGACAGGCACTCGCTGTATTTTTGTGGAATAAATAAATGAAAGATGGGTACCTTATTAATTTGACCACTCAGAGATTTGTTTTCCCTTTTATGAGGTACATTGGCCAATTGCTACTCCTAGGGAGAGAGTTTGCTAGGGATATTGAGATTTAATTTACTGGTGAGGTCCAAGGATGACAAATTAGTCTATTCTTTCATGCCAACTTTGATCAATCAATAGAAGTTCCCTGAAACACTGTGGGAGGATTCTGAAATTCGGTGGAAGATGACTACTTAGTGTATTGGTAATGCACACCATACATATATATGGTAGAGAAGTGTGATAATGAGCATGCCAGGTAGTATCATCCCTGCAGCAGGTCCTTAGCTGACAACATGGTCCATGAGGAGGGATTGTGGGACCTGGGTGTTCTCAGCTATAATATAAGCAAATGAGTTAACAGATAAAAGAGATTATCGAAAAGATCAAATAAACTTTTAAAAGCTCAATGTTTTTGGTATGTAAGTATTTCTTGCCTACAGGAAAGACAATGGATCAAACGGCCATGGTTGTTCCTCCATTCCAGGAGCATCCAGCAAGCATGGCTACCTATCACCTACTCATAACCAGTCAGTGCCTGCAGCTCACAGTACCCACCGCAGGCTGAGAGGGTGAGTTACAATTAATATGTTAGGCTTTTGGAATCCATAATGCATTTTGACATAAAAACTATGATTTTGTGGTGACTTTGAACTCTAGGCCCCCAGGCTAGCCAATAAAAGTTGATTTATGATAATGTTTTAATTAACCTAAATTTTGGGTCTAAGGAACATGTAATATAGAAGAAAGGAGGAAGAGGAAGAGAAATGTGCTTTCTCTCCATTTTCTGGTCAAAGGGCTGGCCTTGAGCAAAATTTTGAAATGGGATAAATTATTTTAGCCTCATTTCCACCTTATCTCCTCAATATCTCTTCTGCCATCTGTTGCTCTTCTCAAAACTCAGTTCCTCCAGAGCATTCTAAACCCCACACTGTCCAGGTCCACCTAGACTTGGTTTCTAACCTCTCCCTCCTTCAGTGTTGCATGATGCAAAATACCCTATGTCCTATAATCAATCAAAAGCTTGGCTAGGACCTAGTGTGGCGACTCAAACCTGTAATTCCAGCACTTTGGGAGGCCGAGGTGGGAAAATCACTAGAGGCTAGGAGTTCAAGACTAGCCTGGCCAACACAGTGAAAGCCTGTCTCTACTAAAAATACAAAAATATTAGCCAGGTGTGGTGGCGCACACCTGTAATCCCAGCTACTCAGTAGGCTGAGACTGGAGAATCACTTAAACCTGGGAGGTAGAGGCTGAAGTGAGCTGAGATCATGCCTCTGCACTCCAGCCTGAGTGAGACTTTGTCTCAAAAAAAAAAAAAAAGTTTACCCAGATTTTAGAAAGAAAGCAAATTGGATGTAGCAATTTCATACTAATGTGTAAATGACTTATAGCCTCGTATCTTCTCCAGAGGAATTTTCCTTTTTTAATGAGGTATTATAGAATCAAATTGAATCTACAATTAGTTGACTTTCCAGCAGCATCACAGCAAAATGAACCTTTCCACAGGTGGTAAGAGAAGGAATCTGTAGGGAGGAGGACCACCTCAGGATCAAATAACTATGGCCCTGTATCTGTCCTTGTTCTGTTTCTCCTTTCTCCAAGGCAACTCCCTGAAGCTGTTACTTTCTTGTCTTCATAATGTCTTCTCCGCTTCTATTTCTGACTTCATATACTCTCTGTAAACTTCCAAGATTTTTATTAGCCTCTATCACAGCAGAAGCAGAAGATCATTCTGTTGTGTTTCTAGATGAGATGAGCCACCATCCTTTAAGCACAGGAACTATTTATAAATAGTTTTGTTTGTAAGTCAAGAAATGCATGTATTCATACACCCCCTCCACACACACCCCCCAAATAAATGAAGAACAAACCAAGCCAAGACTCTGAAAATCAACAGTGTAAGCACAGTCAACAGAAGGCACATGTCAGAAAATTGTTGAAACAATGAAAGGGAGGGTCTTCATCATTAAAATATGTGGTAGTAGAAAGTGATTCTCTAAAGTTAGCGTCTTTCTCTCTCTGTCTCTCTCCCTCTTCATGTTTTGCCTTTTTCAGTGTTACCTTTATGGTAAGAAAATAGGCCAGTCCCTTATGTTGAAAACAATTAATACATTTTCTTGAAAATTTATTTGCCAACATCTGAATTGGATTTCTAACAAATAATAAAAGATAAAAGATTAAAGGTGCTCTCCCTTAAGCCAAACTAAAATGCACTCAGCGGAAAGGGGACAGTTTTAGAAAAGAAGTAGGTGGGTGTTCTTAATCCCACTTTTCAGATGAAAGACGCCACTCAATAAGGTCATGACCTCCTGACCACTGACTGTAAGAATTTTTCATTTTACCTCATTTATCCAGGTGCAATAGAAGGGGCACTTTCATCCCATTCCCTCCAACCCTTCCCTTCTTCCCCTCTTGTCTCCTTTTCCCTTCTTTGAGAAGTCCATTGGAGTATTCACACACCCTCTATTTCCCATCATGCTGTGCAAAACAGCACCTGGGGCGGCCTGCAGAGCTTGAGAGTGGTCCAAAAAAAAGAGGAGAGAAGCTGGCGATTGGCTGGAGAGAAGGTAATGATTTGTAATTGCAATACTTTCATTACTGTCTTTTAGCTCTTTGCAGAGTAATGTCAAGAGCTTCGTCTTTGTAGTGTTATTGGCATTTTTCATCATATTCATGAAGTGTGGGTCAATTTTCTTCAAAAGGCGCACTTCGCCAACTTGCCACAGAGACAGACAGTAATAAATTCTACTAGTGCACTGTGAAGGCTTCGTAGCTGCAAGCAACAATAAAAAGCAATGAGCTGGGTGTCACTAAGTAACTCCAGTTTACACTGCATTTTCTTCTTTTATTGAAAACTCAGAATATGAATTTATTAATGAATACACAGGCATACTTTGAAGGGGGGGTGGCGGTGCAGGAGGAGTTGTGGGGGGTGAGACACCATGTCAATTTATTTGGTATTCACACTGTGTGTGCCTATATTGTATTGTTCCATCATTTCATGGCCAGGCTTACCTTGTTAGGCTGTGGCCCTCCAGAAAAAACCTGAGCTCATATAGCAACACCTTGACGTGGATCTACAGCTGCTCTCACTGTGCCTGTCTCACCTTTAGCCCCGGCTGTCTACTGCCGCCTTTCATTTTCCGCATTCATACATCAATAAGCTTTGCATGCTGACACCTAATTTTGCAGGCTACTTTGGTTATGGAGGCCGTGTTTTGCATATCACTACCCACCCCCTTCTGACACCTACTGCCTTTAAAGGGAATGAGAAGAAGAGAGGAAGAGGCAGAGGAAAGAGAGAGGAAGAGAGAGCAAGAAAGAGAAAGCTTCTTTTCTTCTCTGCCTAATCAGAGATTTCTTTATATTTGTCAAAAGCAGATATGCCAAATCAACTTTAATTGATTCCTCGGCGGCACTCACAGATGATTTTTGAAGGACTGGGCTTGTATTCCCAGACACACTGTTGTGTTTCCAACAAAAAAGGAGGTTTCTCCCACAAATCAAATTTTGATGCCAATTAGTTAGCATTTTCCATTCCAATTAAATTGGAGACTTGGAGACCTTTCTGATTTGGGAAGACTTTATATATATTTTATATTAAAAATGCCCTTCAGGGGCTAATAAGCAAGAAGGGAATGTCCGTGGGTGGCAGTAGGCACTGGGGGGGTGGGGGACAGAGAGGTGTTGTGGGCATTTTCAGCTTCTTTTCCTTGTTTATTTCACAAAGGTTTGTCAAACCCATGGCAACCTGTTATATGACATCACAAAGGTTTTTACCTCGCAGTTAGGTGGCTAATGGCATTAGAGCTTTGACAACCCATAAAATGTAATAATCTAATAGTTTTTTTCCTGCTGTACCCAACCTTTAAACCCTCTGAGACCTCATCTTGCAAAAAGAGAATTGGGGATATAGGTAGAGGGGAAACAAGATTGATGTTAAAAAGAACAGGCTTTGGCCGGATTTGAGAGATTTTACAAACAAAACAAATAAATAAACAACAGCACAAAATAAAATGGGAGGAAAAAACCCAAATGCAATAGAGATGCCTCTGTACCCTCATATACACCTGTGAGCACATGACTGTGAAGACATGCCTGCTAATGACATGTCACCAAGAATTTCTAAATCTACTAAATTAAGTATTTATCATGTGTACCAGAACACTTTAAAGGGAAGAAAATGTCAGTGCAAATCTAGTTGTAATTTTAATTTAACAGTAACTAAAATCAGTTTGAGCAGTCTCAGTGTTTCTTTTCCCCTTTCTTCTCCATCACATGCCCAACCCTCTTTTATGTTTCTCTTCTGCTTGAAATTAGCCTTAAAAAACAACAAGAAGGTGTTATCTGCTGCAAGGTCATTGTGTTGGAGGCAATCCTGGGGCAAAGGTAGAAGATCTACTTACAGAATGTGAACTCCAATCACCAGCCAGTATCTTGACCACTTCCCTTCCTATCAGCACAGGCACAAGCTCAAGTTCAATGTCGTGTACACTTCTGTTCACAGTCATAATCTCAGTGCCCACACTGTGTAACCTGAAGCCCCTTGAGGAAATAAAGTTAAAGGCCTAATGCCTAGATTAAAGCATGACTAGCATGTGTATGGCACTTAAAACTTCTGAAACACATTTTTCTGTTTTTACTCACTTATCCTCAGAACAGCTGCATGATACAGGCAATGTGGGTGCCATAGGAGAAATGGGCTCAGCTGGGACCACCCAGAAGGAGGGATGAGAGCCTTCTGTGGCACAGACTTAAGGTTCATCCTCATAGGGTCCATGTGAATGAGTGTCAAATGAGATAACATGTCAGCTCTGATTTTAAACTGGGATTTTAGCACCACCTGGCTGACCCCAAAGCAAGTCTTCATTTCATGGTCCAGTTTCCTTCCAAGACAACCTCATGTTTCTTATAATAGTACTCAGCATACTTCAGACAGCCTGAAAAGTCCTATGCAAGAATTATCTCATTAACCTTTTAACAACACTACTAGTACCCCCATTTCACAGATGAGAAAAGTGATGTTCAGAGTAATTGAGTCCATTCCTCGAGGTCACACATCTTGCCATTAGGGCAGAGCCAGGATTCAAACCTAGCTATCAGCCTGTGGTAGGCCACCTTCATTCTTATCTCTCTTTGGACTCTCCCAGAGAGACAGCAGGCTCTTCACTAGGAATTAATATAACTAGAATTAATTTAAGTTTTAGAAAATCTGTTTTTTTAAATACCTCTCTGGCTCCTAGTAAGTGTGATTTTTGCACAGAAATGTAGTCCACTCCCACCATTTTAGGGAGCCAAATAGTTTAAGGCTGCTCTCTTGGGTATAATAATATTCCTCAGTTACCCCAGGTGGAAATAACTAAATGAGGAAAGTAAAATAAAATAAAATAACAACAAGCCCCCAAACCATGAAACAAAGCAGTGTGCATGTGGAGACTAAAACTCAAGTTCTAGGCACAATGAGCCAAATATGAGTTCAAACAACATGAGTATGCCTATGGGGTATGTTTTACCTATGGGGAGTATTAGACAATATTTAGTTAGGAGAAATCTTCCTCTGTGAGAGGGCTGGGTATGACATCCTCTGGACAGGCTCACCACCAGCTATAAAAAGAGGAATTATGAGGACGACTGAACACTGCTCACATTCACAGGGTGCTCCGCTGCATTGTCAATTAGCATGCGTGTTTCCATAATTGTTATACAAGGGAGAAATTTACAGTGTTAAATGGCCCTCAAATTCACACTTCTGTGTGAGTTTTTGTTTGGTGGTGTGTCTAGTATTAGCATGGATGATTGCCTCTGACATCTCTTTGCCTCTGAAGACAAAAACCACTAACATAAAAATAGGACAGGCACACCAGAGGACAATGATACTATTTATTCTTTAGGCTAAGATAGATGCATAGATAGATAGATAGATAGATAGATAGATAGATAGATAGATAGATAGATAGATAGATAGATAGATATGTACATACACACATACATAGATACATAGATAGATAGATACATAGATAGATAGGTGGGAAGCTAGATTAGATAGATGGATAGATAGATAGATAGATAGATAGATAGATAGATAGATAGATAGATAGATAGATACGTGGGTATGTAGACACTTTTTTTTTACTTTTTTTCTGTGAAGGGAAGGTTTTGCTGTTCTCATATGTCTATCATTTCTTCATATTGGCCTCTTTTATAGATTGAATGCAAATTTACATTTTCAAGTTTTATATGTCACATCTTGTGTATCCACTCATTTCCGAGGAGAACAAGACAGACTATGACTGGAGGACTACATGAAAGATTTCATTTAACCTTGAGAAGAAACTTCTTCAAAACAAAAAAACTCCAAGAGTTGTGAATTTCAAAGTAGATTAGTCCTTCATCTGTTTAGATAATTTTGGATATGGTGTGGTCTGAAGACAGAGACTGAACCAGATGGTATCTAAAAGTTATATTCAGTCTTTGATTCTGCAAACTTGTAACCTCCACCCCTCATACATACATATACACTCATATACCACACACAGACACCATGCACATGTATATTCACTGACAAAAGAAATACTTAAGTTATAACGTGAAGATCAATATACAGTGCTAAACTGTCAGATAACTAAATGATCCACCATAGTATAGAATTTAAGAATTAGAACAATGCTTTTTGATTAGAAGGCATGCTCCTTTATTTTATAAATCAGTAAAATATGGTTCAGGGAGGTTAAGTTGCCATGGTCACACCACAAGCTAGATGAATAATGTGTCACCATTTAGTTATTTCCAAATATTATGTTTACCCTCAAAGAAGCACTATTTACTATTTCTAATGCGATTCAAAAAAACAGATCACAAGTACCAAAAGGTATTTATTTATTATTTATATCTCCACCTTATCCCATAAATAACTTAAGATAATCAGAAAGACAATTGCAAAAGAACTGCAAAATGAAGATGATAAAATGTTGTGCAATGTCATATTACTTAGATTAAATCCTTGTGTATTAGTTTAAAAGTCAGTTACATTATCCTATTAACCCATCTTAATTTTAAAAAGATAAGTAAAATATAAATCAATCAAGATAGGTGACATTCCTGGACATTGGCATAACCATAATATTTCTGGTCATGGCCACTTGACAAGAGGAAGCTGGTTGCTTCTTGCCTCAGTCCTTTGTGTTTCAAGGAAAGACTGCAAAGTTGTCCTCCACAGATCTTAGACCTTAGACAAATCAATCTACAATATAGTCTCATAGTAAGGAGGCCTATGAGTGAGAATAACTTCAAGGACCAAGACAGGGTTAGGTGATAGAATGATGCACAAGAAGCGAATAATGTCGTTTCATTTCACTTTCATCAAAGAGAAGAAAAACGTTAAGTCTGACAATATCAGCTTTGCCAAATATATGAAACAAAGGGGACTGTCATACCTGCCGGTAAGAATGAATTGAGTACATTATGTCTCATGTAAGGGGGTAAGTTGGGGGTTGAGACATAAATTCAGAAGTTTCAATGTAAAGATGGTATTTAAAGCCATGAGATGGGTTAAGATAATCTAGGGAGTGAGTGTAGACAGAAACAAGAAATTCCAGGGTCTAAACCTTGGAACTCCAACATGTAGAAGTTGGGAATTTGAGGAGTATCTATTAAGGAAGACTGAAAAAGGAAGAAACCAAAGAGAGTGGGGTCTCAGTTTTCCACGAAACTTTCAGGACAAGTTATCAACTGTGCAAAGGCTGCTGGTAATTCCAGTGCAACATGACAGAAACTGATCTGGCTATGCTAGCCAATGTTGGCTTAAACAAAATCACCCTTCTCAGAAGTTATCACCTATTAATAAAGGGTCTTGGGAACCACATATTAATCATAATAATAATAGCTATCCTATTACTGTCCTATATCCTACTTACTATCTACACTGTGAGAGCCTGTATGTGCCAAGTGTTTTATATACACTAATCTGATTTGGTCCATACAACAAGTGCGGGAGGAGGTAGAATTGCCCAAACTGTTAAATGAGAAAATTTAGGTGCAGAGAGATTAAGTGACTTATCTGAAGTCACCCAGCTAAAATGTCTGAAACTGGGATGCTAAATCCAAAATAAAATGCAGAGTTGCCAAAAACTGAAAGGCTAAATGTCTAACATTTGGGGTGTTGTGAAGGGGATTGGAAGCAGCAGGCTTTGCCCACTTTCCTGAGGACATAAACAGCTGCCACCTGGGCCAATTCACCCTGGGTGGGTGACCAGACATCTTTGGTTAGCAAAAGACCAAAGGACTGTCTTGCGATTGCAAGGCTTTCAGTGCTAAAATTGGGGAAGTCTCAGTCAAACAGCTGATGAGTGGTCACCCTTCATCCAGTGAAACCTCCTTCGAAATGCCGTTCAGGGAGAAAGCAGCCATAGTTACCTGTCGCAGGTTTTGCATTCTGTGTGAGCTTCCCTGGGTGGTCCCAGAGCCTCTGTAGAATTCTGAACCAGCTCTTTAGTCTCTCCTCACTACTCCCACTAAATGGGACCCTGGAGTTGGGAACCAAGAGCAAGGTCACTCTCCCAGGCCTCTTTCATTGAGGGACCTGTTCACTGGGCTCCCCTTAGATTCCTAAGGCAGTCCTCTGGGAAACCCAAAGGTGTACCCCCAGTGGTACAAACCCCTCAGCTCCCCTGGAAATTAACAGAGGCATCCTGGGCATACGAGGCCCTGTTTGTCAAATTCCCTCTGATCTATCCAGCTAATGAGGTCAAAATAGCTATGTCCATAAGGGATACATTTTCTCAATGGAGAGCATATGCCTCAGAAAACACATTGAAAATATTTATCTTTTCTCAGAGTACAGGCAGAGCAATATAGAATACTAGCTTGTAAAAATGCTCTTTGAAAAGCAGAAGAAAAAAAATCGTAAAGCATAGGAAATGAAAAGGGAATCCTCCCAAACCATGCTGCCAGTTGCCATGCGGGAGATTTGCTCGTGCCATTTGGAAAGCTTTGTTACAGGCTCAGCTGATAATATGTTGAAGCAAACACACATGCCTCAGAGATCCTGGGCCCCTCTTGGGCTTGAGAGAGGCCTGAGATCCTGGAGACACCTTCCAGTAGAGCCTGTACCGAGCTGCTAACCACTGACCATTGGCAGAAATCTGAGCCTTGCAGAACTAGAAGTGCCTTAATTATATATGATTCTTCACAGAAGGGAGGCTATTCTGACTCACTCACATCTCCAATTCACTCTAGACCCGTGGTTCTCAACCAGGGATGATTCTGTCCCACCTCGGGGGACCTTCAGCAGCATATGGAGAAATCTTGGGTTGTTTCCAATGGCAAGAAATGGACAGGACCATCTCATAGGTGGAGGCAGGACTGTTGCTAAACATCCTGCATTCCACAGGACAGACACCTACACCAAGAGTTATGGACCCCAAAGAGTAACAGTGCCCAGGCTGAGAAACTCTTGTCTAGATACTTCCTCTTACACTATCACCTCAAATTCACCACCAATAGAATACATTTCATCATCTTTTTCCAGACCTGTCTCACCTTCTGATACCTTAACTGATTCCCATAGTGACTATTTTCTTAGTCACTAGGTTAAAAAATCATGGGTTTTTTAAAACTTATTTCTTTCCTTTATTCCCCTCACCACACACACTTCCCCCATCTAATTATTCATAAAGTCATATGAATCTTCCCAAAATATACTTTTCTCTTATTCTCACTTCAATCTCTACCAGATTAGTCAGAGCTTCCCATGTTATACCTGAATCATTGTCACAGCCTCCTGTTTCTCCTTTTGGTCTCTTTATTCTAAACTGTATTGGTCAGGGTAAGCTAACTGTTGTAACAAACAATCCCAAAGTCTCAGTAACTTAACACAATAGATGTTTATTTCTTACTCATGTAAAGTCTAATAGGTGCCAAGACAGATAAGGTTCTGGTCCATACAGTCATTCAGGGACCCAAGCTCCTTGCAAATTGTGATCCTACCATCCCACAGGATTTTGAAGTTCTCTCTCAGATCTTCTGCTTCTGGCTGGCAGACATGGAAGGGGATGTGTAGGATCACATTTGGTAGGTTACCTCTGGATGTGGCACAAAGCCCTTCCACCAGCATTTAATTGGCCAGGACTCAGTCACATGGCCTTCCCTTGCTGCAAGAGATACTGGAAAAGGTAGTCTAATTGTATACTCAGGAGGGAAAACACATTGACTTTGGTGAATTCATGACAGTCTCTGCTACATATCTTTTCCGCACATTCCTGTCTGATGAATCTTTCTCAAATGCCATTATTTAATAACATTTGTACCACATTACTATTCTGTTTGGAAACTTTTAAAATGAGTCCCAATTGTCTACCTATTAAAGGCCCAAATTGTATCTCCAATTAAAACAAAATAAAACAAAAACCTATCTTTTTCCACCACACCTGCCCCTGGTGCCCTAACCCAGTCACTGCAGAAGCCTCCATCTCTCCGCACTGCCTCCTGCATCCTATTCTGTATCTTTGTTTCTGGCTTTTCCCTATTCTGGAATTCTTTTCTCTATTTCTATGAATATCAGAACTCATAAGTCCCCACCCTTAACTCCCCAGCCCGCAGTGACTTCTTCTTCTCTGAACCTGAATAACAAACAGCAATCATGGACTAAGTGATTAAAACATCTCAGGAACTTGTGCTTAGCATGTATATGCCAATCATTTCTCATCTGCATGATCTCACTTAATCTTTACAACAATGTACAGAGTAAGTATTATTGTCCTATATCCTACTTTTCCTTTGGAAATGGAGGCTCAGAGAGGTAAAGTGACTCACTCTCATCACACTATGGGTAGCACATGCCCTCCCAACACACGCAGGCTGCCCCTCAGACACATGGCCCCAGGGGCTTCTCCTGAAGTTCTGCTAAATTGACAGCTTCTTATGAGTTCTGAAAGAGGAAAAGAAAATAATACAAAATGGAGACCCTATCAGAAAGATGCCCTATTATGCTATAGTTATATAAAGGGAAGAAATCACAGCCGGGCTGAGTCTCAGCCAACGCGGAGGACTGGGCAAACCAGGTCCCAGCTTTGGCATGACGTTCCAAATGGGGAGTCAGCAGGGCCAAGCAGGGACTCTGGCAATAAACACAGAGTGTGTTCTTGCAAGATTATTTGGGCGGCAGGGACCTGGCAGGCCCAGCCACCAGGGATACGGCCATAGGTTGGGAAGGTCAGAAAAAGAGGAGCTATGTGCTCTGGAAAGGCATATTCACTTGTCAGAATGGGCTGTTGCTGCATATGGGAATGTGTGCCCAGCCTGGCACCACCAAGGCAGAGGCACGAGCTGGCTTCCCTGCAAGAACCTGCCCAAGACCTGCATTTAAAAAAAAAAAAAATCCTTTTATGCCAACATTCCCCTTCCCTTCCAACCATGTGAAAAGGAACATTTTATCCTGGTAGACTGAACTAGAGCAGGTTACATACCTCCTTGTGCCTCAGTTCCTTCAGCTGCAGAATGGAGCTAACGTACTACAGTATTGACTTCATAAAGTGGTTGGGAGCATGACATGAGTTAATGTAATACGTGCAGGATGCTTAGAGCTAAAACTATCGTGACTGTTCCTGTATCTTGTAAAATGATGAGGATAGTCCATACTCAGCTTGATCATGTATTTGGTTTTAGCTTTGCCATCACACATCAAAAACCCAGAGAGCTAGATCAGCCCCTTCTTTGCTACAAAGCATCATACTCCTTGACACTGGACACTTCTACCACACATTATTGCCTTACCTGGAGATGAGAAGGTGAGACTGTTTGTGCAGGGCAGCAAGCAGCACCAAGCCCACAGCACCTAAAGGCATCTCTACTCCCACCTGACATGAAACCTGAAATTCAACCACTAGGACAAGATCCCTCTGGCTTCAGAATATAGTCCTTAACCTTTGGACATTGCAGATCTTCTGGAGAATTTGAACAAAGCTATGGAGCCACCAACACCCCTTCACACATATGCACACACAAATTCAAATATGCATATACGTGAATCCCTTTATAACGTGGCATACAGTTTCAAGCATTCAGAGACTGTCTAAAATCTTGCCAATTTAATAGAGCTTGGTTTAAGGTCAATGCATTGAATACATAGCTATGTAACTAAATTTGACAGTTTTCTTAAATAGCAAGTATTTTTGAGAATTTTTTTTTACAATGAGAAAAGAAGTGGACATTGAATGTTGCAGATTATCTTATAAGGATAAGAATGAAAACAATGAGCAGAGAATTGCCCTCAGTTTTACTCTGCCACACCTCCCTAATCCAGGATGGACAGGGGCTCTCATTGCCCATTGGTGAATCAAGAACGTCTCCTTTCTGTGATCACAAAACTATGACTGGCACCTTAAGCAGGACTTTGCTGGCTCATGCCGCTCAACTGCCAGCATTCCCGAGTCACCAGAGACTCACAGGTGACACTGCTAATGTGTCCACCCATGCTAAGATGGCTCCTTTTTTTCCTACTCAGTGAAGGGAAGGAGAGAGTTCTACTAAGAAACTACCATATCTCCACTCCAGTCCAGCCCCAGCCTCAATTCAAGAGCACTATACCCTTCAAGGGCATTACCACATCCTTGTAGATTATTAAATTCTCCCTTCCTGGGATGGCCAGGAGATTAGGGCAAAATCTTTAAATGAGTTCTGGAGTAAAAACCACTGAAACCCTATCTTCTGTGCTTTCTCCTCACCTACAGAGCCCAGAAAAGAAATCAGTTGGGTACTCACAGCAAGTTTCCCCAAGTAATGTGTGTTTGGAAAAAAAAAATGAGCATTTTGGACTCTGCAGCTTCCCACAGTTTTTTTTCCCTCTGAAAAGGACACAGTAGGTAGCCCACAGAAGTAGAAAATCTTGCGTTGAAGCCTGAAAATCAATTTTCTCTGCAGTTCTGAGCCCACATAAGGAAGGCTCTCCATGCCAGGATCTCAGCCCTGCACACAGAGGATGTATTAGTCTGTTCTCATGCTGCTAATAAAGCATACTGAGACTTGGTAATTTATAAAGGAAAGAGGTTTAATTGACTCACAGTTCCACAGGGCTGGGGAGGCCTCAGAAAACTTACAATCATGGTGGAAGAGGAAGCAAACACATCTGTCTTCACATAGTGGCAGGAGAGAGAAAAATAAGAACCAAATGAAGGGGGAAGCCCCTTATAAAACCATCAGTTCTTGTGAGAACTTACTTACTATTCACAAGAATAGCATGGGGAAAACCATCCCCATGATTCAATTACCTCCCACCCGGCCCCTCCCATGACACATAGGGATTATGGAAACTACAATTCAAGATGAGATTTGGGTGGGGACACAGCCAAACCATATCATTCCATGTCTGGTCCCTCCAATTTCATGTCCTCACATTTCAAAACACAATCATACCCTTCCAACAGTCTCCCAAAGTCTTAACTCATTCCAGCATTAACCCAAAAGTACAAGTCCAAAGTCTCATCTGAGAGGAGGCAAGTCCCTTCCACCTATGAGTCTGTAAAATCAAAAGCAAGTTAGTTAGTTCCTAGATAGAGGGAGGTATAGGCACTGGGTAAATACACCTGTTCCAAATGGGATAAATTGGCCAAAATAAAGGGGGTATAGGCCTCATGCACATCCAAAATCCAATGAGACAGTAATTAAATCTTAAAGCTCCAAAATAATATCCTTTGACTCCATGTCTCATATCCAGGTAATGCTGATGCAAGAGGTGGGCTCCCAAGGCCTTGGGCAGCTCCAACCCTGTGGCTTTGCAGGTTACAACCTCCCTCCCAGCTGCTTTCACAGGCTGGCATTGAGTGTCTGCAATTTTCCAGATGCATGGAGCAAGCTGCCAGTGGATCTACTATCCTGGGGTGGCAGGATGGCAGCCCTCTTCTCATAACTCCACTAGGCAGTGCCCCATTGGGGACTCTTTGTGGGGGCTCCAACCCCACATTTCCCTTCTTTACTGCCTTAGCAGAGGTTCTCCATGAGGGCCCTTCCCCTGCAGCAAACTTCTGCCTGGACATCCAGGCATTTCCATACATTCTCTGAAATCTAGGCAGAGGTTCTCCAACATCAATTTTTTACTTCTGTGCCCCCTAAGCTCAACACCACATGAAAGCTGCCAAGGCTTGGGGCTTGCACCCTCTGAATCCGTGGCCCAAGCTGGACCTTCACCCCGTTTAGTCACAGCTGGAGCAGCTGAGACACAGGGCACCAAGTCCCTAGGCTGCACACAGCAAGGGGCCCTGGGCCCAGCCCATGAAACCACTTTTTCCTCCTAGGACTCTGGGCTTGTGATGGGAGGGGCTGCCCACTAAGGTCTCTGACATGCCCTGGAGACATTTACCCCATAGTCTTGTTGATTAACATTCAACTCCTTATTACTTATGCAGATTTCTAAGCAGACTTAAATTTCTCTCCAGAAAATGGGTTTTTCTTTTCATCATCATCAGGCTGCAAATTTTCCAAACTTTTATGGTCTGCTTCCTCTTGAATGCTTTGCCACTTAGAAATTTCTTCCACCAGATACCCTAATCATCTCTCTTAAGTTCAAAGTTCCATAGGTCTCTAGTGCAAGGGCAAAATGCCACCAGTCTCTTTGCTAAAGCATAGCAAGAATCACCTTTATTCCAATTCCCAAGAAGTTCCTCATCTCCATCTGAGACCACCTCAGCCTGGACTTCATTGTCCACATCACTATCAGCATTTTGGTCAAAGCCATTCAACAAGTCTCTAGGAAGTTCCAAACTTTCCCACATTTTCCTGTCTTCTTCTGAGCCCTCCAAATGGTTCCAATTTCTGCCTGTTACCCAGTTCCAAAGTTGCTTCCACATTTTTGGGTATCTTTACAGCAGTGCCCCACTCTCTGTGATACCAATTTACTGTATTAGACTGTTCCCATTCTGCTATGAAGAAATACCTGAGACTGGGTAATTTATAAAGGAAAGAAGTTTAATTGACTCACAGTTCCACAGGACTAGGGGAGGTCCTCAGGAAACTTACAATCATGGCAGAAGGGGAAGCAAACATGTTCTTCTTCACAGGGCAGCAGGACAGAGAAGAATGAAAGCTGAGAAAAGGGGGAAGCCCCTTACAAAACCATCAGATCTGGTGAGAACTTACTATCATGAGAATAGCATGATTCAATTACCTCACACCAGGTCCCTTCCATGACACGTGGGGATTATGGGAACTACAATTCAAGATGAGATTTCAGTGGTGACACAGGCAAACCATATCAGAGGGGAAGTGGAAAGCTGCTGTTTCTCAGCCATTGCTCAAGGAAGCCCACAGACAAGATGGGTAAAAACAGAGCAGGGATAGAAAAAAGTTTTACCTTTCATATAGAATGTTGCTCCTGCTGATGTCAACACTCATGTTTCTCTCCACATGTGAAGCAAAGAACCATATAAAGGGCATGGATGCCTGAGGACTTTCTAAGAATAGCTGTGATTTCAGAAAGTCGGGTGAAATATCCAATGTGGGAATCGAGTCAAATGGATTCCTGAGAGGTGTTCCATGTGTGTGCTAATGTGTGCCCAGATATGTTCAAGAACACACATCTGGTGTTGCACAAGTCTTTGTATATCTGTATGCATATTTGCATTTGCACTTGAATTTTTTAAGGAATTGATGTCAGTGCCTATTTGTATATGTTCAACTCATATAGTGAGAGAAGAAAATAGTTTTGTACAAAGCAATAGCAGTATTTGTACAAAACAATAGTACTATTTTTCAGCCATAAACATCCCACCTTCTCTTTCCTGTTCCTTTATATTCACCTAGGGAAAAAAAAAATACCACTGGAAACACCATTCAATGGTGGGGGAGGGCAGCTTTTATAAAGAAATCAGAGCATTATCATATAAATCAGAGGTCAGAAAACTAAGACCTATGTGCCAAATCCAGCCTACTCTTTTCTCCCAACAATGGCAGAGTTGAGTAGCTATGATAGAGACTATAGAGACCACTCTAACTGGCTCCTTGCTGAAGTTTGCCCACCCTGCTATTGGCCTTGTTCTTTCAGTATCCACCCCATGCTCCACTAGTCATCTCACTATGGCTGAAATTGACACAATGGAGCAGAGTCCTGTGTGCCCAATTTTTTGACTTAGAACCTAAGTTCAACAGCAGAAGTTCCCTAAAAGCTGCCAGGGTGTCCTTTCTTCTGTGGCCCATGTTTTAGTGGAGGAGCTGTGACTTCCTCCTTCAACTAGTGGAAATGCCACAGGTAGGACATGGACTTCCAGAGGAGGCACAGACTTTAGCTAACCGTGAAACTCTGAACCCATTACTTAACATCTATGGGCCTGTTGATTTGATTAATAATTGCCAGGTCTTGCAGTCACTGCTTCTCCTGGAGAAGGTGAGGTGAATTCTGTTTCTAAGGATATGCTTTTTCTAAGAATATGCTTCCTTTGGATCAACGTAAATAATCCTCCCTTTCCCATCTGTCTTGAAGACACAACTGAGTACCACTTAGAATCCTGGAGATCATTGCTTTAGATTCATAAAGTAACCCTGGAGGAGTAGTTTAAATACATAGATCATCATGACTGTGATTCTTTGCACTAGTTTTTGTCTGTGATGCTGATAGACCTCTCCAATCACCACAGCCTTTGGAGTTAAGTAAACCCAGAGAGACAAATACAGGTATACTTGGTCCTGATGCTTATAAGCTCTCACTGGCTTATGACTAAGAGGAATCAAAGACAAAATATTTGGGATGGCGAGCAGGCATAAATTAATGTAGAGCACATCCTCTACTATTGGGAAAACCACTTTTTTCTTCTGAGTAGACGAAGATCCCGAGGCCAGTTTTTGCTGGTCACTTAGCTAAGAACCTGAGGTATGTCATGGAAACTTGTGTATTTGGCTTCCTCAAAGCTTAAATATGGCATATGACCAGCTTTCCTCTTGGCCATTAAAAGATTCCAGCCCATAACTTGTATAAGCCTTGAGCTTCTCACCCTAGAGACGCTAAAAACCAAATCAAGGCCAGCAATATCTTTGCCAACCAGCTCTATTCCAAAGTTTCAATCAACATGCAGCTAGATCTTCCTTAATGTTAAGAAATAATAGACACAGGGTCAAGCAATGTTCTGGAGAAGACAGAGGAAAGAATTTCAGTGGTCCAGCAGGAAGTATGATCTCATCCTCTGGCCACACCCTGCTTTTAAAATGGTGATTCCTCCTACTCCTTCCACATCTGAAGCTTGGGGTATTCTGATGGGGTAGTCTGATGCTGCACACTCTGTCTTACTTAAAGAGACGTTTATTATGACACATGATGTGAGTAAAGATCGGAACCATCCACTGTACTCTGATTTGCTACAACTGCCACTTGCAATACCTGCTTCTCATTTATACACAAAATGAAACTCTCCAGCATGGCACCAATACCATCAAGTACCCTTCCAGAAGAGAAGGATTCGCTTTCACCACCTCTCTGCTCAGCTCTGATAGGAGGCTACCTGAGAGCAGAGGCTCCAGACCCTACCCTGAGGCTGCCTTAGAAAGCAGGGAATACACACTTGGCAGTCATTTAACAAAGGGAAGAGCTGTTCCTCAGAGCCTGCTGATGACTGAGGAGGAGCGGGCACCCTCCATTGCTGATGTCCTCAAAACAACTGACAGGGTGAGATAAATCAGTTTGTGTACTTCCTTCCCTCTCCCCGCCCCTGTGGGAAACAGGGAGTCCTTGCCTTTGAGAAGATGAGTTGAAGAGAGGCGAAGGGAGATGGATGTGTCCTGGGCACACTGATACTTCAGTGTAAAATTAAGAAAACAGAGGCCAGGGGGAAATGAGGCAAGCACTTTGTTAGAGAAAAGGTTTCCTGTGGCATGAAATTGTATTTACAATAATATACCTTAAAGAGATGCAAACACTCTAATCCAATTGCATGAGCCCTTCCACAGGCAGGCTTCCTAGAAAGCACTGCACGTGCAAGGCTTGGTTCGCAGAGTCACGCAGGGGCTGCATCTATCTGGGTACTCTGGCTCTGGATATAGGGGTGTTCCTTGTCACAGAATGATGGGGTCCCTGAGCCACCTAAAAAGGAAGCACATCAGGAACTCTGGGCAGGCCAGGGTTAGTTGTCTGGGTTTGGCAAAGAGCAAAGGAAGCTTCATCCAGTCAGGAATCTGGTTATTGGCACAGGGACACATGCAAGCTAAGCTGTGTGTGGTCAGCTGCGGTTTCCAGAAAGCAGTCATGGATCCTACCCTCATTCTGCCATCTATGTGTGTCTGAGAAGTCACTGGATGTCCCTTTGCTCCCATTTCTCTCTCAGTGCAATCACAGACAGGAATTCTCCCCCACCCCAAATTCCTCTCCTGGAAATATTTCTGAGGATATTCTTTGGCCTGCTCTGTGAAGGTGGCATCATTCTTACTGGACATTTTCTTTCTGAGCTAAATAAACCTTTCCCTGTTAGTACAGTCATGTGTCACTTACCAATGGGTATATGTTCTGAGAAATGTGTCCTTAGGCAATTTTGCCATTGTGTGAACATCATAGAGTAGACCTACACAAACCTAGATGGTACAGCCTACTACATGCCTAGGCTATATGGTACGACCTATTGATCCTAAGCTGCAAGCCTTACAGGATGCTGCTGTATGGAATACTGTAGGCCATGGGGTCCAACTTTTTGGCTTCCCTGGGCCACGCTGGAAGAAGAATGGTCTTGGGCCACATATAAAATACACTAACACTAACAATAGCTGATGAGCTAAAAAAAAAAATTTAAAAAAAGGTCCATTCATATTTTTCATAATATCCGCCACCAAAGAGAAGCAAAAAAGTCATCACATTCAGAGGGTTGGACACAGCTGCTTAGGCAATTATAGCACAACTTTATTTGTGTATCTAAACATACCTAAGAATAGAAAAGGTAGAGCCAAAATACAGTAGATTGATTTTTAAAATGGTACATCTGTTTAGGGCACTTACCACGAATAGAGATTGCAAGACTGGAAGTTCCTCTGGATGAATCATTAAGTGAGTGGTGAATGAACATGAAGGCCTAGGATATTGCTATACACTGTAGGCCTTAGAAACACTGGACAATTAGGTTATATGAAATTTATGAATTTTTTTCTTTCTTCGATAATAAATTAACCTCACTGTAACTTTTTTTCTGCAGCTTCATAAAGCTTATAAACTTTTAATATTTTTAACTTTTTGATTCTTTTGTTAAGAACACAGCTTAAAACACATTGCACAGTTGTATAAAAATACTTTTTTTCATATCCTTATTCTATAAACATTTTTCTATTAAGCATTTTTTTTTAACTTTTAAACTTTTTGATTAAAAATGAAGAGAAAAACACACACATTAGCCTAGGCCTAGACAGGGTCAGAATCATCAAGACATCAGCAGGCAATAGGAATTTTTCGGCTGCATAATAATCTTATGGGACCAGCGTCATATATGTGGTCCATCCTTGAACAAAATGTCATCATGAGGTGCACCACCATATTTCCTTTCCAGCTTAAGGTCAGGCCATGTGCATTCAAAACATGCCCCTAAATAAAGCACCCCCCAAGGCCATTGTGGACAATTGATTTCTCACACATTTGGAGGATGATTGGCTTTGGATTCTAATTTAATACTTGTACATGTTCCTGTTTGGGGGTGATGAGGAATAAGGTGCAGAGGAATGAAAGAGGAAGGCCCTAAAAGGCAGAGGATGAGGCTGGGGGAAATGGAAACAGAAAAAAGCCAGTCAGAGCTGAGGCAGCTGAAACATAACTGGGATTAAACTCATAAATCCAGTGAGAACTCGCTTGAAAACACACCAAGATTTCTCCTGGAGAAGACACCATTGACTCAAGGGTGATCATTTTTAAGAACCTGGAGATGATGTGCTGCTATTGAGGCTATTAAAACATAACATCCATTCATTGATAGCCTTCTGGTCTTCTGCCAAATACTCCCTTGATTATAGCTCCTGTCCTGGTTTCTTTGAGATGCCCAGTCTTCTATAAGCCCATCTTAGCCTTTCAGTTATGTCATCTCATTTGGAGCTGTACTATTTGTACCCTTCCTCTCTCTCATGATGAGTTCCATGGAAAGGCCATTGGAGGAGCTGTCAGAACTGGGCTGATCCAGGCCAGGCTCACAGCCTGCTGATGACCTCCATGTGACCTCTGCAGCCTGTGTCCTTCACATGCTGGCCTAAGGCCCCACCACAGTTTTAAGGTATACATCTGTTTAATGGAGAGAGTCAAGTCATTCTGGAGATGACAGGAAATCAGAAGATGAAAAATACATTCTTTGCACTTTGGAGTAGGAGATGTTGAAAAGAAGAGTTTAGAGTCTTTCCATGGAGACAGTAAATAATATCCAGGGGTTCACTGTAGTAGGCTTCAGGCCAGAAGTACAGGAAGATCTTCTTGGCTCACATTCAAGCCCAAAAGCTGGAGCAGAGAGGAAGAGCAGAGGAAGGAGTTCCTCAGGGCCTGCATACCCAGAGGCATCTATTGTATTAACCCCTAGATCATTGATTACTTCAGAGTGCCAAGTCAGCCAGCTTTTAAGGTCCCTTGAAATAGAAACACACATACAACAAGGGTATGTATTGATCAGTTGCTGAAAACATTATGTCCCAGGGCTGCAGGAACCTAACCCTGTATTTCCCCTAGGGGCAATGGTTCAGTATTCACTAATTCCATATTCACAGTGTCCTTAGCATCATAACTCCTGCAAATGCTGAGATGCAGCTGTGTTTGATGCTGATGCAGGAAGTAGGGAATAGCATGGGGGACTTTGTGTTTAAGTAACGAAAGAATAGAAGACAGGGTTGGACAGGTACACTGAGTCCTGACCATAAAGGATTGTAAAGTCAAGAGAAAACACAGGACTAAATAGGTCAGCTCATTCAGGAAAGTCTCTAACCCCGCATTCAAGAAGGCAAAAGCTGCTCCCAGAACCCTGTGCAGGTTGCCTCTACCTAAGTACAGAAATGTGATCATTAATTAATAAGCACATTGGAAACCTAGGCAGACAGACCCACAGTTAAGGGGCCATGGAGACCCAGAGTGGGTGTCTCAAGGGGCTGCCTCTTTGCAGTCCAGTTTATGACTCTTCAGGGAAGGCTAAGCTACAGCCTTGTTATTTTCCTTCTGGGACTAAAAGGAGAACTGTAGTTTCCTGCCTTATTAAGCCAGTGCCTTTCATGATCATTAAAATACCTTTAAATACTTCATTTCTCCCCCTTAAAGTTTTCCAGGCATAAGGGAAACTCTCCTTCCACATAACCTTGCTCCAAAATAACAAACACATGATGCCATTTGAATTCGGCTTCTCTCTTCTTCCCTTTTGGGTGTTCAGAAATAGCCACTTACAAACACATGAATGCATTTGCCTCGGTGGTAAATTTGTCTTATGTGTCGATTTCAGCAGGCTACTCTCTGCAGATGTACACATGTGTGCTGATTTCCTGCCCTCCAAAATTATTTTTCTGGTTGTGGACATATGGTGAGCAATAGTTGGGATAGTTATTCAGGGTGCAGGCTCTCCGCTGGGATCTGTGGGACAAATCTTGCCCTTCTGTCAAGTCAAAATCACCAAGAATGTGTTGAGCACTGGAATGGGCAAAAGATTTTAATCATGTATGTACGCTTAGCGCCATACTCATAATAAAATCATTACAGTCCTCTGTGGTATGTTAATGGTCAGATGGATAATAACCAATGAAGCAGCTCACCATTTTTAAGAGCTTAACTATGATCCAGGTACTGTTCTATGGAACTTGCAGGTATTAAATAATTTAATTCTTATAACAGTCCTTGAAAATAATTGTTGTTATTATTATCACCATTTTATACATAATGTAACCAGGGCAGAGAGTTTGTCTAGGCAAGTAGCTTGTATAAATCTGAAATTTGAAGGATGGATGGAATTCTGATTTGGATAATTTACTGACATATTAATTTGAGTTTGAGTTTCATTCCTTATATACTCTCCTCCTTTTTGCTGGAAATCCTATGTATCCTAAGAAAGGGGCCAAGCTCTTGGTGCTTTCTTGGCCCTAGAAGGTTTGTATAGCAGCGTGGAAGCTGACAATTCATAAATGCCCCCTTTCCTGCTTTCCATGAAAGCCTAAATTCACTAAAGAGGTTGTGCTGAAACCCTAGGGGCACAGGGTGAAATGAGTAGCTTGGAGGGAGCCAGAGAGAGGAAAGAAGCCTCCAAGACTGGGACAAGGAGGAGATGAGCAGAGCCTGGGAGGGCAGAGACCCATGCTTCCCTCCCCAGCAGTGCAAGAACTCAGAAGAAAACAGAGCTGTCCTTCCTGTGGTGTCCTGGGGAAGGTTTGGCCCTGGGGCAGTGTGGCCTCAGGTCAATATTTCACATGCTCAGCAAAGCCTGAGGGTAAGAGAGTTATCCTTCTTCAAGGAGGACACGGGGTTGGAGAGAGAGGAGATCTGAAGCACCACATTGGACCAAAAGCCAGAGGCCCTGTTTCCATTTTTCAACCACAGGGAGGCTAGCAACTTCCAGAAAGGAGGATAAAGATGTAATAATCACGGACATTGAATTTACTGTCATTCTGGGGAGACAGGGGATTGCAGTCAGAACCTGTTTGATTTAAAGAAAGTTTTGCAGACCTGAGCTTGTGGTGTGAGAGTCTTCTTCCCATTACAAAATGTGTAGAGAAGGTTTCAGATAGGAGGAAGGAGAAACATGAGTGACTGAAAGAACAGTCAAGGCTGGAGAGGCAAATGGAAGTAGAGAACGTCCAGGCAGGTTCAAGATCAGGGTCCATGAGGACAGAAGGCACAAGATTTGAGCAGAGCCCAAGAGCAGCTGGACTGGAATGGGAAGTGGCGGCCTGTTGGGAGATAAGGCTGTGTCTCCAGGCTCGGCCAGTCTTGAACACGAGGCCAGGGGGGTCTGGGCTTACCTGTTGGCTGTGTCCATTCTGTTTCCTCTCTTACAAAACCGCTTCCCTTTGTACCTACCCAATCCCTCCTCAGCACCCTCCTCCATACCCCCAAGAAGCCTCTCACTGTTATTCAAGGCTTAATCCAATCACCACCTCCTATGCAAAGTTTGCCCTGACCCATTTGAGAAACCCATCCCCTCCTCCCCCTGTGCTCATGCAACCATCTGCTGGAGGGTGATCTAGTATGTTTTCATATTGCCCTCTTCTGCTGTAAACTTCTTGATGGCAGGAACCATGTCTTTTTCACATTTGTGTCCTCCTGGTACCTGGTACCAGGGTGCTAATACTCTTTGGGTGATGGTTGCACAGCTGGGGTAGGACAGGGTTGGCCTGTCAACCCTGGTTGGGAAATGTCAGGATATGTTGTGAGCCTCTCATGTCCCTTGTCCTCACCCTGCCCACTCTGCCCATGGTGCACCCGAGCCCAGCATGCTGGTCACTCCTCTGGGCTAATGCTGGAAGTGCTGCTGGAAGGCCAGAACCCAACCTGGCTTGGGAAATAACGCATTCATCCATTGTCTCTGGCATCATAACATAGAGCAGGACCCAGAGGGAACGAGATAGAGGAGGTGTAAGTTCTAACATAGAAGGGAGGAAAAAACAACCGAACTTTAAGATGTGGAACTCGGAGTATGAGGGCAGCTGATCACCACACTGGACCCTTCAGAGCTCAGAGTGTCAGAAGAGAAAGAGGCCACATAGCAAACAAAACAAATGAAGGGAAAGGACAACAGACATTTCCTTGAATTCACTCTTCGCATTGACAGACTCATAGGGGATGAGGGCAAGAAGATAATTCCTAGATGCAGAACATCTTCTCCTCAAGTCAGAGGATCAGGGGAGCAGGAGGACATGGCCCAGGGTACTTCAAGGAGAACCGGTCCTTCAGATAACTCCAAAGAGGAAATCAGCCCTGAAGCAGTCCACTTAGATCTGGAAACAACACAAGACTATGATTCAGGGGAATTGGGCTTCTATTCTGACTCAGCCACTAATTAGCTGTGTGACCTTGGGCAACTCGCTCTACCTCTCTGGGCCTCCATTTCCTCATTTATAAAATGAGTGGTTTGAACTAGAGGAAGATGATTACTATGGCCCTTTTTAGCCCTAAGGCTCTAGGACATTATTTATTCCCCATCACAGCTGTGATGTGACAGCTTTCTGAGGCTTTCCTTCCTCATTTGGTCCAACATCTAGATGGAGAGGAAAAACTCACACATTATAATCCAGATGTATTTTGGGAAATGGTATAAGCAAAGCATCCAAGACATTTATCAAGAAAATCTGAATATCAACCATCAAGCCCTAGGCCAAGGGGAGCTGGGAATATTTCAGGGCACATTAACCACTGTTGTGGTAAGTAATTATGCACATTGACTTTGAGTCTGTTTCAACCGTCACATCTCAGAGTGTAATTCCTGCACTGTTTCCAGGGAGGGAGGGATCTGTGCAAGTGCTAACGAGTGTTCCTAGAGTCTGAACTGTGGACTGGTAATAGCTGGCATTTCAAAAATGTAGGCTTTTGTTTCTTGAAAAACTGCTAAAAGCATTCAACTCCCCCATCTCTGATCCTTCTCTGAAAAAGAAAACAATAAATATGATTTCAATCCATTGTGTTAAATATCAGGATGCACACACAGAGTCTCTGGGATCCAGCATTGAGTAAAAACCCATCTGCGATGCCAACAACTTACAATAGGCAGAAAGAAGAGCATTAACACTTTCAGGTCACTCGAGAAATGAGAGCCCAATGGTCACTTACTCTAAACACATAAAGTGAAAGAAGATCTGATGCATAGGTGTGATGTTATTTGAAAATAGAAACCAGTGAAACATACTGGAAAAATTTGACAGATTTAAATGTGTTTTCTCCTAAAATAATTTATCTCTGCAGAGATAACCTTCATTGAAATTGCCGGCCTAACTGATCTAAATCCTTACTGTTTGCCATTTCCTCAAAACCTATCCATGTCCCAATTAAAATCTCTGCTGGCAAACGCAATGAGATATGTCAGAGCAATTTTCATAAAAGAGTAAAAGAAGGAAATCACACAGAATTTTTTCAATGTACTAGATGGCATGAAGGGAAAGAGTGATATGGGTTGTAGGGGCTATTGGAGAATGGGTGCTTTTAGGTTTTTCTTATTATTAAAACTTGGCCTTATTGGATTGGACAGTATATCCAAGCAATCAATCATACTATTTACCTGCAACCTACTAAGGAAAATAGTTAATAATACAGCTTTGTGGAGGTAGAGTTTGGACATAGAGTATAAGGCCTTGCCACTCAAAGTGGGTCCCTGTACCAGAGCATCTCAGCATCACCAGGGAGCATGTCAGAAATGCAGACTGGCAGGTCCCTGGATCTCTCTGCAACAATTGCAAACACGTTATTCCTTTTCTGCGTTCGATCCTTCAGGTACCTGGAGATGCCTCTCAAGATTGCTCTTAGACTGGACATCCTTTACAAAGACATGGTTGTCAGCTCCAGGCCAAGACCACCAAAGAGAAATCCTTTGGTTGGCTGTGTGACCTTAGGTACATCACTGAACCTCAGCTTATGTGTCAGTTTTCTTATTTCTAAAATGGGAGGAGGAATAGGGCCTATCTGAGATGGATTTGTGAAGATGAAATACAGTAATCCATATGATACCCCTAGTCAGCATTTGACACATAGTAAATGCTCAGTGAAGGCCGGCTGTTATTATTCCCAACTCAAATGTTCTTTGTTCACAGAAGGAATCAGGAAAAGGGTAGTGGTTAACTTGTCTCTTTAAGAGGGTGGACAGAACTCAAATCAGTCAAGAGGGGATTCTGGAGGACAGCAGACCTGAAAGCACCAAGTCTCCAAGTTAGAAAAGTTGGAAATAGGACACAGTAAAGGGGCCAGTTAGACTAGAACAAGAGTTTTGTAGGCCAGTGAGAGACAAAGCTGGAAAATAAGTAAAGGACAGGTGATGTTTTCCAAAAGCAGGACTCTGAGGAGGGAGGATTGGGAGCTGGACAGTATGAGACCAACAGAGGTACCTCTTTTTTTTTTTTTTTTGAGACGGAGTCTCACTCTGTTGCCCAGGCTGGAGTGCAGTGATGTGATCTCAACTCACTTCAACCTCCGCCTCCAAGGTTCAAGCGATTCTCCTGCCTCAGCCTAGAGGTACCTTTTAAGTTTAAGGTAAGGTACCACTTTAAGGTAACCACTAAGGAGTGGTTGGAGGAAGGCACGGGGTCTAATGTCAGAAGGTGCATATTGTGCACTCTGTATTAGGTAGAACCACATGATGTTGCTGATATTATGTTGTTTTTGACCTAGAGGAACAGCAATTTCATTTGGTTTAACACAATGTAGGCCCCTTCCTTACTTTTGTTGGGAGGGTAAGAGGGAAAAAAATCTACCTTTTGCATCCGTCCAGCACTCAGAATTGCTCAGAGGTTGAACAAGCCTATAGAAAAGAGATCTGGAAACTGTAGCAAGATGTGTTGAGTAAACAAATGCCCTTGTTAATTTCTGGATGTCCCAGGACCCTGGCATCACTGTGGTCAGAAGCAGCTGTGTCCCACAGTTCTGCCTTCTGGAAGCATCCACAGTTTACTGCTGATGTAGGCAATCCAGAACCTTCTTGCCCTCTGCCCAATTCCAACACTTGCCTGGGCTTTAAATGTTAGTTTTGCATAGAGCATTTGCAATCATTTGGGTGAAAACTAAATTAAAAACAAAACAAAACAAAACCCCCAGCTCTTTTGACAGCCTGAAAGGACAGTTTAGGAAAAGGCGAGAGGGAAGCAATTTATTAAAAAGAAAAAAAAAATGCTAACAAGATATTTCAAAATAATGGCAGCTGCATGCACTTACAGTATGTGAGGGCCTCGTTTGAGCCCATTTTGGTAACGATGTGAAACTGCTGCGTTCTCTTTCCCAGGCATATGTTTAAAGTGCCCTGCAAATGATTTCATGTTGGATCGGGCTTCATTACTCACAGTTCATATTCGGTCTAAATTACAGTAAATGTTATTTCAAGGTTTACAAGTTAATTATTATAGTATAGTATTTACTCCATTATATAGTAATTACTGCAGTATCTAATGCCTAAAGGGTTTTCCCCCTTATATGAAGGACGGAGAATATTTTAGAGTGTTTTCAAGCAGAACAGGGCTCACTGGGGTGTGTATGTGTGTATGCGGAGTTGGGGAGCTAGGAAGATTGTACCCAGAGATTTGTATGCAAGTGCTCATATCTTTAGGATGCAGGGCTACAGGGATCACTAGTAGCCAAGCTTGCTTTAGCCCATCCAGGAAGTGGTGTGCTCTGTTAGTAGGGGCTAAGAGGATGGTGCTGACTCTCATAGATATGCAAGATCCCAGCCTCACCTCCTGCATGGCATAACTGTACAGCACAGAGCAAAAAACCCCTTTGACTTACAGATGAACAGGCAATGGTTGGGTCTGCTCATCTCTGAGAGGCAGCTGCCTGAGAGACCTCACTGGCAATTAGGCTCCCCCTTTTCTTTTGGCTTGTTGTAAGAATTTCAAGGATCTCCTTACAAACACCCTTCCTGCAAATGCAAATGCCCCGCCCTCTTGCCTGCTGCAGAAGGGTCAGCTATGAGACACCAGATAGCCCCCAGCTCTGGGCTACATTTACACCTCTTTGCTCCATTCCAGCCTAGATTCTTTGTTCTGGCTGCCAAACCCAAAATGGATTCCATAAGCATCCTGCTTCCCAAATGTTGGTCCAAATGGCAGGGAACCCTAGGGGCCTGACAGGCAGTTGAGCTGAATGACAGGCTTGGGATGAAACTTCACACTTTTGTCCTCTGACTGCAGCAGAGCCTGGGCTCATCAGCCAAGCCTGGGCTCCTGCAATGTCCTCTCCTCCACTGTAGCCCGACCACTAGTACCTTGATAAATGCTGAGCAGATTGAAAAAGAGAATTTGGCAATTGCAGAAACCTCATTGTCCCCAGACCTTGGCTCCTCTTCAGGAGGAGAAAAAACGGTGGACTGGTCAGTCCACCTGCCTTGAGTGAGCACCTACTGTGCATTAGCCCTGAGGTTGGCACGGTTGGAAGGAGAAGGAAAGCTTCCAGTGCACACTTCCTCCTACTACAGTTTTGCTGCTCAGCCTTTTCACTTTCAGAACAGGCAGAGGCAAAGGAGATGAAACGGGAGAATTTGCTGGTGTGTTTTCTCCAGAAGTGCTCTTGAGACACATGCTTGTTGGCAGGTGGGGGGCAGGAACCTAAAGCCAGAGGATTGAAGTGAAAATGATTTTGGAGCCATCTCCTAGAGCTCACAGATGGGTTTCTAGTTTTAGAAAGATCCCTCCTGCAGTAGAGCAGGACCTGCCCTCCTTGGACTGGCTTCATTAGATAGGCCCCAACAGTTGTCTAAATGACAGCTGTTTGGCCGATGAAAATTGAAGGATGACTTATCCATCAAGCTTGTTCCCTCCTTGCCCTGGTCCTTAATCACTGCAGCAGCTGCAGCTCCTCACCTCATTCAGGTATGCCTCTCTCTCTACTTCTCATGCTTCCAGTCTAGTAATCTGTTTAAAATGTGCATCGGATCACAGATAGCTGCCCTGCTTGAATCGTGCCAGGGGTTCCCATGACCTCACGGCGTAGATCCCACTTCCTTGAGAGGCCTTCAGTGCCTCATGTGGCCTGGGCTCTGCCACACCTCCTTCCTTTCCTCCGCCATTTTCTTTCATGTGTTTTTTGTTTGTTTGTTTGTTTTAAAGGTGCAGCCACTCTTGCCTTCCTTCCATCGCTTGACCCTACACCATGCCGTTTCCCACCTCTGGGAGTTTATTTGTGCTATTCTTGCCACCTTCTCTGCCTCACACCTCCCTGATCTCTCTTTGGGGCTGTCTGACCTGTCCTTCAGATCCCAGCTCAGGGACCTCCCATTGCATCTGGACCAGGGCAGTTCGCTGTGGTTCCTCCTCCTGGGACTTCCATAAATCTTCGTTCTTAACCCTTATCAATCATTCTCTATTGTGTTCAGCTGCTAAATATGGTTCTGCTACGCTAGACCATAAGCTCTGTGAGGGCAGCAGTCCTTCTCACTCCTAGCAACTAGTAAAGTGATTGGCATCTAGTAAAGTAATCTTTAGCAGCTAGTAAAGTGATTGGCAATGGTAATACATATTAATTGGAAGACAATATTCTTGAATGAATTCCAAGGATCCTTAGTAGAAAAAGTAGGCAGTTTAATGTATCAACTAGGGGGAGAAACTCGGATAGTAGTAATAACTAATAGAACTAATAGGTATAAGCACTTACTATGTGACCAGCACTGTACCTTTACTTACGTTTCACTACATCCAATAGGAGATAAGTGCTCTTTTTGTACCTCTTTTACAGACAGAAAAACTGAGGTGCAGGGAGGGGCAGAATACAGTCCCAGGCAGTTGGATCCAACTTTACCCCACACTTAACCACTTGGCAAGGCTGACTCTTGCCGAGCCAGCTGCAAATGAGGAGAGTAGGCATTAGGCACACTTGGTCCTTTTCTGCTTCCACCTCCGTCTTCCACCGTCGCTCTGCAAACAAGCCCTTGTTTAATGAACATATATTTAATGTGAGAAGAGAATAAAGCCTATCAGCTCCATGATTGCTTCATACACACTCTTTTTCACTACCTGTCACATCTTTATGATGTAGTCAAAGCATTCTTGGCAGCACAGACTATTAAAAAAAAAAAGCAGTAGCAAGTTTGGGCAGAATAAATGGTTATCAGAGCAGGGCTCACCATATTGGTCCTCACCAGTCCTGGGAGTGCTGGACTCAAGCCTGGGACCTCTGAGAAGAGGCATCTCCTCCTTTTCTCCCTGCAGGTGTCTCCTCACTATTCCCTGCCTCTCCCCCTTCCCTCCCCAAACAGTGCGTGTTCACAGGAGACACACACATAGCCACACTCGACTTGGTGTGGCCTGGAGAGCCAGGGGAGGCATGTAGCAGCCCATCTCACAAGACTCACTAGGATGGTATTAGAAAGCAAAATCCGCAGCAGAGTTTTGGAATGCAACTGTGCCCAGCCACCAGATCTGAGAGAAGGGACAGAGATTTGAGATAAGAAGGGTGGAGAGGGCCCTCCCTGGCTCTGGAGGCCTCTGTTCCTTCCCTGTTTCTGATGTTACCACCTTGCATTGCCATTTCCTTCCCCACCATGCAGGCCTCAACTAGTGCCATTTCATCATCCCACTCTTCATTCTGTGCCAGGGACCATCTTAGCAAGCTCTGAAAGGTTCTTCTCCAATGTGACTTTATTCTACAGAGTCTTCACTCAAAAATGTTAAATTTAAATAAATATTTGTTGTTCTAAGGCACTTCACTGACTTGTCCATCAATCCAGGTTTCTTTCCTTGTCTCATATTCTTTTAACTGTGTGGCAATGAATAATCATTTCTACTGTTGAATGTAACTATTTACATGGGCATGTGGGGTTAGCCAAGACATTGCCTATCTTAAAAGAAAGCACAGGACGTCCTTCTTCCTCCATATCTGTTTTTTTTATTGACTCTACTTTCAGTCCATAATATCCTTGAGTGGCCCTGACCTTGGAAGACCAAGGGAAAGAGATTACACTTTGGAGTCACGATCCCCCTAGGTGTGAATACTGACCCCATCTTTCTTAGCTATGTGACCTTGGGCATGTCCCATAATCTCTTTAGCGTTCAATTCACCAAATTAAGGATGTCTGGACTAAGGTTCTAATTCCATACTTCACAGAGCTGGCATAAGATAGTATATGCAACGTGCTATCCATTATATTTGGTACAGAATAAGCACTCAGATAATAGTCACTATTATTATTTATGGTGCCATGAAGCAAGGTCATATAACCAGGCACTATTCTGTTGTCCAAAGCCTGCTAGTTAGCTAGCTATTCTTGATGTCCTTTTAACATATAGAGGTTGAGCTGACATAGAATTTTATAGAAATGTATTTTCTCATATCACTGGAGTCAAAGCCCATCAGGGTTGGGCTTTACAGGATAATTCAGAAAGAGAGAGAGAAAAAAAAAAATCAGAGTGTGTATTTCCCCACACCGCAATGAAATCCATGGAGTTTCAACTCTTTCCTCCAGGCTTAATTAGGCTACATCAAAGGGGTTCTTCCAGCCACTCGGCAGTGGAGATAAATTCCATTAGTGACCCTACTAAAACAGATGTTCTTGGGAACACTTCCTCCTGACATAACCCCTTGTCCTGGATCCGACATATATTCCTGAGAGACACTGTATCCTCCGGAAGCCACAGCATCTCCCTAGCTGATGGGAGAGCTCCGACCCATGGCCACAGGCGCGCCGTTGAACTAGGCTTTTATTTTTACAAGTTATTTTATTATCTATTTAGCCTTTCCCAATTTAATTGAAAAAAAGATAAATAATACGAATGCTTGTGGCAAGTATTTTTATTTTTAAAAAAGAAGAATTCTGTATAACACAAGAAAAGCAGGAGGAAATATTGGCATGTGTTGTTCTTATCATCCAGCTCAACTTCTTTTGTTCGAGTGCATGGATGGGACACGGAACACTTTTCTGTTTTGTGGGTGGTAGATTTTTTCCCCCCTCTTTGCCAGTGCCCATATTATCGCCGAGTCCTTAGATTCATTAGCCTAATTAATATTAAGAACATATGCATATGCAAATAAGATCCTCTTTGCCATATATTTCACTTTATAAGACAGGCTGAAGGGTGGTTGAGTGAGTCAATCAAATGTCATAAATTGGCTATGCATAAGACCTCATTAATATTAATTGGGGCGTGGGCATTGTGCAGTAGCCCATGATGCCATTAGAGATGGGCCTCTTGCTTTAATTGTTCTAAAGGTTTTGAAAACCAAAGCCTCTGACCTGATTTAAATATGTAATCCTTCCCCCACCCCCACCAGGTAGTCTACTGAGCAGCATCAGAAAGGTATTAAAAAAATACAGAACAGACCTTTTCTAAGACAGATGGCAGACAATGAGGTTAGAAAAAGTATCTTGAGATCCAACCTGCAAGAACAAAAAAAAATTGCTTGCATTGTTGTTTTCATTATCTTGCTTCTGTCATTTCATGAGCTTTGTATCTTGCAAGGAAAGAAAGAAGGGAGAAAAACTGTGAAATTAATCTTTTGCGCATGGCCTGATAAAGAAGAGACATGCTCAGACAAAAGATAGACTGGGAGAAGGTACCGTGATTGATGACTAAAGTAACGGTGTCAGAAGAGTATTATGTAAATTACTGGAGGCACACGCCATTTCAGAGGGAATGAGAGGGAGAGTGGGAAGGGGGAGAGAGGGAGAGGGAGAAGGCGAGAGAGAGTGAGGTACTGAGAGTGAAAAAAGGATTGCAGAGTCGATGTCACCAAAGAACTGGTCCCCAAACACCTATTTCTTGCCATCTTTCATCTCCTTCGACAAGCTTACCTCACATTCTCTCTGGGTTGCACTGTGCAGCAAAGGGGGTGGGGGTGGGGAATAACTGTCAACATTAGCGTGATTCCAGTCAAGGAAAGGTTTAGTGAAAGCAGTGTCTGAAGTGAAATCATCAAGGAGGGAAGTTTCGGTTAAAGAGAAAGAAAGAGCCTGCTGGGGACTGCCTGTGTCTCTCTGTGAAGCATGTCACAGGACATGGGGCAAAACGTCTGGCCACTCTCATTCTTCATGCTAGAAATGGGCTCCACGAGGCCCTGTGTCTGTTCACTAAGTATCTGGGTCTAACTACATACTTGTGTCCCGTGTATGGTGTGACCACTAAACAAAGGTGGGTGGAGAAGGACTCAAAAGGCCAGGAGCCAGGAGCCATGCTACAAAATTCTCTGCTCCTTTTTTTTTTTTTTTTTTTTTTTTTGGCTACATTTACTTTCTAAGTAATGAAATGAAATGAAGACAAGTGTTGAAAATTGCCTCCATTTTCCTGACCGGAAGACATGCAAAGTAACTGTAGGATTATATTCAATTATGGGAATGGGCTTTGCTGCAGTGATCCTTGCAGGCCAGCTGGTCTGCAGCTCTGGCAGGTGCGTATATGAGGCACACTGACAGTGTTCAAATATCTCATGCTTAGAAGCGCAGCACTGGAATCTATAGGTTCTAAAAAAATAAAAATAAACTCCTTCCAGATTCTTAGAAACTAAATCTGGAGATAACAAGATTGGTATTCAGCAAGAACTCACTAGACAAGTATTCAGCAAGAACTCACTGGACAGGTCCGTTTGTTTATAGCCAGCCCCCTGCTGACTGGAGCAACATCTGTCCCATTTGTCGGGCCTATGTGCTACTAGTGGCTACATATTTTAAATCATAGCCCTTTGACAAGTCCAGAGAGATGAAGGCTAATGTGTAAGTAGAGATTTTCTCCACACCTGTCCTCCATCCTCAGCCTGGAAGAAGGGTGAAGGAAATAAAACAAATCTCCATTCATTAAAAGCTTGGAAGGCCCCCAAGCACTATAAAGATTATGAAAAACTACGACCCACCAAGAAATTCACAGTGCAAATAATTAATTTTAAAATTTGATGAAAAAAGCTAAGGCAAATGTTCTTAAGCACAAGTCCTGATTTTTCCCATTTTGATTATATTGGACATTTTTGAAATAGCAAATAATTGGGAGAGTGCAGAAGGTCTAGAAATAGGGGTAAAAGGGGGATTCATCTACAATCCAAAAGTTGTCTCACAAGACACTTCCTCTACTTCCAGCAGGGACACTAAAGCCTGATATAATAGTCCTCACCCTCCTCCCTCACCCCCATCTTCCTCTGGTCCTATCTTCCTCTGACTTCATATGTTCTTACTGCCTGGCCAGTTAGCCACAATCACACACTGCTTCCTTTACATACTATTTGTCAGAAACTCTGCCAAGTGATGGATTCAGCCATTGAACAAGCCTGAATGAGACATACTTTCTCTGCTTGAATTTGTATTGCTTTCAAGGAGACAACAGGCTCCTTGTGGCTATGCCTTATAGCTCATAGCATTCTCCTCAATGGTAAGGGCATTATGTGCTGCTGTGGGATCAGTCTTTGCTGATTGGCATTGAATTCGTCAAACTCAGGCTTAGCCAGAGACCCACCTGGGCATGAAGAGTAGGCTAAGTCAGTAACCTTCCTCAGGAAGGCAAAGGACATGGAGAAAAGACATCTGTCTTCCATCAGCCCTGCTGGACATAATTTTGTTCTTATTTTAAGAATCTTTTGACCACATGCAACAAATTCTTCTTCAAAGAAACTCAAGGGAGAAGTTTTAATTCAGAAGGAGCTCAGAGGACTCAAGAGACAGAAGTATATTTGGGCCTCATAAGATAATGGAACTGTGGCCTCAAGAAGGGGCAAACCCCATACACTTATTCTCTCCCTAGTTCTCTCTTACTCAAGTAACACAGGAGATGGTGACTGTGATGTACATCTGTTTATTCCCCAACTCTCTCGGAAAACCTGTTGCTTTCGCTGACCTTAGTGACAGCCCATCTTCAAGGCACCCTAATGTTGGTACCATTACTATACCTCATAATAATAATATTAGCAAGCACTTGAATAGGTACTAGCACTTTACTAAGTGCACAATATATATTAAGTCATTTAACACAATCACCTCACTTTAAATTTTATCATTTATTTTCTTATTTGTTTATATTATTTCTTGCTTTATGATTATTATTATCCCCACTTTACAACTGTGGATTGAGACAGAGAGGTGACAGGCCCATGGCCACACTCAGGGAGATGGGGAGCCAGCATGTGAGTCCTGGCTGGTTAGCCCCAGGGGCTGTGCTCTCAGCAACTAAATTAGACTGACCAGAACCCACCAGTTTCCATGCCCTTGCAGATCCAGCTAAGGAGAAACCACTGTGTCCCAATTCCAAATTTCAGAGAGGAAATAAACAGGCCAGCTTGAGGTCAGGGTTCCATCCCTAATTCCATTAGCCACGGTCTGGGCGGCAGGTCTGATAGTATGCAGTGCTGCAGCCTCCCCAGAAGGGAGCATGACAAAGAGGACCTTCTTAGAGGCAATAATCATGAATGCAAACATCTTGATTTTGAAACAAATCTTTCAAAAATGATTCCACCAATATAACAAAAGGTCTCAATGAGGAGAGTTTGGGTTACCACAGTACTAGGGGAAACTCAAGACAGAGCAATAACTATACATATGTTTCTTGTGGGAAAATCACATTTTGAAACTGGTGTGGGAAATTCACACCAGTTTCAAAAGGCCATCTGAAATCTGCACTTCAGGCCAACAGTAAAAAAGAGTGAATGCTAGTAGTTTGTGAAAACAAGAGTGAATCAACAAAAAAAAGGTTTTTGAGTGGGTAGGATTCATCTTACTCCTCATCCTGCACTCGCTGTCACTGGTACACATGTGGCACAACCCCAGGGTCATGCAGATTCCTGGGGCAGCCTGTGGGTGGAGCAGCTCTGGAAGCCAGGGGGCCTTGGTTCTCCTGACCACACTGCTACTGAGCGACCAGATTCCGAGCAAGCCCCTACACATTCTGGCTCTGTGCCCAACTGTGGAGCTGGAGTGCTAGACAAGGGCTCATTCCCTCTCAGCTCTGAGACCCCACACTTAGGTCCCACAGTGACCAGTGGTTTCCAGTGGACACATTGACATTCTGACCCTGTCTTCCTTCTCTCTGACCAGTGGATGGTCTGGAGGAAACAAAGCAATGACTACAGACACAGTGGAAATAGCTTTCTACGGAAGCTATAAAAAGTTGGAAGAGACAGATCTATTTCTTCTCACCGAGTGTTTTCAGACATATTGGAATGGAGAGCAGGTTCCGGAGAGGAGGTTCCCGAGAGCAGGTCTCACTTGGAGGCCCTACCACCATCCCTGCCACTTTGTTTTCAAACAGCCCTTTGTAGCCTTAGCCCTCAAATCTTCTGGAGAAAGCTTTTTCCTTTCATATGTCTGACCTTATGATTCATCTGGCTCCTGTTCTAAAACCAATTATTACATATTGTCTTTTGAATTTCACCCCGACACCACTTTGCCCTGACTTAATTCTATGACTGGCTTTTATTCAAAACCTTCATTTTTTCAGGAAGGTGTAAGAGCTGCAAATGGCCTGCTTCTAGAAGCTGTGAGTTAAACAGCAGCTCTGGTGATCAAACCTAGAGAGCTAGCATTTGATATATGCTGTTAAACAAAATGTGTACTTGTTTTATGATGGGGCTGAAAGGAAAACCAAAAACAAGGGCCTAAGCAACGAGAGATAGGGTTCATGACTTCAGAAGGAGTATTACCAAAGTTCCTCTAGGCCTCTCTATATTGTTCTCCTGCCCACACTATTGCCTCTTTCAGAACTTGCTCCCCATCTTGTATTCTTTCTGGGTTCACTCCCTGCACCCTGAACTTTAACCTCACTATACAATTATCCAACACATCTATTGAAGGTGATCTCTCATAAATGTCTCCCAAATCCACTCTCTCCTCTACACTGCCATCCAAATTGGTCTAGCTCAAATTTGCCTCCTCCCTCATCTATTCTATCACAAGCCATAGCTTCCAAATTGGACTCCTTTTTTCCAGTTCTCCCTACATCCAGTTCATTTTTCACAGTGCTTTCCTAAAACAAAGATCTGACCATACCACTTGCCAACTTCCAAACCCCCAGTCGTTCCCCAGGATGTGTAAAATAAATTCAAAGTTTTTGGAGAAGCATACTAGTCCCTCCACAATCTAACCCCAACCTATTGCTTCAGCCTCTTCTTTTTTCCCAATACACCTTCTCAGATAGCAGATGGTAGGACCACTCCAGGCTTTGACTCATCCAGAACATACTATGCACTTTCCAGCCTGTGCCCTTCCCCGTGTTGTTTCCTCTACTAAGGATGCCATTTTCTTGGCCCCCAGCCCCATCAAAACCTGCCTACCTCGTACCCAACCTTCAGGCTCAAACATGACCTCCTCTATGAAGCAACCTCCATTTTCTCTCCAAGCACAGTTCCCAGGTCCCTCATGAGGTCCCCTGGTGCAGCACCTCCCAGTGCTGATTTTCTATTCCAATTAAATCAGAATGCCTGGGAAGGAGACCTCGGGGAGTCAGCTTTTTTTTTTTTTTTTTTTTTTTTTAGAGACAGAGTGTTGCTCTATTGCCCAGGTTGGAGTGCAGTGGTGCAATCCCAGCTCACTGAAACCTCCACCTCCTGAGTTCAAGCAGTTCTCCTACCTCAGCCTCTCGAGTAGCTGGGATTACAGGCATGCACCACCATGCTGGGCTAATTTTTGTAATTTTAGTAGAGACAAGGTTTCACCATGTTGCCCAGGCTGGTCTCAAACTCCTGGCCTCAGGTGATCCACCCACTTCAGGCTCCCAAAGTGGTGGCATTCCAGGCATGAGCCACCGCACCTGGCCTGGATCAGCATTTCTTAAGGGCTCCCCAGTTCTTTTCATATGGTCCAAGTTTGAAAAGTCCTACCCAAGCATTTGGTTTATATCCTTTCTATTTTTCACATTTAATCAGTATTTATTTATTGAGCAAATACACCACATCAAACAATTGTGCTATATGTGGGGATACTGAAATAAATCAGGCCCAATATAAAAAGTAATAATAACATGCAATATGTATTATACATTTTATCATGTTTTATAACAAAATGATACCTCATATTCTAGCTATTTGTACATGTCTTTCTACTGCTTTTCCTTGACAATAACTTTTTCTCATTTATCTTTGCATCCTTTAGCACTTAACACAATGACTCGTATTCAATAAACAGATGGTGATTTCATTAATTAATATATTTATTAATGTGTTAACTTTTGGATTAATGTGAAGGAATGATATTTTAACTTCAAACTCATCTGGCCTGAAAGAAACAGGAAGTTGTCCTTGCATTGCTGACTCTGAAACTGGTCACACACCCTCATCTGACAGACAAGGATGGGCCGAGACCTGACGCTGTCCTGTGCCCACTGCCTGGACAGAGGAGATCCTCCTGACCCCCGACCGAGACTCCTGACCCCCTACTGAGCCTCCAGTGGGCCCTAGATGAGTTCACTGGCTTTTGACAAAGGCACAGACATATACTAACCTCTTTTTGCTCTTTAAGGAACTACAGTTTACCAAGTCAAATGATCTCCACCTTTTAAACACTCGTGCAGCACCTCTCACCCCTACACCCCACCTCCACTTCTAAAGGAAAGGCAAGGAGGAGGGCTTGTTTTTTGTTCTCAGGCCAGGAGAGGGAGGCTCAGAGCAGCTCGGTTTGGCGGAAGTTCAGGGTGTCTGCTGGCCCACTTCCTTGGCTGTGTGTGCTTGAGAGGGAAAAATGATAAGTACGGGGAGCCCTCCGGGAAATTTCATCCACGCATTCACAGAGGCATTGGATAAATTAAATGTTTCACATGCTGCAACAACCAGGGTTTCAACTCTCAAAGAAAATCAACATCCCTCTGAAGAAGTTCACATGAGTGAGTCATTTCTTAATGTTAAAGTTTCCTGATTTAAGGGCATCCCCCTTTAAGAAATTTGAGGACCCACAAACATTTTCCCAATGGCAAGGTCACATATGACAACATGATTGTCACATTCTGGGCAGCCGAGCTTCACTGAGGTGAGAAATTAATAGAAATTACAATTGTAAAGTATCTATATTTTACAACATTTATCTTCCTTTCACTTTGTTGTAAATAAAGCTTTGAAAAGGAAACATTATTTTCACTGTGTTAGATTTGTCCCCTTCTTTTTCTTTCACATCACTGAAACTCCCAACTCAAGGATGAAATAAGGAAAATCAACCTTAAAGCTGAACCTATCGATTCTACCTTCCTTTTGATTCTCCCCTTAAAATGCTTCAGATGAATAATATTTCACTTCTCAGAAAAGAGAAAATTGATATCTTCGGCAAGCCATAATGCAAATGAGCATTAAAAGTAACAGAGAAGCCACCTCTTTTAATGATTAGTTTTAGTCAGGGAGGGGATCTGCACTCAGTAAAATCTTGACACAGATAAAGTTTTACATTTTTGGCCACTTCCTACTATCATGCCACCAAGAATGTTCTCAGCCACAGCCTTAGGAAACAAGAGACCCCCCTACGGCCTGCCCAGGCCCACAGCTGAATGCCCCCTAGAGACTCGGTGGGTGTCAGAGACCCATCTCTCCCCTCCTCACCACCAAAATGTTTGTGTGTCTTCAGTCCCCCAGGGCCAGCCCCTTCACTGATAAATTCATCCCATTAATGTATCTGTGATTTAATGTAAGAGATTAGCATTTTAACAAGGGCCTTCTGGAAATGCCTTTATCCAAAAAAGAACTATAATGTGACAAGATGTCAAGCCATTGGGAAGACTCTGGGGTGGGGTGGGGGGGACACACTCTCCTGGTGTATCCTACAGATCACACACCAGAAAGCCAGCCGCCTACTTCATATCCCCACAGTGCTGGCCCTGTTTGAAAGATTGAAAGTCTTTTTACACAGACTTTCTCAAAGGAAGTTGTCACTTTGGGCTGTGCAAACCAAAACTCTTCCGAAATCAGGTGCTTGGGGAAAAAAATTGAAGTACTTTTAATAATTTAAATGGCTCTTCTCTGCACATGCCCAGAACCCGAATCCCTTTTCTAACTGAAGTGCTTATATAAAAATTTGACAGCTCTTATAATTTTAAATTGCTCTACACTGAGTATGCCTAGAACCTTGATCACTTCCAAATTCAAGGGCTTATAAAAATTTGAAGCACTCCAATAATTTTAAATTGCAATGCACAGTGTAGAGTGATTTAAAATTATTGGACTGCTCCAATTTTTTTAAAAGGTCTTCAATTTGGAAATGAGTCAAGCAGCATTCTAATACAGTAGTTTAAGACATAGTATGCTAATCTAAAACTTAACACCTAAAAATAATGAAAATTAAACCACATGAGCTCTCTCTAGCTCTCTCTCTCTCTCTCCCTCTCTCCCTCTCTAATAGGAAAAGGGTGGTGCTCAGAACACACCTGAAAAGTTGGAACGTGCCTGGGGAAGAGTATAAAAAGCTTAAGCCACAGAGGAGGAAAAGTGGGAGGCAAAGTAAACACAGGAAGACGGGGCAGAAATGACAGGCACACCTCAGAGACTTTGCCCAGGGCTCGAGGGATTCTAGCCAGGGAACATGAAAAATAACAGGAAATGGGAAAAGCCAGACCTGAGCAAAGGAAAACTGGAATATGACTAGGTACATGGAATTCTGTAAACTCTTCAATATCTAGGGGTGCAATTTGGACAGTAACACTCTCTAAAAATCAAATTGCTCCTTTTGTTGTTGTTTGGTTGGTTGGTTGGTTGATGGAGCTTTCAAATAGAATTTGTACCTGTGCTGCCTCTGTGTTTTTGCTCATGATCAGCCAGCCTTTCCGGGGGCTGCCTAATAACCCAAACAGCCCCGGTCATAACCACTTAGAGGCAAAGAGTACATTTTTGTACGTCTTTCCCAGGGAGATCTACACCTCTTTTTAGCTCGGAATAGCTACCTAGGTAGACTGTCTTTGTTTCCAAAATGTCAGTGTCCTTTTCTTCTAAGTCTTCTTTCTTCTTGCCTACTTTCTAATTTTCTTTCTGTCTTTCCTTCCCCTACATCACTACCTCTGTCTTCAGTTACTGAAACCTTCGCAGATTTAAAGATCAGAGTGACTTTCACTCAATGGTCTTTCCTGTCTAACCCACAGAGGGGAAGCCCCAGGTCACAAAAGACAATCACCACAACAAGGTAGAAGGCCTGGAGCAGAGTCCCCTTGATAAACAGCACCTGTCTCAAAAGCTTCCTCACCATTTGCCACAGAGCAAACCTGTGCTTTTAAGCAGCCTCTAAATGTGCTTTATTCCATTTACTTGTTGTGAGCTGTTTTGCTCTACTGGCTAAATAATGTGTGCTTTAAAATGTTGTGTAAATACATATTTAAAAGATAGCTTGTAATACTTCCCAGGGACTCATTGCAATTAGGGCTGAAAGTGAGGAGAAGTTTACAGAAGCTGAATTTTGGCACATTTCTTGCCAAAAGGGACTAAGCACGTTAGTTATGTTGTCTCCTGAATAAAAGACAGAAAAAGAGTGCTTGCGAGAGCAAGGGCAATGTAGGTAGGAAAAGGTGAGAGAAAAAACATGAAAACAGAACTGTTACTCAACAAGGGGAGTGAAGTTTCTAGCAAGAGGAGAAAAAGAAATGCAGACCTGGGCAAAATTAAGTGGTAGTTATTCTTAAATAAAATTTGGAAAAAAGGTCTTGGAGGGAAGTAGGAATTTAGAGCGTGTTAGGGTAGAAATAGCTCTGTACATTTTTCTTCTAAGTTAAGTGATGTTTCCCTGTGCCCTGGTCAGAGGCTTCTCTCACACATAAGCCTGGCAGGACAGCTGAAAAACTTCCATACCCATTGGTTCTGCTGGCTCTGTCACGAGTCTGCACAAGACTACGGTGTATAAACCTGGACCTCAAGGTCAAACTGTGATATCTTATAATTTCCAATTATTTCCCAATTTGGATAACCTTTATTGTTATTCCTTGCAATCATGAATTAATTAATTTTTTAAAAGCCATTGGCCACAAAGAATATTAAGCAATAAAATTTCAAAAGAGCCCAAATAAAAACTAACTGCTAAAGCCGTAGGTAGTCAGGACCCTCTAAAATAGTGGGTTGTACTGGGTATGAGAAGGAAATAAATATACATATAGGGCAATATGCTTTAAATCACACTTTTAAAAATGGGTACATGAATATAATAAACAGCTTGAACTACAATCTTATATTTAGTCTTGACTAGTTTTCTACCTACGTTATTTGGGGGAATGCAGGTTTTAAGTAAGCTGCTAAATGCAGGGTAGTTCTAACAAACAGAAGTATCAAGTTCTTACGGACTAGGAATTCGCCAATGGGATCCGGGAATAAATCTCGTCCCCTGGTTGGGAAACATAGCAGGCGATGATTAAGAATACTTTGCAAAGGAGCAAACAGATTTTTAGGTCACGTGTCTGTAGAGATGTCACCGTTTAATAAAATGACAAAATCTATCTATCACATAGGCATGAACACAGAACAATATAAAGAGGTTAACAGAAATTGATGGCATCCAAGGTTTAATTTTACACTGAATCGGAGTCTTTGGTGATTGAAATAGACAAAGATGTATAGGGTTATCTTGTTGAAGAGGCTGCGCTAATTACTGGCACTTGTCATTTCTCCATAGCTTTATCTAAGTCAAGAAGGCTAACTAGCTCCTTTTTCCCCAGTGCGCATTGTTTGTTCAGGAGCTTTTGCTGAGGAAGTCTTTTTTTCATAACTGCACCTCATTATTAACAGGTTCATAAATAAATGAGTCCTAATATTTTTCTCCGTTAGCATTTATGATAGGGACATTTGGTCTACAAAAGATTACACTTGTCTTTAATAAAAATAGGCACTTATACATGAAGCCTATTAGGCCCTTGTTACTCTGGAGGAGGAGGAAAGGGGAGGATCTGGAGTTACATAAAATAATAATACTAACCCGGTGTGCTGGCAGCTTTGTAAATAAAGAATATTTAATGGAGCTTCATGACTTTCCCCCAGCCACTAACTCTTCAACCTTCTCTTCTAACCTCCAACCCCTGCATGATGTGAAGACAAAGCCAGTAAGTATTAAGCACACATTTTCTATATGACTAGCACTGTGCTAAGCATCGCAAAAGATATAACATTGTATGTGTTGTAAAACACAGTGACTATCCTTGAAGAACTTCCAGTCTAGTGTGAGACCCAAAAAAACCAGTTCCAGGAACTGCCCAATTCATGTAGAGCTGCTAGTGTAGGGCTTCCACAATCTGTAGGATTTAGAATAAGCAAAATTTGTATTGGCTGGGGTAACTTTAAACAGTTGCTTTAAAGTGCTAGAGTTTGTGGGAGCCTTCACAGTTGTTTGAAAATTTAAATAAATAGGAGGCTGAAAACATTCCAGGTTGGGAAATCCAAATGGAAAGTCACAGAGGCATGTAAGAGAGGAGCATACAGGGGCAAAGGAACAGAAAAGTTCTGCCTGGAATGAAAAACTTGTCCTGAGAAGTTTCCATGATTACTGTGGGATATAATGTTGAATATGTATTAGTCCATTCTCATGATGCTATAAAGAAATACCTGAGACTGGATAATTTGTAAAGGAAAGAGATTTAATTGACATAGTTGTACATGGCTGGGGAGGCCTCAGGAAACTTACAATCATGGCAGAAGGGGATACAAACATGTCTTTCTTCACATGGCAGGAGGAAAGAGAGTGAGTGCTGAGTAAAGGGGGAAAGGCCCATTATAAAACCATCAGACCTCGTGAGAACTAACACACTATCACAGAAACAGCACGGGGGTAACCGCCTCATGATTCAAGTGCCTCCCACCAGGTCATGTGGGAATTATGAAAACTACAATTCGAGATGAGATTTGGGTGGGGACACAGCCAAATCACATCAAATATCCATCTTGAAGGTCATGATGGGAAGTTGGAACTTGATCTTTCAACATGGAATCATTTTAGCTCATAATTAGATGAATGCCACAGTAAGCAGGGCATTTAATGAAACAGTAGCCAACCAAGAGACATCTCAGAGAGTAAATACCACCATCCAGACATAAGAGGACCCGACAGCTGTATCCGTAATAAAGTGAAAGGCTTAGAATCCAAGAGACATTGCAAAAGATGTCTCAACATGACGTGATGGCCCTTGGGATGAGCATTGAAGAGACAAGCAAGGCACTGGTGAGGATAAAAAGACTGGAGAGGAGAGACTGGGATGGCAAGTTAAACCCTGGGAGAAAAAAAACAAAATAAAACCAGATCTAGTTGTAGGCATGTTAAATTAGAGATTACAACACGCTGAAACTGTACAAACATAGGTTGGTGGTATAGATCACACTATGGGCAACACTGGAAGTCATAAGTGCACCTGAGTTCAGAAATGGTAAGAATGTTCAGAGGAAGGAGTGGGGAGACAGGGACAAAGCCTTGGTTGAGACCCATAGTTTTTGGGCAGAAGAAGTTCATGTGTAAATCATCTCTTGGTCATGGGTCAGTCATCCTAGAAGCAGATTCTAAGGAGCATCACGGGTGCTGCCAAAGGAAGGAGGTGGAGCTACAAGAGAACAGGAAAGCCAGTACACAGAGCCCAGAGGGGTTCCACAGGAGATGATAAGGACTCAAATGTGTGAAACCAGGGCCACAGCCGGGGACAACAGGCAGACACAGGTGAGTGGCTTGCAAAGGAAGGCAGAGTCCCGGGCCATAGCCTAGGACACCTTAAGTACTCCTGGCTTCCTTTCCTGTGCCCTGCTAAACAAGATGAGATTTGAGTGAGCAGCACTGTGGCTTAAAGGGCCAAGGGCAGACAGAAGGGACAAAGAAACCAGAGAATAAACTGAACATGTGGAACACCTCAAAGCTCTGCAGCCATTCCCTGTACAAGTGCCATCATTATTTTCTTCTGCACCACTCCAGTTAGTTATAAAAATCTATGGTTCCAAATGTTTCTGCATGTGTGTGTGTGTGTAACTTTAATACCAAATAAGACAATGCACCTCAAAACCAGTATATGGCGCTTGTTACAAAACACCAACACTAAGAATATAAATACTCCTTATATTTCATTAGAGCTACAGTATTAACATTTATTAGTTGACTCCATGACACTTTAGGTAAGTCCTTTGTTATAGGGGTAAAAACTTGGGATGTCTGTCTGCCTATTTGAGAAAAAGGTAGCCCATCTTCAAAAAGTAACCAGTGAAATGTGTTTTATCAGGACTTTGCCTGAATGGGGGCAGGGTGAGGAGTGGGATCTGAAATATATCCATGTACCTAACCATTTTCCTGGCACTCCTCAAATTTCTAGAAGGTTTTTGAAAAGATATATGTTTTTAAAGGCACCCTTCCTGCTTGAGAACATCCATTTTGTACTTGTGTCCCTCACATTTGCACATGAAAAAAATCCATTACTGTGTATACAAATGCCAAATTGCAACGCAAATAGGCATTTGTGTGTCCAATTACCCATTTTGTGTGTTTGCAAAACGGATGTGCTGGGCAAATTCTGCAGGTGTGAGTTGGTAGCCTGCTGAAAATTTGGCTCCCACTGAGTCAGCACCAAATAAGGTGATGTCTCCTGACAGCATGGCTGAAGGGAGAAACCCTATTTCAGGGACAGCCCGTCAACGTGGTAACAGGTGTAGACAGCAAACAGACTATCCTTGCAGAGAGGAAGGTAAAAATAAATGAATCTAAAAGTAAAAGAACTTCAGAGCTACAATTGATGATGATCAGTGTGTCCTAGAAGCCCTAAGAGTTTTCCCATGTGTGACTCTAAAGCCCTTAGTGCCCAACTTTTAAATGAGAACCCCTATTCTTTTTAAAAAGTTAGTGTTGTCATAAGAACACAACGTGAGATATACCCTTTTAATAAGTTTTTAATTGTGGAATACTATATTGTTAACTATAGGTACAATGTTATACAGTAGATCTCTAGAACTTCTTCATCTCAAACTGAAATTTAGGCCCTTGATTAACGAGTCCCCATTTTCCCTTCCCCGGAACCCCTGGAAACCATCATTTCACTTTTTTGATTCTATGAATTTAATTGTGTTCGATTCCTCATATTCCTCAGTATTTGTCCACCTGTCACTGGCTTATTTCACTTAGCATAACGTCCTCAAGATCCACCCATGTTGTTGCATATTGCAGAATGTCTTTTTTAAAGCTGAATAATATTCCATTGTATGTATATGCCACAGTTTCTTTATCCATTATCTGTTCATGGACATTTAGGTTGTTCCTACAACCTGGCTATTGTGAATAGTGCTGCAATGAACATGGGCATGCAGAGATCCTGATTTCAGCTTTTAAATAAATACCCAAAAGTAGAATTGCTAGATCATGTGGCAGCTCTATTTCTAATTTTTTGAGGAACCACCATACTGTTTTCGATAGTGGCTGTACCATTTTGCATTCTCACCAACAGTGAACTTGGAAACCCTATTCTTCAAAGCATATTTTGTATCTTTTTAAAGAATGGCTCTCACTGTATGACAGACATCCTAGCAAGCACTCAGAGTATCCTGGTAAATCCCAAAGCTTTACCTGGTTGATGTGCAAGCCTGTTGCCACCTACATGCCCCTCATCACACCTTTCTCTATCAGAATTCTCAGGCAGTTGAGGACTAAGAACAATCTCTCCACCTACTCGATTCTCCTGCAGCCAGATGCCACCTGTGTGAGTCATTGCCATTGCTTCCCAACATCCATGATAATCTCAACAAAATTTCTGCCCAAAACAATAATAAGAAACCTATAAGGAGGTCACACACAGCAAAGATAAATGGTCCTTCATTCGCTCATGTGTTTGTTTTTCGCTTCTGAGATAAGTCAAGCCCAAAAATGGTATGTCAATGTTTTTTGGCAAATTTGTTTTCTAGTCCACAAATTCCTAACTTCATTTGATTTTTTAAATGAGGTGATTTGTCAAAAATAAAATTAGATAAAATTCTACTTTCATTGGGTGCCTGACTATACCAAAGTCATTTAAATGCCATTGTTGTCATCATATACATTTCACTTCTAACCTTCTTTTTTTGTATCCAACAGAACTTTAGCTTAAAAAGAAAATCAGAGCAAAATATAGGCAACCTGCTTAATCATAAAAGTACAACTTCCTTTAGCATGTTAGTAATTCTCAAAATTGCCTTAGATATTTGCTAGATATCAGAAATGGGTAATGTAGTATTCTAAGTGGCAGAAATGCATTAGTGCTATGTAAGTACATGATCCTTAATGTACTAATCTCGGCAATATGTGTAATGAGGACTTTCAGTAACACTTATTTTAAGTGTCCTCTGAGAAATGCTAATTTACAATGAAACACCTATGGAAGTACATGTGACATCTACATGAATACCAAATGAATTCATTTTGATCAATGCTATTACAATGAATATAAAATGAATTCACAATGATAGGACATTTAAAGTATTACCAAATTTTCTTTTAATATTACATGTGCTATGGAGATTAGCATATGTTAAGAATTAGATTTAATATATACACATATATATACACACACAGAAATATACATATACATATATATACTTACACACATACACCAAAAATATATGTTCACAGTAATTACCTCATTAGGAAGTACCCTTTAAAAAAGTATTCTATTATTATGCACACACACACACTAAACTTTTATATACAAAATGCTTATGTTACATTTTAAAAATTGCATACTGGATATTAACAAACATAAGATTTGCATTATAAAAGCAAGTGTCAAACAAATATTTGTAGATTTTATATTTGACAAAAGATATTTTCTAATCTAAATCCCGAGTTTTCCTGACTCTTTCTTGAAGGCAATGCTTGATAAATTGATTTGGATCTGTTAAAACTCACTGGTGGCTTTTGTGGCTAGCCAGAGATAATCAATGATGGATGGACAGATGGATAGATGGGTAGCTGAATGGTTGAATAATTGTGATTAGTATGATATTGAAATATGATCTCTAAGAGATTGAAGTTTTTATTTAGAGTTTCTAAGAAGCCAGAATTTGTAGGAAATGTGTGACACATTCATTTTTGATGATCAGTCTATTCCTTTTTGATGACAAACTAAGGCCCACAAACAGTGTGTGCTCCTTAACCTTAACTTAGACTGGCCCACGTTGCAGGTGATGCAACCACATATCAATCAACAAGGTTTGACCTTGAAGGGAGTCTCTGGTCCATTTAGAATCTCAAGTAGCTAATATGGGCAGGACAACATTGGTCTCCCAGATGAAACCAACAAGAGTTCATGCTGTGGTCTATATCCCATCTCAAATCACAGGAGTTCTCAGATGCACACATCAAATTTCTGTCAATGCTGTGCATGATCTGCACACCTAAACTCAAATAATAATCGGCTCCTATCAATTTGTATCAGTTTCTACCTTCTCAGCATCACTCATGCTTTTTCTTCTCTTCCTCTTTACTACCACAACCCTGTCAGAACCTCATTCTCTCTTGCCTGGGTATTTGCAAGAGGCTCATAACTGATCTGTCTCCCTGCTTCCCTGCCTCCAATTAATCCTGCACACTGCCAGCCAGATTATCTTTCTAACAAGCACACAGGGCCAGGTGAATCGTCTACTCAAAATTTCTTAATGGCTTCCCTAATCTACAGGATTCAAACCAAATGTCTTGTGGGGTATATAAGGCTCAGCCAACCAGTTCAGCTGCATCTTCCTCCACTATTTCCTACATGCACTAAATTATGGTCTTCCATGTTTGGTGTCTTTCTGCATGGGTCTTTCTGCCTGGCATGTCTTCCTCTTGCCTGCCTACCTGAAAAACCTACTCTTTCTTTGAATTTCAGCTCAGAAATTTCTTCTTCCATGAGTCCCTCCTTGTTCCCTTGCTGCCATCTGAATAATTGACTCCGCTATAGTACTTTCACACAGAATTTGTCTTCTGGTAGCATGTCCACAGAGGAACTAGACTATAAAGTCTTGAGCCAAGAACAATATTTTATTTATCTTTGTCTCCCAAGCCATTGACCAATATCTAATACATTAATGCTTATCCAATGGAGGCTGAGTAAATAGACTTGTCTTCTAAAGATTCTATTATCCTTTCTGTTGTCATTCTTCAAGCAAACATTCAGAAATTTGCACTCACAAATTGCTCAGTAAGCACCATTCCCACTTCAATGGATTCGGTGAGCACATTTCTAAGTATGTGTGGGCAAAAGTATGAGCTTTACACTCCAAGTCATTCTCTACCATCCCCAGTACCTCCTGGGAAATCAAATGACTATAACGTTAACCTAAAAATAAAAATAGTTAATTTAGTAATTACCTGCTTTGTGTTGGCAATGGTACTAATTGATTTATTTATATTATTTCATGGCACTCTTACAATTGCTACATGATATCACTATTACTATCCCCATTTAGCAGATGAATACCTCAGGGTAGGGAGAAGTTAGACGACTTGATCAAGGCCACAGAAATGGCAACTGGGGAATTCAAACACAGGCTTGGCTGACTCAAGTCCTGGCTTGTTACCTGACACCATCACTTTTCCTAGCTGTGCCAAAGCTTCTACAGTTTCTGCTTAGAGAAACTAACAACTCCAGGGAGGTGATTCCAGAGTTTGATGCGCAAGTTCAAAAGTCAAAATGAGTCCCTCACTCAGCCATCATTCACTTCACGTTCCATAAAGGGAACTTTCTTTTGCCGTAGAATTTTGGATTAAACTCTTCTCACATAAGAATTGGCATCTTGATAATTGAAAGATTAAGTCTGATGGTTTGACTCATTCTGGTGGATTTTATTATTTCCGGGGCAAAGCCTTGCTACCCATATTTTTTTTGAACTGATTTTCAAATGATTTGCACATTCTTCTGGTACCAGTTTCACTTTCTGCTCTGAGAGAAAGAGCTCATAAATCAGACATGGTGGCTTCTGGTCTTTACTTGATTTTCATAATTGGGTTTTTGTTTTTGGTTGGTCTTGAATGCATCCCAGGTTTCAAGAACCAGGCTCTTGAAATGAACTGCTGACTTTGAGCTTGAACAGTATTTTATAAGAGAGAAGAAGAAACCAAAATGTTTGCTAGTTTCAAATGAACTTAGCTTCCAGCCAAGTTCAGATAGAGGTGGGGGCTCACCACCAGAACTACAGGGACACCTCTCTTGAAGCACATATGGCTTAAAACTCTAAGGTCACTGCAGTAGAAGACTCAGAAATAACTTTGGTACTGGCCAGGAAAAAAAAAAAAAAGTAAACCTCCAAAAAAGGAATTGTCACTTTTGATTTGGTATTTTATCTAGGCTGAAAGAAGATATTTGTGCTACAAGATTCAAGTCCTGATTATTTTTATCCACTTCCAAACTGCCAGGAAACTCCCAACTCAAACATTACCTTCACTGAGATGGTGTCCTCTAATTCCATATCCTAAATACATAACAATGTTTGTTTCCTGGTTCCCACATTACTTCAGGTGACCGTCATCTTACCCTTCACAGCACAGTATAATTAGATACTCATATAAAACTCTGAAGCCACTGAGGACAGGGATTGTGTTTTATTTACTGTGTCCCTACTACCTGGTACATAGAATAGGAGTCAGCAAGCGTGCTTCTATAAAGAGCCAGCTAGTACACCTTTTAGGCTTTGTGGACATTATGGTCTTGTCATAACTACTCAGCTTTTGTTGTAGTACAAAAGCACCTATAGACAATATGAAAATGAATGAGCCTGGTTGGATTCCAAAACTTTATTTACAAAACCATGTGGTGGACAAGATTTGACCTTGGGCTATAGTTTGCCAACTTCTGACATACATCATCCAACAAAAAACCAAAAAAAAAAGGGAGGGAGAGAAAGAGGAAAAGAAGCGGGGAACAGGGGAAGAAGGAAGGGAAGGAGAGATTGAGGAAAAGGTGGAGAGCAAGAATAAACCCAGAAATAAAGCAAGAATGAGACAAAATGCGATATGCTTCCCAGATGGTAAAGAGCTATTCCTAGTGAGTTTCTCTTCAGCAAAGCATTTAGTCCATGCGAAACAAATCTAATTAGAATCCTCCTATTATATTTCACATCGTATTCTCTACATGTAAATCTTCCAAACAGTTTCTCTCTTTTGGAAAATCATTATTTCACATTTATTAAGACAAAGTATGGTTGAAGGGCTCTGTTGCTGGCTTATAACTACAGCCCATCTACAGGTGTCATATTTTATGCACTGAAAAGAGAGTATTGTTCGGCCACTCTCTATGCAGGAACTATGAATGCCTGGAAACAAATGACTTTTGACTGCTGATCAGAACCACACTTTAATCAGTTACTGGTCTATGATCAATAATTAATCATGCTATTCTGTCTAGGTAACAAATAATGGGGAAAATAGCAATGAATATATAGTTGGCCAGATTCTCCCTCGGGCGAAACAGGAAAGGGCTAGCATGAGAGTCTGCCTGGATAACCCTGTAGATTCTCAATGTGCAGCTTTAGTTGAAATTCTGGGAGGGTTAGGGCTGTTAGTAGGGAAAGGGGATTGTTATTTTCTACACCTCCTCCTAGGCCCCTCGGGGCTAATAATTCCTACTTGGATCAAATGTCTCTCTGCCAAGACAACTGAAAAGGGGGTCAGGAACAGCAGTGATGCTATGGGATAGACACAAGACAGTTCCACCATCGAAGGACTTCCTTGGAGGTAGAGGCAATCAGGTGGCAACAGAAGTACAGTCACACCTTGCTGGATGCTGTCACGATTATAGGTCAGAAATTGTGTGTAAGCTGCAACTTTATACGGGTACTTTGAATCCTATGGCAGTGCCCAGGGACTTTTCCATTTAAAAGTTTTATGATGGAATATTTTATAAAGAGTACAGTTGCCTTAGTTTTTGTTGCTGTCTAACAAATTACCACAAATTAAGTGCCTTAAAATAGTATACATTAATTATTTTACAGTTTCTGCAGGTCAGGGGTCTGAGCACATTAGCTCGGTTCTCTACTTAGGGTTTCATGGAGCTGCAATCACGGGGTCAGTGAGGGTGTGAGATTGGGGTCCTCTTTTAAAGTTCACCTGGTCGTTGGCAGAATTCAGTTCCTTGTGGCTGTATGACTGAGAGTCCTGGCTTCTTACTGGCTGTTACCACATGCCCTTACCTTTTTAGCCAACTTTTAAGTAGCGGCATAGGGATGGAGAAAAGATGCATGGAGGGGAATTGCTATCACAGTTCATGTAGATAGTATTCTTCAGTGCTATTAGAGATTATTAAAGACCACTTAAAAAAATTGCTTGAGATTTCTCCCTGAGCAAAAAGTCTAGGTGATAGTTTACATTATGGGATGCCACCCTATCATCATGCTAGATTTATAAGTTCGAGGCTTTTCTCATGCTTTTATAAAAGTATGCTAATGTAGATGGAATCATCCTGCATTTAGATTGCAGCAATATTTTTGATATAAAAGTTATGGTGCTTTTAATGAGACTCTCTAAGTTGTCTTTTATTCTATCTGGGTTAGCATAAGAAAAGCGTCATTTGTACTGTGATATTAGCAAATTGCCCGCACAATTTAAATAACCTGCTTTGAGTCAGGTGTTTTCTTTTTATTGAGTTGTTTCTCCTGAAGACTTCAGCCTTCCTACATTTTGAGAACATGCAGCCAACCACATGATTAGCCTTCCTAATAAAGCGTGACACCTGCCAAGCCTGGGTCTGCCTCTCTTGGTCTAACAGGAACCTCACCAGAATAGCCCATACTGGCCTCGCAGGTGCAGCCAGGCCTGCAAATCACCAGTGATACTACCACTTTAAAGGACAGAAAGAGGCCTCAGACTCTAAAGGACAGAAAGCAGCCTCAGACTCACAGACCAAATGTGGTAAAGAAAATCCTTTAAGACTAATTTTTAGCTATACTGGAAGCAAGTCCATAAAGGAAAAGCAATTTCTTATGTACCTAATAATCATCTCTCTTCCTATCTACTCATCCATCAATATGTTTCCCATCTTCTTTGCTGTAACTCTAAAGGACTCATTCCCAGGTTTTGCAAATAGACATCTGAACCCTCTTTAAATCTGCCATTTTGGGCCCCAGTTACCTTAGAACTGCACCTTTCACAAACAAAGCTTTTATCAGTTGTTCCCTTTCAATGTGATCATTGAATTAAGGTAAGGTGGTCTAAGGGTAGGTTTCCCCAGACCTTGAGAGGCGTGTCTCATGATGGGATTACCCTATTCTGTCATATTAGACATATGGTCTTTGAAAAGCCAGGGAAGCTGAAAGAGGTCTTAGAGCAGATGTTTGAAATCCATGAAAGCAGCTGAGTAAATGCAACTGCTAAAATGCTCAGCGCCCCAACCTCTCCTGTGGGCAAGGGAGCTTCTGAATGGCTGGGAAGCCTCACCAAAATCTCTGAAAAACAAAGGCATTATTGACCTCTTATGAAAGGAACATGACCTTAGATAGGGCAGTATCAAGTCACTTTTACCTCTAAGAAAGGTGAAAAGTTAATAAGAAGCCCTGTTTCACCCCAAACGTTAAATGAGTAAGTATCTACCAGGTACCACCTTCAGCTGATGGGGGACTAGGTAGAAGAAGGCAGGCACACACATGTACACATGTGCTGCACACCACACAGAAGCACCAACATGAGAGAAAGAGACTTGGCTTAGTGGCCACCCTGACTGGCTGCCTTCGCTGAATTGGAGAGGACTTGCAGCCACTTCAGAAGAGGGTACACAGCCAACGCGAACCAAACACAATCTGCTTCTTTGTGAATTGCAAGCAATTCCCAACTGCCTGAGCTAATGGTACAGAGCAGTAGAGCAGATAACCCAATACGGTGGATAATCTCAAAATCATTTTCCATTTGGCTTGTGGAATGAATTAAATGATTTGTTTCAGCTTCAGCAGATTTACCTTCCTAATTATGTTTTTTGTTAGGCTAGAAACATTCAACATTGCAGGATGTTGCCAGGGATTTTTAAAAGTGCAGCAGATAATGGCCATGTGAGAGATCAGCACAGGGGTCACTGGGGGTCACTGACATCTATTGAGTGCCAAGTATGTGTGAGTCACCGAAGGGGGCAGCAATGATGAAAGACATGTCTCCTGCTATCAGGGCTGTAATGTAGTAAACACCACCAGATCTAGAGTTATAAAAATATACCTTAAAAATATTTGGATATTGCTGGGCACAGTGGCTCATACTTGTAATCCCAGCACTTTGGGAGGCCAAGACGGGTGGATCACCTGAGGTCAGGAGTTCGAGACCAGCCTGGCCAACATGGTGAAACCTGCTCTCTACTAAAAAAAAAAAAAAATCAGCTGGGTGAGGTGGAGCACACCTGTAGTCCCAGCTCCTCGAGAGGCTAAGGCAGGAGAATCACTTGAACCCAGGTGGCAGCAGTTGCAGCGAACCGAGATTGCACCACTGCACTCCAGCCTGGGTAATAGAGTGAGACTCTGTCTCAAAAAAAGAAAAAAAAAATGGTTATATAAATGGCATGTAGAACACATAAGTTTTCTTTACTTGAGATTTCTCTAAATGTTCTATCAATGTTTGTTGAATAAATGAATGGATGGATGAACAAGGCATATTTGGAAAGAAGCCAAATAAAGAGTTCTGACAGTGAGCATTCCTGGAAGGCAAAGAAAAGGCAACTTGCTATTCACAAGAGTGGTCAGGGAAGGTGTCCCCCTAAACCAGAGGCTCCTAGAAAGCAGGTTGCATGCTCCTCAGGGTTTTGCATAGGTGGAGAACGTGTTAGATTCTCTGCCCACCCTGCCCCGCCTTCTTCCCTTGGGTTAATCCTCATTATCTTTCAGGCCTCAACTCAACACTGCCTCCTCAAGGAAATATTTCCAACCCTGGACCATAGCAGTCCCTAGGAATATGCTTTCCTAATACCCTGTATTTCACTTTCTAAGCGTGTCCCCCAACCTGAAGTAAAAACTTATCTTAGCAATATTTGTGGAAAGTTTGCCTCCTCTGATACAATGTAAGCTGCATGGTGACAGGGACTATAGTCTCTTCTTAATATCACTATATTTCCAACACTTAAAATAGCTCTGGCATACAGTGGGGCTAAATAAATACTTGTTATGGAACAATGTATCTAACTTAGTACTAAAGTCAGGAAAGAAGTATTTAATTGAGCTCTAAGAAATGGGTAGAAAATACTTAATTGGAGAAAAGAAAAGTAGGAATTCTAGGAAAGGGAGTCTGCCTTTACAGTCATGTAGAGATAAAAATAAATAGGAGGACCTAATGAGATCATTAGTAGCCTGCTTCATTAAATTCTAATAAGGGTTAGAAATTATTTTATAAAACAACAACAAAAATATTAGCTACCATTCATTGTTTCCTATAAGCTATTTTAATGGAATACCTCATCTACTCCCATTGCAAACCTGTGAAATGGCTATTACCCTTATTTTACAAGGACGACACTGAGGCTTACAGGATTTAAGGTCACTTGGTAAATATATGGTGGAGCCACTATTTGAATCCAAGCATATTTATTGATATGACTCCAAGGCCCATGATTTTAGCCACTATGCAAACAAGGTACTGCATTTTAAAACTGTTTTTTATAAATTATAAAGTGCTTGGCAGCTATAATGTGTGTAGATACAGACACATACAGTCAAACACTCAAAATGACAGACTAGCTGGCTAGCTAGCTAACTAACTAGCTAGGTAACTAACTAAGGAATCCAATTTGTCTCAATAACCAAATACATCTCCATTGTATTTGGTTATGCAAACCTTGTACTGCATGAGTGGAGAAAACCCAGAGTACTTCATTATCTAAAAGACAGAAAATCTGGGTATCTTCGGGCCAAAATAAATGCCCAAATAAATAAGTGACAGTGGAAACAGCCATGCATTTTGTCTCCAACTAACTGGTTTAACGTTGCTGTTGTTTTTTGTTTGTTTTTTTCTTTTCTTTTCTTTTCTGCCAAGGCTTAAAGCTACACAACAAATACTAAGATCAATGTGGCCCTTCTCAGTAAGTTCAAGGCTGATTGGTCCAACAAAAAGTGACTATTAGAATAGTATTGATGCAAATGTGAAAACCCCATTATGGCAAGAAGTGTCAAGGTTTGGTGTGGTTCGGTTTTTGTTTTTGTTGTTTTGGTGTAATGAAGTATCCACCTCTAGACTGTAAGCTGCAAGGAGAGAGAGTCCAGGTCTGCTTTTTCACATTTATATCCCTGGTGCCAACACAATACAAAGCACGCAACCAGCTCACAATTATGGAATGAAAAACTGAATGTTTAAGATTCAGTTAATTTTAATTGTGAAAGGTTAAAGGGGCATTGAAAGCCCTGGACTCCATATTTATCGTCCTTGTAATTGCCTGTCCTAGAACTAAGAAATACAGGACATTTTAGAAGGCAGTGTCAACTACGTTTGGCTAAATTTGGATTATTTTAAAAAAATTTTAGTCACTGAGAAAGCATTTATCCCACACTGCAATAACAAATAAATATAACAAAAAATGAACTAAATATTTTTTTTCTTTCGCAGTCACCTATCTTAGCACCCCACTGATACATCCCAAATGGCAGCTCCTAGACCATCGTTGACTCGCAACTAATATTTCCTATTATTGTTATTAATAGAAATCCATAAGTGTACATTTTCTCTCAGGGGACCTCAGTGGACTTTCATTTTACAATAATGAGGATTTGAAAATGATTTATTTTAATACATCTCAAAAATACGCTGTTGAAAATAATAAAACTTCTATTTGTTGTAATGATAGCCATTACCTCTCACACAGGTATGCCAGGGCAGAACACAGATTTTTTTTTGTTTAGCAGATCCTGGAGGTTTTCTAGGAGCTGAGTGCAAACCACAGAAAAACAAATAAGTCACCATCTCAGGAAGCATTCCTCAGATATTCTGGTTTTTCAGACAAGTGGATTATTCCCCACTAATTTATACACCAATGAAACTGGCCGGTTGGCAAGCCCACAATTAATGTGAATGCCAAGTGGGAAGGCAGCTTTGTTTCATCTCAGAGAACACTTCACTGAACAGCAGCCTCCCCAGATGAAAATGCATGCAATGTCTCTCTCTTTAAACTTGCAGCAGACGCTGGTGTTTCTTCATCTCTATTCACTCTATCATTATGATGCATTATACAATGTAATGATGTAACACATCGGAAAGCGGAAACGTGCGTGCCTTGCCAAAAATAATAATAAGAAAAGTATACAATTATTTTCTGCTATGAAAGCCACTATCACTATCATTTCATCCTTCCCCAGCCAAAATGAAAGCTTCCCTAATGGCTCAGAGTCTCTTTATGTTTGTGAATTGAACATGAATGAGAAAAGTAGGAAGTCACCTTGTCTGTACCGAGTCAGAACTTTTAAAAGATGTAAACAAATTTGTCACTGAGCATGGCAGGCTGGCTCTAGGATCTGCTCCAGCCATATTTCCGATGGTGTGATTCCTGGTGTGATTCTAAATGTTACCAAGCCTTTATTTGTTAATAACAAATTTCCTAAAAAGGGTCTGCCTTTTCATGTTTCATTAACATTAACCTACAATCACAAGCCACTGTTCTGGGCAGGAAGCACATTTCAGGGAAAAGTCACCGTCTGCTGGTAGTTGTATTCGCGGCTGATTAAATCAAAAAATCAAAGTAATAAAACCTCAGAAAAAAAGGCAACTAATTGCTACATTTCCCCTCCCCCTTACTGAACGCTATTTTGAGTTACAGGAGCAGAAAATTGTTTTAAGAATCAGATATTTTTAATGCATCATAAGAAAATATTCCCGAAAGATTGCAATATTGAGCAGAATTTTTTTTTTCATCCAATTCCTCCTGGTTTTTCCCCTCCTTTCTTCCCCTCCCCAAGCGTCCTTCCTGCTCCCGTGGATTTTCTGGATAGATTTCTATAGCATATCTAATGCTTTTCTTCATTATTACCAGGGATCAACCCCTTATAAATAGGACCAAACCAAAGGAAGAAAGCTACATCCTTGACCATCCAGCTTGCTGGCAGGAGCTCTGTCAATTTGGATTGCAGCGATATTTCAAAATGATATTTTCAGCGCTGTTATTATAATCATAATTGGGAAGTGGTTGATTAGATGGAGGCCAGAGACAAATTTTAAGGGAACACAGGGAACTGAGCAGGGGCAGACTGCCGTCCACTGCATTCCGTCTCCAGTTTGGAGAAAACTGCCTTGACAGAGCTCACTCACAAAACCCAGCCACAGACCATAAAGCTCCTAAGTAGGCTGGCCACCCGCTTTATGCTGAAAATTTGTGGGATGCCATTTTTTTTTTGCCTGGCAAAATTAGTAGGAATGCTTAACGTAATTAATTTTTATACTAAACACGTGTTGTTGTTTTTTTTTTTAATGTACAATTACCAAACCATCGCAACCACAGCACAGCACAATCAGATGTGCCTGAAAACACATAATTGACATAAAGGACGTGCAGGAAAATAACGTGAAAACATAAAATAAATGGTTATTGCTATTTAGAATCTGCATTTAAAGAGTGGAATTATTCATAATTATGCATTATTAGCTAATAATTGGGTGGAAGCATACAGGGCATATCTTGCTTATTATTGCTGTTGCTGCTATTGTTACTGTTATTATTATTTTCTGTGGAAAATTTTACCAACCTGAGATCGTTTTGAAGAATTCCCAGTGATTACTCAGTGCATACAGTCTGTAGACTGTTTTGCATTATTCACTCACCACCGAAACACAGTCACCTCTGGGGAAGGCCCTAGAAAATCCCAAACATCTCATAAAAACATACCAGCAGGTGTAAGGCATGTTTCTTCAGCCAAAAGAAAGCCAAAGAGGGAAGGAAAGTAAAGAAGGGTAGATGCTTCATACAGGGAAAAAAAAAAACAAAAGCCTAGAGCAAAAAGCCAAAGTATACTCAGTTACACTGATTCAAGCATTATTCAGCACATCATGTCTTCCTTCATTCTCCCACTTCTTCTCTCCCCGCCAGAAACAAAAGATAGATAAGACACACATGGTGACTAGGTTTTTAGTGCCTATTGATGATCAATAGCTATGTATAATATAAATTGTGTTTGTGTCACAGAGGGTCAACAGATGGCAAGCTTTGCAGAATTCAGCACTTTCAGGCCTCAGGCTTCAACACTCCAGTATGGCAGCCTGATGCTACCCACCTAAGGTCTTTTACTTTGGGGAATGTGTCAAGTGTCCTGTGATCAGACTCCCGGGCGAGCAAGCCACGAAGGCTAAATTACAGTGCAGAAAACAGAAGTGATGTCCTCAAAGAGTTGGAACAACCAGTTGGAAGGTGGAAATTTTCCTGATACAACCAGTTTCTTGGTCGACGTGAGGTGGAATAACTTAAATGATAAATTTTTTGTGTCTTGCCCCACATTTTGGTGTCACATAGATTGTTAAAGGAGCAACATGTGGAAAAGAAAGTGACCAAAGAAGTTAAGCCAAGAAGAGATAGAGGGCAAAAAAGAATAATTTTGGCTAATTACTCACATCTAAATTTATGTTACACATTAAGAAAAACAGCTTGATAAATCAAATCCATTCACTCCATGTACTTATTAAATAAGTATTGATTGATTGACTACTATATATCCTATTCCATTCTAGGCCCTGGAGATTCAGTGACTAAAACAGACAGAAACTTCTGCCTTCAGAGAGTTGACATCATATGTGTGGTTGGCAGTTGGGGGTTGGAGGGAAAGGCAACAAGCAAATAGTTAAGATCTGTAGTAGGCCAAATGGGTATGTACTTTGAAGACAAATAAAGCCTAGAAAAGAAGACAGAAAGTATGTGCAGAGTGGAAGGTTATGCAACCTTAAGTAAGATGGTCAGTGAAGACATCACCCAGAGGGCAATATCTGAGTAAAGACTATGGCGATTAAAACTCAGTCGACTATTTGAATGAGCTTTTCCTTTCTTCTTTTTGAACAGAGATGATCAGACTGATCTAACAATCTGTTGAAAACATAACCTTAGTAAATCACTTAAAGAATTCCGGCTGGGAGCTGTGGCTCCTGCCTGTAATCCCAGCACTTTGAGAGGCCGAGGCAGGCAGATCACGAGGTCAGGAGATCGAGACCATCCTGGCTAACATGGTGAAACCCCGTCTCTACTAAAATACAAAAAATTAGCCGGGTGTGGTGGCGGGCACCTGTAGTCCCAGCTACTTGGGAGGTTGAGGCAAGAGAATGGCGTGAACCCAGGAGGCAGAGCTTGCAGTGAGCCGAGATCACGCCAGTGCACTCCAGCCTGGGTGACAGAGCGAGACTCCGTCTCAAAAACAAAACAAAACAAAACAAACAAACACACAAAAAAACAAGAATTCCAAGAAAGATTTGCATGGAGTGGAGCCCCTACATAATAGTACATGTTCAAGTCGACAGGTTTCCCCTGTATAGAGGAATACACAAATTTTTACTCAGAATAATTCCAGTTGTATTTCTCTCTTTGTTTTAAACACAAATAAGATGGTCTGCACTCAGCAAAGTAAAAAACAACATAAAGCGAAATGGAAAGAAATGAGTAAAACTGTGAGGAGGGATCAGATCTTTGCAAGGGGACGAATAACCAGTTTGGCCAGATTTATCTTTATGAGCTGTATGCTTTCTAGGCATTTAGACTTAAGAAAGAAGAGCAGTAAGCATATGTGTAGTGACCATATTTCCAGAGTCACAATTTAGAACTCATGACCTAATAAAGAATTATTTTTCTGATTTGCGAATTCACTTACATAAAAAGCCTTTCAAATATAAAATGTAAAATCTTTTTAGTTCTTGTTATTTTTAAAAATGCCTTTCTTGAAAAGAATATAGTTATATAACTAAAAATATATAGTTCATTAACACACATACATAACTGTATCAGTAAATATAATATTTGAAAGTCTGAAGTTGGAATATACTCCAGAAACCCAGAATCTATGGTCCTTGTGCTACACATACCAATGCATATAGTATACATTGATGAAAGTCCACATAATCTATACTACCCTAGTAGAAAATGTACTTCTTTTCAAGGTACACACAGTTCCTGGACTCTTCATATTGTATTTATTTACTTAAATAAGGAATCTTAGTAATAAATAATAAGATAAGCCTCAGGCTTATCCCTCCTGCCCCACAACACACACACCCAAGCACCCATGCATCCAGCCCGAGTAGGAAGTAGCAGGGATCACTTCCTCACAGAGACTCTACCCCAACTCAGTGTGGGAGGGATAAAGCCAGTGCTAATGATAAATCAGAAGAATGCAAATCCACTTAAGGTGTTAGGGAAGGAGCCAGCAGGAATACAGGAGGAATCCCAGGAACTGTTGCTCCCCACATCCCAGGGAGCATCTCAGGGCACTTTCTCCCTGAGTACCTAGGCCAAAGAAGGGACTGAGGCAAATGTCCTTCCTCAGTGACAATGTATATGGGATGAAAGAGGGATCCTCCATTACCACCTCTATTTTTGTTATTGATGATGTTTATTGAGACTTTCTCACAGCCAGACCCTGACTTAGATCAGAATTGTCATGTTGAGGAAGAGAATTACATGTCATACCTAGATTCCCCTGTTGGCCTCTCTCTCCCCTCTGTTACTGTCCTACTTGTACATCCAGGGCCCCTGCTCTCTGCCACCTTTGTTTATGTCTTTCATCAAGGCCTTGCTATCAACTGCTTATGGCTTGGTGTGAATGGAAATTAATGAGCAACTTCCAGGGAAATTTGCAACTAAAGTCTCTTTTCTACGACTGAAAGAAATAAAAGCACTGCCTCCCATGGCAAGAGTTCCAGGATTCTCTATGGATGTTGTCCTGGGGGATAGACATCTTTGAAATATATTTCAACTATTCCACTTGGGCACCCACCTCCAAGTGAACTTGAGATCTGTTTAGCCTTTTGACAACTGGGCGGATATTTTCTCAAGATACATAGAAAACAAAGACAGAAATGATTTGCACAAATACACCTGTTCTTTAACCAGAAACACCATCTTCTTTAAATAGTTTTAAAGACAAGTAAAACTAATTTGATATGCACAGAAAAGGTAAGTTTTCAGCAGACTGAAAAACATGAAGTTGCTCATTCTTCTCAGACACGTCGCTGCTTCCCGTCTCTGTATCTTACCCCACGCCCTTTGCTCATGATGAGCTTCCATGAAACTGAATGTAATTGATACATTGCTGAGGATTTTCTCACCCAAACTTTCATTGCCTTCTGCTGGTATGCACAGGGCAGGGGTGGGTGGCTAGGGAGAAGTGTAGAGCCATCCTAAGCATTCCCCTTCCCTGGAGAATCTATTCAGTGATGATTTGGAAATGTGGCTTTTTTCACTCAAGGACCTCATGGCTTTGGAGCTTGATTTGATCAAGAATGTTAATTATGCTTCTCTTTAACATGATTTATAGGACATTAGTGACAGCAGGGGAGTGTTTACTCTGTGCAGGTAAGATACCACAGTCTAGGGGCTGCCTCTGATTTCCATGTAATTAGGAAAATTTGGCCCACACAGGGGCCTAATAAGATTGCCACTCTCTTTCCCTCCCAAAAATGCAGAACAAGTCACTATCTTGCACTAACTCATATGTTGCCTCTCCAGTTTCTAGTAATTTTTTTAACTATAAAATTAAAGAAAATCAAAGAAAAATTGCATTCATATGGACATGTCATCTGTGAGTAGCTTTGCACAGGCAAACGGGGTTAGTTGCTAGCAACTACAGGTCCCCTCTAAATTAAAATCAGGTTAATATTTCCTTTCTGCCCTTTGGGCATGAGGTATAAGTTTCCCCCATATATACAAAGCCTTGTTTTTTGTATGAGGGTATATTTGTGTGACCGTGTATGTACATTTCTGTATACTTTATAAATATACTTGGGGAGGAAGAGCATTGCTTTAATGCCTGTGAAACCAGTCTGTGGAAGGTTCCCTCTTCCATTGGTGAAATGATTAAAAATCTGACATGAAAAGACCTAAGGGCCTAAAGATGGATAATGAACACAGAACTAGTAAAGGTTTATACCTTTTTGTGCCTCCCCTGTAACAATCACAGGTGCAGTCATTAAATGGTTACACACTTTTCCTATCTCTCACATATAAGCTCATAGGTAACCACATTTAGATACATCTCTTCCTCCATCTGTGCAAACCTCTTTCAGAAACACAGCCCCTCAATTAAGAGCTTCCGCCAACCTATACTTTTTGTGCCTGTAACATATGCCTTGATGTGGCTTCTAGGAAACTTATGTGCATTTTTATGCTGTTACAGCATCAAGCATCTACACAGTATAAACAAGGGTATAACCAGTCTGCAGATAAATTCTGAACCCATTTTAAGGATGCACAGCAAAAGGATTTTACAGTGATTCTGGTAAGAAGGGACAGAAATTACAAAGGAGAAGTGGAAGTCTTCCTTCTTTTTTTTTAATCAGAGCGCCTTTGTGTGAGGGTACACCAAGCTTTGACATGAGCGATGTTTAGGTTTGCGTTGCGAGCAAGAGTAAATTCAGTTTGTGCAACAATCTATATGTGTATGGGAAGAGAATTTTTAAAAATACAATAAAATGTTATCTCTGATTAGAAAAGAAAGATGAATTCTCCTGCTAAACCAGGTAACCCTAAAAGCGTGTTAACATGAAATACTAAATAAAATGCTACTCATCTATAATAAATCTTATTACACATTTTGGCAATTTTACTACTAACATAGTGAATGTTTCAAGCAATGTTTGAAAATAGAAATCTTAAATTGAATCATTGTTGCATGAATATATGCAAAATATTCATTTCTAGCACTGTGAGGGTTGAGTGCTTTTAAATTGGAGAAATCACTCATGACTTCACCTTTTCATGCAAGATAAAGTTGTATGTGGTAACATCATTACAATGTCATGAAAGGAGTGGAAATCATACAACAGTTCTGCCTAAAGCTAATATACAAAAAAAGGGTTTCAATATGTTTCTATATTGTTCAATATTTAAAGGTGCAGTGCAGGGCCTTAAATATATTTAAGAAAAATCATTAGGCTTTAGATGTCAGTGAGGCCTTTACTGAGCTCAGAGACTAATAAAATCATGGATGAGACCTCTTTAATATTTAACGGAATTCATGTCTTAGGTAGTCGCCTATTTTCCACTCCTGTCTCTGCAGATGGGGCTAAACACAGATTTTTTAAAAAAAGATTTATGAGAAAGTGATTATAGATTTTCTTAACTATAGCACTAAAATAAAACTATTTACTCAATATACTGTCATAACAAGAGAAAAAGCATTATGACATTTAAATAGGATTTCCTATCACTTCTTTAACAGAAGACAGCTTCAAAAGTAGCTGATACATTTACACACACTAACAATCAGGGAATTCAATCAGTGAAAACAAATGAGCAGATTTTCAAATGAGTTGCCGAACCATGAATTATCAATAGACGGTTAAGAGGATTGTGAGAAACTGTGATTTAAAAAAAAATATATTGAGGACAACAATTATTGTTTTGCTCATGGATTTCTTTTTTTTTTTTCCTAAACAGTTATTTTTAAAAATTAGGAGCCAAAGTCCAGACTCAAAATTCTATGTCTTGTGTGTGAGCACGCATGTGTATGTGTGCATGCATGCTCACTGAAATGAGAATAGCTCTCCTTCAATCGTATTATTTGTGTAGAGTTAATCTGTGGGAGAATATCACTCTCACTAAGGTAAAGTAAGGCATTCACAGGCTCAACTTTAAACCCTGTTTACGTGTGAAATTGATAGCTCCATTTCTGTTATCAAGTCACCAGTCCAGCACTTTAAAGTCATGGTCTGCAAAATAAAATTGTCTCCCTTTTGAATGTCAACCCCTAAAACCAAATATTCCCATTTATTAAAATAAAAATGTAAATTTATAAATTATCATCCTATTTTTATGTAAAAGCATTCTGGAAAGTACCACATACCATTGTCACATGGCAAACAGCCCTCCCCATCATTGGCTGTTGCTAGGCTACCAGGAAATGGAATGGACCATTGCCAATGATGAATTAACTGATGAGCCAGGATGACAGTAATCTTTGTCACTGGATGCAGTAGCTGTCTGAGCCCTGTCATTTTCTGCATTTCATGTTAAACAGATATACCTAGATTGTAAAACAATACAAAGAAGAATCTGAAAAGAAAGAAGTAAACTTTGACAATCAGAGGGCGGTAGCTTTTTATATAACACACAAGGCTTATTACCTTCCCTGAAGAATGCAATCCAACATTCATTAGCTTTTCTTTTTTAAATTAAAATCTGTGAGCAAATGAAACTTTGTTCTACATCAATAAAGCAGATTCAAAGGGATGCATACTGGGAAGCACTCTGTAATCTGTCTATACAAAGCCAAAACATCCAGCTGTAATATGAAAAAAATCACAAAATAATCAGGATGTTTGGTCCATGATGTTAACCATTGGGATATGTGCATATGTGAGAGTGTCTTTATTTGGTGAATTGTACAGACAAAGATGACTGACCAAATCTTAGTGTTTGGACTTTTTAGACTTTATAGGCACAAATAACTGTAGGGATTGAAATACTCAGTGAATAATGTCATGTCTACACACAACAAATGATTTTTTCCATCTGGAAGAAACTGACTAATTCAATCACATTGATTTTTTTCATGAATTATCAGTGAAAATATTGAAGGGATTAGTGGTTTAGTTCTCCTTGGAGTTTCACCCTCAGACTAGTCATAAACTCTTCCAAGACAGAGGACAGGGACTTAGAGGTTCTGAACAGTTGAGTTCAAGGAAAGATAGAAGTAAAGCAAATGTATGCTTAGAGGTGTGAGCATGCATCATAGCAGGAATTGCTTGGATAGAAGTGGAAAAATTTGCGGGCCCAATGAAGGCAAGCGGGCGTTGAGGACACTAGCACAGTGAGACACTACCAGCCAGGAAATTATACTGCAAACAAACATGGCTTGACTCTAAAGCAGGAAGACTGATTTTCATAAGCCACACAAGAAAATCTGCCTCATTATATTTTCAAAGAGTGAGAGGGAAAGAATAAAGAAGGAAGACCCAGCAGTGGAACTTTTGACACTGGGAGTATTTAATGATCAAGATCATAAGGGAGAAATAGTATTGAGGGAGAGGCAACATCAGGTAGAGTCAATTTGGCATTAAAAATGATGTCTTGCCCAACCATTTCTATATCTAGTTTTTTCCCCAAAATAGTCCTGGGGACAAAGCTCCACATCTGGATTGACATTTGTGCTGACACCATATCCCCTCTAGAAATTTCAGGAATGGCACACTAATCAGGTGTCCTTCTCCTGCTTGACTATGCAGTAACTTACTCATTATGAAATGAACTAGTTCTCTTAGATATACAAAGTGGATGTGAGCAGATGAGTGTGAGTTTGCATATGTGTGTGAGTGTGTATGCGTGTGTGTGTGGGTGTGTGTAGTTTCAGTGGTTTTAAGACAAAGGATTTGCCAATGAGACAGGAACTCTGGGATCTCGTTAGTCCCTGCATTAGTGAAAAGATGAATGGCAAGAGGTTCTTTGGACCTAATACTTCATAGCACTCAAGGCCTGTTCTGCTCTTTTTTAACGTGTGGATTTTTGAAATGATAGATCATAACTATAGGCCCAATGCGTGTGAATGCGGATTGTATGCACTTAATATTTCAGGAGAAGTGTATGCAACCTAATCCAATCACTCTGAAAAATGTGGAAAATGGAAATGCATAAAGAAAGCTGCTGGCATAAAAGAGAATAAAGAAGAAATATTGATGAAGCTCTGTATGGATTAGGCAAAATATATTCATGTAGCATTTGAATATATACGTATATGTATATATATATTCTGATATATGTATGTTTATATTCATTTAATATATATGTACACATATACACATGTATGTATACTAGATAATCAATGTATTAAAACAAATCAAATCAGAAAATTTATTTTTTGAAGTTAAAATAGCGACCTGTCTTCCACTGTGGATTTTTGTTACCTCCTTTGTAAGGATCTAGAGAATTAAAGGAGATTTTTAATGAGATCATAACCAATACCTCAAAAATATTAGCAAATATTGGAGAAATGTCCTAGCTAGTGAATAAAAGTATTGATTCTGGAGATCTGAGTATCCAGGTATAAATTTCAACTCTGCCACTATTTAACCTCTTAGTCTCAACCCAGTGACTTAACCCCTTCTTGCTTCTGTTTTTTCATTATAAAATAAGGCGGCTGGGTGATAGCAATAGTACTTACTACCGGATGAGTTAATATTATTTTTGAACCACTTATAACAGCACCTGGCACATAATAAGAATGATAGAAGTGTTTGTTAAATAAATATGCATGTGCATGGTATTTGTCCAGGAAGTATTATGAAGGAAGGTTTTGAAATTGTCTTTCTTATAAAAAGCAGAACATTTCATCTTAATGGTTTCATGCTGGTAAACTTTTAACCCACAGCCCGGTGTGGATGTAGGCTGATTCTTGGTCCTTAGTAACTTAGTTCTTTGGACCTAGAGTAGGAAGGTTGCACCCCCTTGGGCCTGCTTCCCTGACACCAGGGCCCTCTCCAACTACCTGTCTCCTGGGAATAAATAGCTAGTCATCTTAGCTGCCCTAGATTGTCCTCCTCATCTTTTTCACTCCAGTTTATGGCTTAGCATTAAGATTTTTGGAGAGAAAGAGAGGCAGAGAAAAAGGGACAGAGAAACTTTTCCCAAAAAACAGTGAGAAACACTGGATGGAATATGTTATGGTGGGTAGGAAAAAAAAAAAAAACGGAGAGACCCCGGACCAAGGACAAAAACAAACACAAAAACCATTCAGCCAGCACCTGGCCATAAAATGGCTGAGACTTGAGACAAGGAGGGAAAGGGAGACAGAATAACTGTTGTGAACAAGAAAGCAAAGGCGTGGCGCCGTGGCCACACTGTCCCATTGCATGTCCCACACAACATCTATTCATTCAACCATGTTTACTGAGTACCTGAGAAGATCCCCAAAATGTGATCAAAATATTCAAAAATCCTTGCCCTTATAGAGCTTACACTCCATAGAGGAAGAAGCAACATAAAAAATAACCAAACAAGTAAATTATGTGATGCATTAAGTGATAACAAGGACTAAAGGGCGAAAGAAGGCTAGAGGGTTAGGAGCGGATGGGTGCAGCCAGGGGCCTCATATGCCACCAGAGTCTGGCACTACACAGCCCGCAGGGGAAGAGGCTTTGTTCTTAGACCACTTATCTAATCACTTTCTGATTATTAGATTTTTACCCACATTCTCCCATTACGAGCTCTCCTATGACAGCCTCCTGCCTTGCCTCTCCCCTCACATAAAACCACTGGTCTTGTATGGAGAAAGAAAGATAAACCCAGAGTCTTTTGATTCTTGATTCCACCCCGAAGGACCAGATTCTGCTTCTCACATCCTCCCACGGGGATAATTCCTGGAACACAGCATCACAGGAAACCCCGATGCCAAGTTTCTCTTCTCCAGAAGAGCCTTTTGCCTCGGTCTTCCATAGTGCCTATTGTCTGATGAGCTGCTTATTGTCATCTATGGGGCCCCTTTAGCAGAGAAAAAGGCCATTGAAAACACAGATGAGCATTTCCAAACAGGGAAGCAGTGTGCCTCTTCTCTTCCACTCCCCTTCTTCAACAGATTATACACAAGCTTCTTAGCATGCCCTCCACAGTCTCCTTTCAGAGCTTTCTTCTCTTCCTTGGTCTTGTTTCCCCTCTTTTTCTCCTTGTCTTCAAAGCCTCATAGTAGTGGATGGTTTGGGATGCCTCATCAGGTTTGAGATGAAAGGACTGAGGAAAAGAATGTAAGTATGGCTGGAAGGGAATGATCACAAAGGGAGGCCACCTGAGCCATGCTATGAACTTTTTTTTTTTTCTTTTTCTTTTTGAGACAGGGTCTCACTCTGTCTCCCAGGTTGTAGTGCAGTGGTGCAATCACCAATCACTGCTCACCAGAGTCTTGATCTCCAGGGCTCAGATGATCCTCCTGCCTCAGCCTCCAGGGTAACTAAGACTGCAGGCACCTACCACCATGCCTGGCTAATTTTTTGTATTTTTTGTAAAGAAGAGGTTTTGCCATGTTGCCCAGGCTGGTCCCAGACTTCTGGGCTCAAGCAATCTGCCTGCCTCCCAGAGTGCTGGGATTATAGGTGTGAGCCACTGTGTCTGGCATTTGGCCATGCTCTTTATTCACATTTCATGATCTGTGACTCTAGGCAAGTTACTTAACCTCTCTGAATGTCAGTTTCTTCATCTATAAAATTAGGTGAAAATACTACCTCAAAAAAAACTGGTTTTAAGAATTAAATGAATAATCCAGGTTAAGCATTTAGAACAGTGTCTGGTCAATGCTTACTTTAAAATGGAGTTATTTTTGTTGTTGTTTACATGGCCCTGAAAGGAGAAAGGACTCAGAATAACAAGCCTTCAAAGGAAAAGAAAATGGAAGCCAGTGGCTCTTTCAAGTGATTTTGTTGCTGTATGATTACAGTCAAGCTTGGGTTCATTACATTTTTATATTTTACCTAGTGGAGCAATTTGATAGTCTGCATGAAAATGGCAATCTTTCAGCATCACCCCAAGGTTAAGTCCCTTAGAGAGACCAAGGACTGAAGCAGTAGGGACAAAATATAATGCTTTTAAATAGTTTTCAGAAGAAGGGGAAAACGCAAAGGTGTTTTTTTGCTAGTACTGTCTTTTCAGCAGAACTAGAACACAGCCTTCAAGCTCCTATAGACATGCCTGACTCCAACTGGAGGGTGAAGCACTTTTAGAGGGAAATCAGCCCCTTATAAGCCCTGAGACACATACTTCAGGGGCCAGCGACCTGTGCAAAAAGCACCTTTTGGAAAAGAAAATATGCAAATAGGATATTAGAAATGGGATCATATTTCTTACCTAATAGGCCATACTGGTCATCCTGTGATGGGCATAATAATTCTGCTTGGAACTTTAAAATGAAAGAAAGAAACTTGGTATCTCAGCCTGTTCAAATACAGATGCTTTCATCTCATGAGAGTGAATTGACTGCCTTAGTACAACTGAAGTCTGGCGAAATAGCGATTGAACTGAGTGAAGGGGTTATGAACGAGCAGACCATAATGGTGCCCCCAGGAGGAGAAGAAGGGGGCCCCAGGTACTGAGAGAAGGTGCCCTCCAATAGGTCTTTCCCCAATAATTGATTATAATATAACCTTTTCTCAGCAAATCAGAGAAATCTACTCAGCATTATTAGAAGTCTCTATTACGATCTAAAAACAGCCTGATAGAAATAGCTATATAGTTAACCGAATATTCAGTGGCCTTCAATATTTTGGAGTGATAATCACAAAGCCAACAATACCTGGTGGTGACCATGTTTACACATGAAAATCGCATGCATTACAGTGGAGAAAAGTGCTTCTTCAATGTCTTCTAGAGCAGATAGGACTGGAAGAATATTTGGCTGAATTCACCTTTTTCTTTTCTCTGGATTCCATCAAATGGATTTGTGTTTGGGAACAGAAATACAAGCTTCCAAGAAACAGTTTGTAATTTCAGCCCAGAAAGAATGAAGATTCTTGTCTTCAGATCTCAGATTAGGTACTTCTGCTTCCCTGGTGCTCTGCAGAAGTATCGCTATCTAAATATGTCCAGTACACAGTTTTCTACATGAGAGTTTTGTTTTTCTCTCTTAAGTGTAGCAACTTAAAATTCATCCTTGTACATAGTCAAGTCCATTTTTTTCCTCCCCATGTAGTCCTTACTACAACTGATACTAGAGATACAAACCCCTCTGCCCTTAATCCTGTTCTTAGGAAACAAGCCCAGTGTTCTGAAAGCAGCAGCCCAGCACACATGACCTCTCCTCTCCCCCTTGCTTCCCCATAACACTGCTTAGACGAGGAGTAGACATGGGTGCTGCAGCAGATTCTTTCTCCCAGGAGTCCTAAACAGGAAAAGCAGAATCTGCATTTCTTTAGCATAAGGAATGTGAGCTGAAAAGTCATATAGATTTGCAGGCTAAGGCCACCATTTGAAAGCAGCCATGATGAGCCATGTATAAACCGGTATGTACACAGAGAAACTCACCTTTAGAGAGAGGAGAATAAACCATAGAAACAACGAGCAGCAGAGAGGGAGGGATGATGGGATAAGAGAGAGGAACGAGTAGTTACCCATTTCCCCATTTCTGTGAGGCAAAGCTCAGTATATATGGATTTCATGAATACCCGCGAAGCCTTCTAATAACACCTATTCTTTTTAGCTTATTCAAGTAGGTTCTCTTCTTTATACCAAATAATTCCTAAAACAAATGGTAAGTAGTATGTAGACACATCATGGCACAGACATTTCAGTATATCTTGTGATGGTTCAAAGGTATCACATTAGAATTTCAGGACATTAGTGTTGGGTAAGTATAGACAACATAGGAGTTCAGAAGATGAAGGACTCATATTACAGAGAAAATTCTATGGCTATCTGTGGGCTAGGCATTGAACAGCTCAGGGAAGGGGTTGTTTTCCCAGCATTATTTCATGAAAAGTTGACAAACCTGTCAATGCACGTAGGTACCATAGTGATAAGCGCTACGTAAACCCAGAGAGGGAGATTAAAATCACCAAGGATGATGAATGCTAATTGCTATCTTCATTTGTAGTACAATTGGCTTTAGAGAACAAAGTTAAGCACCCCCTGATCCCTGGAGGCAGCCCTCTAGACTGGGACTGAAAGAACATTACAAAGACCTTTACATAGAAGAAGGATGGGGGAAGCATGCTGTTGCCTATCATAAAGGAACTCCTTCGGATTTCCTAATCATCCCGTCAAAAAACAGATGGACATCTGACATGTGTGGGTAAAATGAATGGATATGCCTGTATGAATATCCATAAGTGAATATGGTATGGATTTAATTGTCAACATTCATTGAACAAACATTTAGAGTATAGGAGATTTCATTCTGCACTCTGCCACTTTATTAGCAGTATGGCTAAGGTTTCCTATCAGTAAAATTGGTATAATAATACCAACTCCATTGAGTAGGTGTGAGGTTTAAATGACATAATTTTAGGTACATAGTAGGTACTGAAAAATGTGCCATGAAATTTTACTACATAACATGTACTTTTACAGGTTAACTATTAATAAAATCCTAATGTAATTACTTGAATATAATACTAGATGGAACCTTCTTAAAAGAATTCCTTCCTGTGCTATCAAATGTTTCACTCTGATATATTTATTGATATTCACATTACAACATCTACAAAAACCTGGAATGCCTTTAACAAGTAGAATGTAAGGAAAGAGCGTAGGCCTACCTGCCTACCCACCTACCCATCTACCTAATAGTAAACGGCTTCCACGTTCTTGCCATTATGCAATTGTCTGGAAATACCTGAACCATTGCAAAGTCCATGTGGTTTGAATATCACATGAGTGCTAATCAAACGAACTGTATTATGCTAAAAAATGATGCCCAACTGGCACTTAATAAGCTCTTCTAATCACCTTTCTACTTTAGGTCATACCAAAATAGTGTCTTCCTGCTTCCTCAGGCCCCTTTGCTATAACCAGAAACCACCGTCTCACACCTTACTGTAGACTATAGATATCATCTCAACACTGCTCCCCTTTCTCACATTTTTCCCACCCTCAACAACTAGCTGTTTTCTACTTTTCCTCTCAAAAACACTACACCAAGATATAAATAATATGATTGACCCTTCTTAAAAAATCCATCCCTATATTTTTTAAAACTAGGAAAAGATGCTCATTCTATGCTGAATTGAGCAGTTAACTCAGTCAACATTTTCCCAGTAGCATTCTCTTGCTGTGCACAGACAAAATGAGCCCTCATCACTTCTCTCTCACCCACCTCCCACTCCAGCCTCTCCAAAGACTGTGTATGAGATCATTCCCTAAGGATCTTCCTTCATTAAAAAGGCAACGTGGAGTTTCCAGTAAGAAGCTTCTCTTCGACAGCAGACCAGAATGTTAGCAAGAGAACCCTACAAGATGTGCACGCACATATAGCAGTGGTTTAAAGGATAACAGCTTTGCGTTGGGCACAGGTCAGGGAACTTTGGTATGGAGAACAGGTGGGCTACCTGACAACCAGCAGGCAGCCTTGCTTTTGACTACCGCCATTTTAAATCAGGATGTTTGGCAAATCATTAGTGTCTGCTAGTTATTAAACAGAGGAAAGTTCAAAAGCCCACGCATGTTTTTCTCCCAGCTTCCCAGGTGGTAGCTGTTTCAAGCAGCAACCTTTTCACTTTGTGCAGCAAGACTTGTAAACTTCCTGTGGCTAAAACCGTGTTTTCTAACCGGGTGCCTGCAACAGAGCCACAGCCTCACAAGACTTGCAAAACCCATATGTAAATTTCTGTCTAAGGAGTTGCCATTCCCTCTTCTTGCAAGTTTATTGTTGAAATTACTGAAATGTACACAAATGACTGCATTTGAAGGTGAAATTTGGTGGAAAAATAAAGATATAATAGGATTCTTTCTTAAATAATTTCCTGGTGCGATGTCTGTCTAAAAAAATGAAGTAAAATTATATGATGTCAAAAAATCATGTTTCAAAATGATTGACAACATGTGAATGTTTTGCATTGTGAAATGAGGTGGAAAATTTTAATTGCATGATGGGAGGACATAATATTTATTAGAACCTTGTAACTACAGAGGATTGCAATGAAGAGGACACAATTTTAAATTTGGCGTTAATATGTCAAGTCTAAGTCTTAAATGAACATGCAGGAGTAAAATTCTTTATCAAAGCCTTTTCTTAGAGTGTATGATTAAGTTTTCAGATTCTAATAACTAAACAGGATCGACGTGTGGGGCACGTCCACATCCTGACAAAGAGGCTCATTAGTCTGCATTCGTACTCCATGTTGAACAGTGTTACCACACACCACATGCCTGGGTCAGAGAGAAACAGAGTTGATCTCATGCAGGGCTCACAGGAGAGGTGATGGTGTAGCTGGAGGCCTGGGATTGTAAAGAATGCAGAGAATGAGGAAAAGAACTGTAAATGAAACAGAGGGCTGAGAAAAAGATACAGAAAGTATAAGAAACTATATAAGAAAGTGGCAAAACAAAAATCTAGATCCAATTTACCTTTAACTAAACTGTGAATGCAAATGACTCAGCCAAGGGTGGTAAACGGCATCTACATTTGTTGGTCAACTTGTCAGCTTCTAAAACCAGAACAAGCCACAAATGATAAATGTGGCTCAGTTCCTTCTTAATGGCTGCATAACCCTCTATACCTTGATAAAAGGAAATGAGGACTCTGCTTCCCCACAGGAGAAAAACAGTACTAAGGTCAAGGCAGAAACACATCCTCAGACCCCACCGTCCCATCTGACTCTCCCATACATCAATAGATTTATTGATCAGATTAGGAACCGTAGGTTCACTGGCTTTCCTCCCATCCTGCCCCAAATTCTACCACTCAAAGAAATTTTACCTCTCATTCTATAATAGTTGCAGCAACTAAAACTCAAAAGGGGATTTTTTTTTTTTTGAGTGAGGAGGCATTGCTGGAGATGCCTAAAACTGCCAGCATCAACAATATTATTAAGATTATAAGAAAAGAGAAACATAAAGAAAAGTTGTTCCTGCCACCAAGCAGGAGAATGATAGGGAAGCATTTTTCTCTCTCCCGCTCTCTGCGATTGATACTGGTGCTGCTTCACATGAATATGGCAAGGACGTAAATCATTGAGTTGGAAATCCTAGAGGGTCAGTGAATGGGTCTGTAACTAGTGGAGCAGAAGAGGTCAGAAATTAAAATGGTTAGCAATGAGCAATAAGAAATCTGAGAAAGGCTTAAAGAGGACTCGGAAATAGATACTTTATGGCCTCTTTCTTGCAGAATTGAAGAGATGAGCTGGGAATAAAAGAACAAAGATTTGGCCAAGAAAATAGAAAGTCACCATCTTGTGATCAATTTTTTTTTTCACAGCTCTATGTTTGGTGTTTCCTGCTTATCCCAATACCACAGATACTTGAAAACCAAACATCTAATAATATACATACAAACATACCCCTGCTATTACACTTTTTTGCTTTCCTAGATATGATTACTGAATGAAAAATTTCTACCTGATACAAACAATATTTTTCATTAAGCCTCTGCATTTATTTGTTAGCCAAAATAATTTTTTAGTAGTAAGAGTAAATTGTTCCACAAAATTAATACCTCATCTCATGTACATAATGCAAAGCCCAAGATATTTAAAATGCCTCTTTCCCCTCCCAGAGAACAGAATTTCAGTATTATGGATTCAAAACTTCACAGGTTCCTTTATGCAAGCCACTGAAGACTCTTCTTCCACCTGCTCATATTGTTTGCCGCATTCCAATCAGAGAGAGAATTTGCGTCTCTGAACCAACAGATATAAAGTGCACGAGAACATCACAAAGTAATTACAAGTTTATGACATCATCTTAATATTACAAGGGAGAGAATGAAAGACCCAAGAGAAACTTGTGATTTCCCTTTTGGGAAAACATTAATGGATGCTTACAATCTGTTTTCTTTTGTTTTGATGTTACAACCAATAATATACTTTTATGTCTATAAATAAAGACTAAAGTTGAATAAATCCAACAAACCCCTGAGCCTGCAGCTTGGAATCTTGATTCACATTCAAGGCCAAGATTTATGAGTCACTTGCAGAGAATAAGTTGAAGCTGCAAGATTTGGGGGGAAATTATTCCACATGGCGATTATTTGGGGGAGTGATTATGCATGCACACCTGATCACGGTGTCACCTGCTCCAGCTCGTCCGACATGATAAAACATGGCAATTTTCTCTATTTCCCTTTGCTTGCACAACAGAAACTGATGTGCACCACCTCACACCATTCATTTTTAGATGTGCCTTCTTGTCAGAGGCATCCCTCTATTCCCACTTGAGTGCTGACTTCTGGAGGCGTTGTGTGCTGATTTATGTAAATGCCTTGATGACTGGAAAGGGAAATGAGAAACACCAACACTAATGACCAATAGTAGAAAAAACCAGCTTTACAGATAGATATTTCCTATCCTCATATGATGGGCTGTTTTCTCGGACATTTATCACCTCCACGCCCACCATCCACATGCTCACTTCACAAGTTTTAAATTACAGTTGAGGCCATTGGGAAAGTTCTCTTGGGCTTTCTCACCCAATTCTCCTCTATAGGGATGTCTTCAGAACAGGGAGGGCTTTCTTCTCTTTCGGGAGAGTTCCCTGAGTGTGCTACCTCCCCTTAAATACCTGCAACACTGGCCATGATGGGGCCTCACCACCTCCCCAGGCAGTTCACTTCAGTGCCTAATTGCCCTTACTGGGAAGAGATTTTTCCTAATGTCTCCTAACCGACATTTTCCCCTTTCCTTAGTTTCAAGCCGTTACTTCTTATTAGACCATTCTCAACTACTGCAAGCAATCTTCTCCTTTCCTTAAAATTATTATTGCTCAAATATTTGTAGACAGTTAGCATAGCCTTCCATCTCGCCAACTCCTTTTCCTGAAAGCTTTAAATGTTATGTTCCTTTAACCTTTCTTTATAGGTCATCTCTTCTAATTCTTTTATCTTTTTTGTCACCCTTCTCTGGGTTCTCTCTAATTTACAGTATTGATGTTCTCTTTATAATGAGGTGCCCCAAACAGTATGCCGTGCTCCATAAGTGGCTGCCAGGAGAGGCATAATTACAGGAACTCCATTTTCCTATAAGCAACACCCCCAGCCCCTGCCACCCCTGCCGTATATGCTGTGGGCCTCTGTAGAGCATTTGTCTTTTTCACAGCTGCACTACATTATCTAAATACACTATCAGTCCCAATTCCTTCTGCCATTTGTCTTGTGAAGACACATTCACCTAATCTGGTGTTTTTCTTTTCTTACTATGCATCCCGGTCCCCAAACCAGGATGGTTCACAACTTGAATCCAAAACTCCTTGGTCAATTAAAAAAGAAGGCTGTAACTCCTTCTGTTATCAAGCCTCGGGTTTATAATAAACTAGATACAGGTAATCGTTAGCTGTGACCCTTTTATTTACAACACCATCGGATTGGTTTTATTTTTACAGCATTGTTAGAGATTAAGAGCAAAGCTTCTGTCTTCATCACACTGGCTTTACTGTGGGTTAGGACCTACAGTGCCCCACTTCATTTCCTGAGACCCAAGCAATGAGCACAGAGTCATTTCTAGTAAGTTCTGACTCTGATTAAAAAACAATCTTTATGAAATAGAAGCTAATAAAATTGCTTTCCTAATTACCCTGAGCTAGTTCATTTCCCAGCAAATATAATAAAATAGAGTTACTTGGCTCGGATTCACAAAATCTGAACCCAAGCTCATTATTAAGGCATTTAGCAGGGAAAAAAGCATGTGTGCATAAGATGCTGTCCCATCAAGCAGAATGCAAGAAACCTTTTGAAGTTGAGACCTTTGAAGTTTGAAGTTATTGCTGCATTTTTTTTTAAATGCAGGTATTTCTGCTAGGAAAAAAATACATTGGAGTCATTTATATTAATGGAGCAGAGTGCTTATACTAGCGTAATCATTGGAAGAGGTTTTTTGTTGAGAACAGCAAATCTTTATTTAAGAAAAATATCTAGATCCTTTTACATTGTACTTGTTAATCTGTGGGGCTATTATACACAGCAGCAAGACTTTTACGCAACAGAATAGAGTAACTCATGTCCCAAGGCTATTTCTGCCATGACTTATGCCACTCACAAATCTCTTTCATCTGTTTAAAGCATGAGATTCTGATGACTATAAATGTATGAAAATGTTTGGGGATTGTTTTATTTTCCTCTAAATGTCCTATTATTCATTAACATGGACATGATTTGCTAATATTTCTAATGCAGTCATGAATACTCCACTAACAGAGGTTTAAAATGCTCCATTCCCAGGGGGAAAAATACAATTACTAAAATTAAGAAGAGCATATCTATTAACTAAAGGGGTGATATTTATATGGCAGAATCAGGTGGCCAAAGAATGAAATCTTTCTTCTGTCTGGCAAGATGACACATCGTGTCATTTTATGTGATGTCGCCAATAGAGTCGCAGCTCTGGGTAACCATCACACTAAAGTAAATACAGCCAGGACTGATTCACAAAAAGAGCCAAGTCCCCATAGCCAGTAATAGGGATGCTAAAGTCTTCTTTTCTCTTCTTTGGGTATTTGCCTGAAACCAATCTCTTAGCACTCAGTCTTGCAAATCTGAAATGGGGAAAGAAATTGCCTCTGTCTTCTACCAGGGAGTGCAGCTCTTCTTGGGAAAATTTGTGAAATTCCACCCCCTGGGCAAAAACCATGGCTTTTTGTCAATATGCCCCGGGTGGAAATCTGACATTTCCATAATGATATGACAGATTTCCATCTGGGAAAACTGCCTTCTGTTTTCACAATGAATTTGAAGCAAGAATGAAAAATCTTTCACTTTGTCTATAAAACTATTTAGAAGAAAAATATCTGTATTTCTCCTACCTTGAAATAATAGAGTGGGTATTAAATGACAAAAACCTGTAACTATTTTAAGTTCAATCAAATCATCAGCAATACTTAAAAAGAAAAAGAAGAAGGGAACTAGGTGGAGAATAAATCCTTCCGGACAAATTTGTTACTGTTTCTTGATTGTTGCTAGCAGATGAAAGGAATAATGTGTATCCAGCAATAAGTGAATATGCATAGATGGTATACAGCTGGAATTCAGGAAAAGATTGACAGAGGGCATCAGGAAGTCTATTTTGTGAAACTGGTTCTAATTGATTTGGATGGGAGTATTGTCATATGGATTGAAAATTTGCTGAAAGATGATAAACAAAGGGTAGCAATGAATGGAGAGCAAAGGGGATGACATTGGGGTTAATGTGAGTTTTGATCTCATTTCTTATTTTTCAGAAATGCAACAGGAGAGGAACAACCTGGAAAAATATGGAATATGCAAATGTACTAAATGAATGGTGTTACAGTTGCCGATGAGAACTGAAAACCTGAATTTTCTTAGAGAAGCGGGAGGTGAGGTCTGTGGAGAAAGGAGAGTATAAACATAAAATGGGCTTAGAGACGCTGGAGCCAGAACATTATAGGGGTAACTATCAAATACACAAAATGATTGAGCAGCTCCCTGGCTTTTGAAAATTCATCCCCTCTGAATAGTTTGAATTGCTGCTTGTGCTGTTTTGTTTGCCAGGGTTAGGGTGGGGTGCATTCTCCCTGGCCCTCCTCTTCTTGAAGTTGTGAAGTCCCTGACTGAGAACCAGGGAATCCAGGGCGGGTTGGGTTTTCTTTTTTCTGTGCAAAGTTAATTATCTCGAACTCTCTGAGAAATTCAGATTTTTCTTTAATCCGTTAAGAAAAACAAACCTTGTATTTTTGTATTTTCTTCCCACCCACTCGAGAAGCCCATGAGCTGCTGTGGTCATTTTTTGTCGTTAATGTGTCTTGTTGACGTTTTTAGTGAAACCTGTAGAGTAAGACTATCCTGGGAGCTTGAAAAGCAACCAACCAATTGAAAGTAAACACAAAAGAGGAGGGAATTTTAGAAAAAAATCAAAGGTGAAAGGAGTGGAGGAACTGATTTGCTCCGAAAGGAAAGTGTGTCCCGATGATTAACACCAGGTCGGCATGCTGAGAGAAAAACGACACAGACGCAGTGAGCGCGCGGCATCCGGTTTGCCGGCACATCCTAATGAGCACGATGGTCAAATGCCCTGGGTTTGCCATATGTTGTGGCCATATGCATATCTGGTGAACCAGATGCCCTGCTTTTTTTTCCCCATATTGCGCCATTTTTCTCACAGCATAAAGACATGGCTTAAGTGAGAAGCAGGAGGGGGTAGGGGGTAGGCAATGATAGCTTGTTATTCCAAAAGGTTGTAGGACAGAAAGCATCGGTAAATCCATCCCTGCTCTGATTCCATTCTCTAATTCCATTCTCAAATATTTGATAAGCACCTACTAGAAGAGTTTAGATCAAATCAGGGTAACAAATTCTTCTTGGGTTATTAAGGAAAGTTTAGAAGTACTCTTTGCAACTGTCATAATTTCTGTCAGAAAGCTCTCTAGTCATTTGGTTAAGAGGATTGGACACAGTTTGCCATTTCTAATGCTCATAAGCAGTCTAAGGATTACCATGGGACCATTTATGCACGGCAATCGTTCAAACTGTTTCCTTCACCTGGGGGACTCTTTCTCTTTTCCATTTCTACTTATTCTTCAATGTTCACTCATTCATTCATTCATTTATTAAGTACTTTTGACTGCCTTCTAAATTCATCTGGCACCATTCAAGACCCTGGGGATACCATAATGAGCAAAAACGACACAGTCTCTACCCTCAAGGAGCTTATAATCTAGTGGCACAGATGTTAATCAAATAATAAAATAATGCATCGTTACAACTGGGAGACATGCCGTCAAGGCAAAGTACCAGGAACCATGAAAGTGTGAACTAGGAAGACTAGGCCTAGTCTGGAACAACAAGTATGGGTCAGCTTGATGGCACCTCCTGGCAAGGACACCTTTCTGTTTCTGCAAGCCCAATATGCACGTGTTTCTCTCTCTCTCTCTTTCTCTTCCCCTTTCCCCACCCCACCCAACTGACCCCCGTCTCTCTCTCTCAGAATCCTATAGCACATTGTTAAGCTCTTAACAGAGTTCATTTGTGTTATTTACAAATTTTTTCTGACTTTCCTAATCCTCAACAACATACTTCACATCACCCACCTCTGCATTCTTAACAGTGCTTTCCCTACTCAATAAATATTAGTTGAAGTGCATTGACATCTCAATGACTCATCAACAGAGAAGAGAAATATGACTAGTATAAAATGTCAGATAATCCAAAAATCTCATGGCTAAATTTTACCACGTCTCAGGCTCACAGCACTACCTTGGTACCTATCAAAGTTTCTGTTTATTTGTCCATGTATCCATCTTCTCCACTAGCTTGTGAGTTCTGGAGAGAGGGGATTGGTTCTTCATGAAGGGTGTCAGGTTTAAGCTGAGTTTAGAAGATAAATATATGGACGAGTCTCGTACAGTGTTTGGCACTTAGTGGATTCTTAAGACATGCTTATGAAACAAGTTCCTCAAGATATAAGTGAAATAATTTTCACTCCCAGTTAGGTGTCCTCCCTCTTAATGCTTGCCCTAGGCCTTTTGCCTTCCAAATGCCTCACTGTTTTGGGGCACATAATGGGTAATCAACAGATACTTACTGATTTAGAGGTTGAACCTGGACCTCAGCAGTGCACCACTTCAGGGGACACCATTGTCACTGTGGTCTATGGAAATGGGGCTTCCCTAGAGCACCGTGTAGATTAGTGTGGATAGTGTCCCTGCAGTTGGGAAACACAGAGGCACCAAGTTCAAACTTCTCATCTCACAGAGAAAAAGAGTTAAGGGAACTCCCTCAATTTCCACAACAAGCTTGTGGCATAAATGCAGTTATTCTTCTGACTCTCCGGTCACTACAACTAGTTGGCTTGTAGGTTTAAAATAAAATTGAATTTAAAATTATTTATTTTGAGCATCTCTTGACTTTCCTTGAAGGGAGTCTAGCCACCCTAGAGTACCAAGACAGTAAGGCTTGGAATGCCTACTTAACTGAATTTCTGTTGTGAACCAGAGTCAACATACTCAAAAATCAGCCCTATAAGTAGTCCCTTACATGTGGCAATTACCCCAAGACCAATAGTAAAAAGCCTGATATTTTTTTTCTTTAGCCAAATACCTCCTGAAAAAATAGAGAGAGAAATTGACTAAGGAAAATGACTGAAGGCTTGACTTAGGTATGATCCAGATATATTTATATACATTGCTTTTTAGAGACATGATCTACCTATGTTGCCCAGGCTGGAATGCAGGAATGCAATGGCTATTCATAGGCATGATCATAGCTCACTGTAACCTCAAACTTTCAGCCTCAAGGGATCCTCCCACCCCTGCCTCCCAAGTAGCTAGGACTACAGGCACATGCCACCATGTCTGGCTTTATATTTATCTTTGTTCATCCCCATCATAGAATGAGCAAACAGAAGGGTATGTACTCAGGTAGCGTAGCAGGTGGCCACTTCAGATCTCCTCTGAAGTCTTGGGTTTATGAGCAATGGCCTCTGAATAAGATTTCCTACTCAGAATGTGAGAGAAACAATAACCAAAGCCTCAAAACAAAGAGAATGAGTCTATTTACAGAAAAGCACAAGTTGTATAATGTGGTATTTTTTGAATTTTTGAAGGAAACTAAAATTAGAGTAAGTACAATCAGGTTTTCATTCCACCTTAAATCCCCAAGAAGATGTTTCCTTTTCTTCAGGTCTGAGTTCAGGGTGACATCCCAGCCCCATCCCATTAAGCCCAAGTGAAGACACAATCCAGGCCTCTGTGTCTTCTGTTCCCTCCTTCAATCCTGCAAGGAAAAGTTTCCTTAGTGAACAGGACTCTGCAGATCAAGTATTGACCCTACCCTTGGCAGATTCTAAAATGAGGCCTCTGTATATCTATATCCTTCAGGTACTTGCAAAATGTGAGAGAGGCCGCATTTGATTTTCAGTAAATGGGTCATTTTTCAATTCCTAATTTAGAAAACTCATTCTTAATATTTTCCTGCTCTGAGGATCTGGCAGGGGGGTGGATCAGGGGAATGTCAGGAGAAATATGATTCCATAAGTTTAAAAACATACTTAAATTATTGTGTTCTATTTTTTAAGTCCTTCCATGATGCATCTATGTAACTGAGTTGGTTTCTGAACACTTTCATTTGGTTTCTTAATTGGATATTTTACAGATCTTGTGATACATGTTCAATATGTCTAGGGAGAAAAATCTAACTAGCCAATAACATCAAAATAGGACTGAAACCAGGAGAGAATCTCTTCCACCTGCACTCTTCCTGTTCTACTTTGCTGTACTTTTGTGTGTGTGTGAGTAGGGGTGAGGGGGTGAGGGTAAAAAAGGGTAAAGACCCAGGCTCTACACCAGCAAAATAAATTAGGGAACTGAGGCAGCTAGTGCAATAATTGAGTTCAAAAAAATTGGGTGACCTGAATTTTGCAGACTGTAAGTCTAATAAGCACTCTTACCTGCTAATGGTTCTATTCTCCATGCCCTTGTCAGTTTGGGATTTCTAAGTCAGCTCTCTTTAGACTGAGAGTTTAGGTTTGGGATCAGGTTGTTAACAGTGTAGTCATTGCATGTGGAGTAGAAGAAGGGGAAAGAGATGCCTTTCCCTCCATGGACAGAGCCAAGAAATCCAAACAGCCAAAGTGCTGCAAAGAAATAAAGAGGATGTTTCTAATATGGAGCTAGACAAATGCAAATGGCCAATTTTAGTTATGTTGCCTGTTGGCAGGCAGTACTGGTGCCTAGCATTGTACCAAATGCAGCACATGAATACACACTGTCACCTGGAGAAAGGAAGTGAAAGCAAGTCAGGGTCCCAGCAGGAAACAGAGTTGTCTCCAGATGATTTGAACAAAGAGACTTTAATGAAGGGGCTGCTAACAGAGGAGTGAGTAGAGTCAAGAAAACAAACAAGGGAGGAGGAATGGGCAGAGAAGCACATAGAGACTCAGGTTAATGGAGGCCCCAGGACTGATGGAACAGGGGTAGGAAATAGTGTCCTGAGACTAGTGAGAGCTGCACCAAGGGAGAGGGACCAGGAAGCAGGAGCTGGAGTGATGCAGAGATGCCACTGCCTTCAGAGGTGTGCCCTTAAGGAAGCGGGAAAGTGGGAACACCAACCTTCTCTTTGCTCCTTCACTCTAGTCCCTGCCAGCATATTCCATTGGCCAAATCCACGCCGGAGCCAGGGTCAGCCTCCTCGGACACAGAGAAGTGTGTAAAGGATGTAGTATGGATTCAGGGGTGGGAAATAAATGAAGAAAAACTGGCTCCATCAGCAACATTCTTTAGATCATGGTACATTGAGCAATGGCTGGTGCTTCCACCTACTTCAGGTGTGCCCCCTACATTTTCTGTCAACCGTGTCTACATGACCCTCATCCAGCACTGTGCCAGCTCCACATCCAGCCTTCACAGTCTCCTCTTTATTCCATGTCTCTCCTTCAAAAGCCAGTCTTTGTCAAGCCTCGTCTGACCTATTGTCCTCTCTTAAGTCTCAATTCTCCTTACTCTCATAGCTCTTAGCAAACTATAAAGCCTGCTATGAGCAGTTGATAATTATTCACTAAGTCTGTATTTTTTATTCACCAAATGATTAGTTATTGAGATTTATTAGGTACCAGGCATTATACTCCCTGCTGAGGACACAATGGTGTGTAAAAAGGACAGACTGCCTCCCCTCTGGAGCTTTCAGTCAAGTAAGATAAAGAATGGTGAATGGAATCATCATAAAAATACACATGTGACTGCAAACTTTGTTGAGTGCTATAAATAAAAAGTGCAAAGTGCCTTAAGACTGTATGGCAGGCAGTCTGTAGGTTGTGAATGACTTTCTGAAAGAGTGAGGACTGATTTGAGAGGGGAATTCTGAATCACTGAGTTAGAATTCACTAGACAAATGAAAGGTTGGGGAAGAGATGGAGAGTGGGGCTGCCAATGGAAATAGCATGTGCAAAGGCCCTGAGGTAGGCAGAGTTGTGTTGTTTTTTGATGAAATAATGGGAGACCCATGGGGTGGGCCCTGGCAAGCCAGGCAGAGCCAGCTCAGTAAAGCAGGAACCCCACTTGAACAGAACCATGGCCATATTTGACCAAACTTCTAGAAACTTAAAGTTCTGCAGAGAATAAACATAAGGCTTCAGCCTCTTTTAAATGCAATCCATGTTTCACCACTGAAGCCTTATAAAGATCACATTAATTCTCTCCAAATCACCTTTCCAACAGTCATTGATTTGCTGAATTTTGTTAAACAGCCCATTTCCCAAGGCAGAGAAAATATTGAATCGACAGGTCTCTGAGATATAGTATTCTGTGAGCTCCTTATATTACCTGATTATCCAAATAACTGGGAGTCCAAAGGACTGAAGTTGTTTGAAAGAATAATTAAGAATTTAATCTTACTGTGTTTTCCTTATCTAGTTTTTATTTGTTCGCTTGTGGGCTCTTTTGGTTAGTTTGGTTTCAAGTTTGTTTCTGCATTTAATCATGAAACAAATTTTGTAAATGAGTCAGAGGAGTGAGACGTAGTGGACTTTTGAAAGGTATCAGGGATAAGTGAGGGAAGATAAGAGTAGTGGATGATACACTCTTGCTCACTGCCTTGTTTTCCCTGAGCTCCAAAGATCACAGTCAACTTCTCAAACCAAAGCTGTTTATTACCTCGTACTCCCTCTGCTGGTCTCAGGCTCTCAGAACCCAGGTGTTTAGAGAGGTGAGTCTCTCCAAATTCTGCCCACACCTTTCCAGCACTTCCAGGAGGCCTCCCTACCCCAATCCTCAACGTCGAGTACCTAGAAAACTGGAATTCTCCTTTGTCTGAACCCCTGAAGGTGGGCTGTCTTTGCCACTTGATGTAGCACTTAATTGCAAATCCTCTGTGCTCTCTTTTTAAAACAAATATCTCCCCTTTGACCAGTTCATAAGTTTCTCCAGGTCACTTACCATAGCTCAGGCTTTTCCCGAACCCGAAAAAACCCAGCTCAAAACTGGACAAAATCGTGGTAAGTTAACCATAAAAATGAATGATGTGGTGAGTCTGAAAAAAATTAGCAATTGAGAATAAAAAGCATAGCCATGTCCAACCTTTTTAAAAAGAAGACATAACAGATAACATATTGTACAATTATCTTTGTCTTCAGATGTTCAATTAACATCTCTAGGCTAACAATTTTTTTTAGCTGGAAAAGACATTCCATTCTTCCTTCTCCTCCCTTTCAGGTACTTTTTCCTACTTCTAATGGAGAGACACAACTTTTTGATCAAGAGCGTATATATAAACACAGCATGCACGCATATACATGCATGCCTGCACACACGTATGCACACACACACACACACACACACACCCCTCTGAACTCTTTTTTCCTTTAAAAGGCAAAGCTCCTTTTAAACATAACGAACATTCCATGTCCAAGGGAAGACCACAGCAGCACACCAGACCAGCCAGATGGAATGGGCTCCCATTTCTCTGGGGTGGAGCCCCTTCATGCTTTCTGTCCTCACCCCAACACCTCAGGTTATGGTTTCTTTTTTGCTGATACAAGCTCTGGAGGTGTCCCCACGGAGACATAAAAAGGCTTCTGGTTTCTACTTAATAAGGAAACCTGAAAATATACAAGACCCTAAATGCATGGCCTCTGAGAGAATTTTCCCATGGGCCACATCCAGGTGTAAGAAATAATTAGGAAGGGTACAACTGTACTTGTATTAAATTTGATATTACATTTACATGCGTGCAAAACACTGGCCCATTCTCAGCCCAACTTTTTAAATTATGCCTGTTTGTTTTTCTTTTTCACCTATACAATGCTAATGCAATGGTTTTGTGCTCTGTACTTTACTGAGTTTGTTCACATCATTTTTTTGCTTGATCTTCAAAATATCCTTGGACAGCAGGCATGTGAAAGACGATAAGTGGCTTGCCCAAGGTCATGTAGCTCATTAGTGGCACCACCAAGGCTAGAATATTAATAGTCATCTTTACCCAACTGCCTATCTTAATGCATATCTCTAATGCCAGAAATATAAATTACAAAGTATGGGACAGCTGAGTCAAGGAGAGAATATATCCAAGCCTTTCGAGAGCCAACAATACCCCTTGCAAACATCCAAATCATCACTAAGCTTCATGGTTAGAATCCCTTTCCAATTGGAGTGTTCCTATCCTCGTGGCACAAATCACGGTACTTTCTATTTTTCTGATTTTCCACAAGAACTGAAAAAGGAAGGGATGCTTATAAAGTACTTGGAAAGCCCTAAGTCATAAGTGCCATGCTAATGATGTCAGCATCCATTGCAAGGTAGACTGTTTTATATCAAGCAATTGTAAATACTGGTGGCATCTGTAATCTCCAACAAGAGCAACTTACGGGTTCTGTTCTCAACTTTGATTTTGACTTGTTTCTGGGCCAGTAACTTAGATCCCTACCCTTACCTTAATGCACTTTTTATAGTTTAATTTCCTTTATGTGGCGCTGTTTGGAGTTGGAATTTTTTTTAAAGCTATATGACTCAATTGAAATCAGATTTTCCGTAAAGAAATCAAGCAGATCACAGAGGCGTCCAATCTGAAAACTCTGCCCCATCGCCTGTGGTCATTCCATAGAGAATCATATTTCCCCTTTTTACCCTTTTGTGTATACCTGAATGATTTGTTTGCCTCAGCTTTACGATGCTGCAGTACTGGGGTTGATGAATAAAGCCTCCTGAAAACACATAGAATGTATCAGTATCACCCACAAAAGCTTTGTAGGTGGGACATTTATTTCAGTCTCTATTTAGTCCTTTCTGGTAATACTGGCTCTCCTTCCTTCCATGATTAGGGCTGCCGAAATATGAACATAGACAGAGGGACCTCTAAGGAATCTGTTCATTGCACACAGGGCCAGCATGCAGTACTTATGAAGTGGCTATAGTGCCTCTTCCCCAGTGATTTCTCTGATGTGGCCATAGCATGAAATTCTCAGGAAGAGCTTCATTTTTGGAAAGAGGACGAGGCAGAGAGAACCCCCAGAGAAGGTGATCATGAAGAAGAGAAAGCCCAGAGGGAACAATAGGTCCTGCCTCTTCCTACCTAACTGACCTTGGGAAAATTACTTAATCTCTATGGGATTATCTCTTTTCTTTTCATCTGTAAAGTGGGAAATACTCTAGAAACCACCTCATAGCATTTCTGTGTGTATCGAATGAATAACACATAAGCAGAGAACCTAGGGTTCTGTGGGGTGCCCAAGCTAGCTTTGGCAATGATAATGCTACTGCAGGGGCAGCTCCAGGACTACAGCTGGTTGGGGAAGCAATGGAGATATAGAGAGGCAAGAGCATGCCAGGGACAAGGTCTGCTTCCATGACATTGCCTAGGGGGAGCTCTGGGGATGCTCGGCTCTCAGTGATGAATTAATGAGTTAATGAGATCAGACATGCTGTATATACACCATGTTCATTTTTCTTTAAAGTTTCCATGAGTGGACCAAGGCTGGTGGAAAAAAAATTTTTCTAATATCATTTGCAGTAAATGTCTACCATGCCACACATTCAGTTATTTCGAGGGGAAGGAAAGAGCTGTAAGACAATAGATAAGTTATGGATTAACAAGGGAGAAGTTTATGTTATTTTTCCTTGAGTAAGATGCCTGTATTTACTGCATCATTTTAAGAAATCCTGTCTCTGGGATAAAAATGTCTTGGCTCTTGAGTTGGAAATGAGGAGAGGGTATGAGGAGGAGTGAGAATTCTTAGAATTAATCTTATTTAAAGAACAAAGCCATGTTTAATTGCTCTTATTATTTTTGAATGAAGATCCTCACAAATCTTTCAGTGACTCATTGATGGTTACAGATATTGCTATGAATTTTCTGCATATGTGCAAGTTTCAGGAGAACACAAAAAATTCAAAAGGTACAATGCCCTTTCTCCTCTCCTCCATCTCCATTTTTAAAAAAATCCCTAGGCTGAAGATACAATAAATTGTACCTATTGTACAGAAAAGGGACATTTTATTTTAACTTTTGTTTGTCTTTTTTAGAGTCAAATTGCACTACTGTACTTTAAAATCTGGCAACAGGTTTCTGATACTCGATATAACAACCTCAGTATATTAATTAGTTTTCAAGACCCCTAAGTAATCAAAATCTAGTCGTTCAAGGTCACAGTTTGACTTATTTACAATTGACAAATAACTTGGCAAACTCTGCACTGAGCCACTCCATACAATAGAAAATATATTGTCACTCAACTTAACAAAAGAATCTTTCTTTGCCATCTCACTACAATGGCCCTGCAAATGAACATCGCCTGAATAAAATCCTAACCACATTTTCACTCTCATTAACCACAGTAGGGTAGCACACAATTTGCCTGGCTCCTGCTTAGACCACTGTGCACCATTTTAGTAGCAGCAGTTTGATGGGTTTTATGGCAGGTGATATATGGAGTGGGAGTTTCGGGAGTCGTAAACAGAAGGCACTGTGTATCACAATGTGGTTTAGGGATATAATGACTGTGTTGTAAAGCAAGGGATGACAATACTGCACTAGGCTTGGGGTACTGAACCAATAGACCAAACAGCTCAACATAACTCAAGTAAGAATGAAAATATCCTAGGAAGGAGTGTGTGTGTGTGTGTCTCTGTGTGTGTGTGTGCCTTCTTCTAGCTTTCATTAATTACTTCTGATGAATTTGAATAAGAGATACTAAAACCGAAATAAATCTGCGTCTCTCTGGGAAAATACAACATTTCTCTTTCCTTCTAGTGCAATCTATTTCTGCCTCCTCTGTCCAACCCTTAACCACTTTCACTGGCAGAATAATTAGGTAAACAGCTAGTCCTGGTACAAGGAAAAAAATAGTAGAAATTTAGGAAGATTGATGCAGAGGAGAAAATATTACCAAAATAAACTTTCTTTCCTTTCTAGGAGAACTCATCTCCTATGGCAGGGGGTCAAATTATGTCTGACCTAACAGCTACCCCTTCTGCCCAGAGAGCAGAAAGAGCTTGCAGGGTTGTAGCCAGTCTCAGGGTCCCCACTACTGACATCCCTGGGTGTCCTGGATCTGATTGTCTCTAAGTCACTTGAAGTCACTGTCCCCCGGAAGACTCTGGCGTCCACCAAACAGAGAAGAGCAACATGTGATCTTCAAAGAAAACAATGTTGGACCCACAAATGAGGACTTGTGGCTACTCACTTGCTGTGTGACCTTGGCCATCTCAAGAAACTTCTCTGAGTTTCCCTTTCCTTTTGGCATACTATCCTATCTTCCTGACTTATGGTGGGAATCACACCAGGTAGCAGTTTGCAATTGGAAAGCAATAAGCCAGTATAAATCATCATTCTTATCATCATCATGTCATCACCATCACTATCACAGCAGCATAATGTGCGGAGATATTATTATGTGTTTTGTTCTAACTGTATTTCCCCCTCCTTGGTTCCCAATGAGTAGCCAAGTCCTTTGCATTCCTCACTTTAGAGGAGGATTTTAAAAGTTGAAAGTAGAAGTTGCCTGCAGAGAAGTCCCTACCAGGCTTTTTCTTCTAAAAGTTTGCACTCTTTGAAGCACAGGGAAAGAAAAAAATGCCTTTGAATTTGGAGATTCCCCAAGACTGAGAAGGTAGCCTGTAGGTTTAGAGAGAAGTTAGAATCTAGGACTCTTGCAATGCCATGCAGAGGCTATAGGCCTCTGGCTGGGTGTTGGCATAATGAAATTAAAGAGGCTTAGCCTAGACAGGAAGGCCCCCGGCCTTGGCAAAAGCATGGTGCTGAGGAAGCACTGCATTCAAGAGTTCAAGGAGCCAATGCAGATTAGGGTGAGCAGCGCCCAGGGTGGACTGATACCAGAGGGCCTCAGGAACTGTCTTCACCCCTACCCTTTACCAAAAAGAGTGAGGCAGCATTTCTCATCAACCTGAGCTAAATCAAACTTAATTGATTTAAATAAAATAATGTCACACATCTGCATTTGTGGCACACCTCAGACCTACTTTGCTATAACCTTGGATAATTGGATCAAGATGGGCAGTAGACATCAACCAAGGTTTAAATTATCTAGTACTAGTCCACAGTAACACTCCCATCCTTATTTAGTTCACATTTGCAAATTACTCCTTTGAAGATTTGACACAACTGAGGACACTCAAAAATAATACACCACGCCCTCAGGAAATCCCAAAAAGGAATTACAAGAACAAAGACAGCACCTCTAGAAAGAGTTCCAGCCTCCCAGGGGAAGCGCTAGGAGAACACCTTCCTTTGAAATGCTGAAGTTCCAATGCACTTTTAAAAAAATCCCCCTAGCATTCCCTCATCCACATCCACCCTTTTTATTTGCAGGACCAGAATGGAGACAGGTCCTGCTGCACCTCAGCCCACCCCGAGGCTCATGTCCTGATGCCAGACTCCAGCCAGGCATGTAGCACAGTCTATGTGGGTCTGCTGAAGCTGTCACTTCATTTCCTCCTTTCTCCTTAACAAGGAAATGACTGACCCACGTGTACCACATATCTATTTATCAGCAGATCATAAGCCCAGTCTTCTGAGATCTTGTGACAGGTCCCATTAGCTATGAGCTACCCAATAATGTGTATAATCAGTTGTTAATGGCAATATGCTATTCTGTGATAACTGGGCCATTAGTGAGTGTCAGTGCTACCTCAAGCAGGCAGTCCTCCATCTGACTGATACCTGGCTTTAGGGATGCTGAATGCTCATTTCCATTTGTGATGATTCTCCTGCAGGTAAGGGGTAGGGTGGGTGTCTTCCTAAATTACCCATTCTGGATACTTCGTGCCCCTTTAAAATTTCTGTTTCAGACCTCTATAGTAAAAAGACTCTTGGGAATTTGGGTTATAAGTAGAAATAATATGCCATTTGAAATGATATACAAAGTCCAAAAGCAAATACACAGGTCCCTCTGACCCTCAAGGTACCTTCAGTCACAACAAGATAACCAGCACTTTGGGAACAATGCTAAAATTCCAAGTCCTTCTAAAGGCAGATCTTCTCAATACCATTCCACATAAAAATGCCTTATAAGGGTTTAGCTATAGAAGTCTCTTTTTCTTTCTTTCTTTTTCTTTTCTTTTTTTTTTTTTTTTTTTTTTTGGCTATGGAGAAACTAGAAACTTCAACAAGAAGTCACAGAGTTTACAGTTACACACACACACACACTCCACACTTCTCTACCACCCAAAACTTGGGTCAGATTCTCCGTGCTCATTTCAAAACTTCCTCAGCTTCCTTTATATATGCTTTCCATCTCATTTCATTTAAGAACCGAGGGCAAAAAGTTCCAAAATCCTCAGGCACATGGGAAATGTGCAAAACTCCACCTTATTACATTTTCCTTTCATGCTCACCACAAAACCTGTGCCCATCACCCAAACAGAACAAGCTCCAACCTCAGCCCAAACTCAGTGGCTTTGGAAGTGTTTGCTAGCCTAGAACTTCATAGGTCAGAATTTGATTTATTTGGGAAAGGAAGATTTCACTGAACCTAGAAATCTGTCGGCCATATCCAGCCGATGCCCAGGTGATTTACATCCATGCAACAGCCCAGCACTGCCTATCAAAGGCCCTCGAGTTTTTACTGCTGCTTCCATAAAAAGGAAATTTAGCACTAAGGACTTGCCAAAGGGTCATCACATGTTGTTGGAGAGAAATAAAGAATGAGATGTTTGTAAAGTGCAGGGAGAAAGTATAAGGTTCAGCTTACACAATCCCTCCAGTTCTGGCTGCCAGGAAATCGGGGCCTGGGTCTATCCTTTCCAAAAATGCCACTTCCTCAGAGTCACTGAGGAAACAGAGGTACACCCAGGCCTTGGAGGGGTAATTCCTTACCAAGCTTAGCATCCTAGGGAAATGACAACAACCCTGGTCCAATCTCACCCCAGAAGAGAAAGCTTGGGTTTGGCGTGTCAAAACATGGCAGGAGTGGGATGGAGAGGCTAAACTTCTGATCATGAATGGCCTAAAACATCAAGATACAGTGTTCAAGTTCCTCTCCCAAGGAGAGGTCCTATACCAACCTCAATGGATACTGGACATCCCAGCACAACTGTGTAACAGTAAAATGGTAGAGAAGATGAGAATGTGGGGAATTGCTTCTCCCTGGGCAGCACTTCAGGGACTCATTCATTCAGGGAAAAACTCTCAGGGTCCACTAAATGCAACACTCTGCACTGAGGATGCAGAGATGAACCAACCGAGTGCCACCTCTACACTCCCAAACCCTGTAGAAGAATGAAGACCCCTCCTGACTTGAGGGGTTAGCCCAAGGGATGGGTCTGTTTAGGGAAAATCTGAGCCATGCCCAGATAAGAGGACTCAGCTGTTGATGCCTCCTGATGAGCCAGTACTGTTATACAATCCCATGCCCTGATTCTGCTGTAGTCTCTGCTGTTCATTAATGTGCCCATTCACTCATGCATGCATGCATTTAGTCAGTCAATGAATACTTATTTGGCGCCTAGTATATTCTAAACAGCATATTATACTCTAGAGACATAATGCCGAGCAAATGAAAACATGATTCTTGCTTTCATAGAGCTTATTAACCAATGATTTGCACGTAAATAAGGAATTTCAACTTTGTAAGTGCCACAGTGGAGAAACTGATGGTGCTCTACAAGGGCCTAAAACAGAAAGGGAAGATTGACCTGATCAGGAGATCGGGGATAATTTCCCTGATGCTTGACTTGTGATTGGGAGGATGAACTGTTAGGTAGATCAAAGGAGGGGGAAGAGTGCCCCAGGCAGAGGCAACAGCAGTCACAAGAGCTGGGTGCATTGTGCTGGGGACTAGGGACTGAAGGAAGGCCAGTGATGTTGAAGCACAGCACAGAGATCCTGGCAAAAGACATGGCAGTAGGACACGTAGAGTTTGGCCACACTCAATAAGGAATTTCAGTTTTGTCCTAAGAATCATGAAAAGTTTTTTGGGCTGACATATGATCATATTGATTTTTTTTAAAGTCCCTCTGGATGCAGGATGAAAAAAAAGAAAGGATGGAAGCAGTATGAAAGCAGAGATATCACTTTGGGGTCTTTTCCAGTCCAAGCAAAAGATGATTTGGGGTGGTGAAGTGTGGAGCTGAAGGTGGAAATGAAGAAAAAAGTAAATGCTTTGAGAGGTAAAAGCAAGGATTGAAATATACGGAGTGACAGGTTGTCGAAATGGCCTCTAGATTTTTGGTTTGATTTCCTGGAAAGACAGCTGGCCAAACCACAGTCTACCTTGTGGTCATGATCTGTGTTCACCACCATGTCTCGGCTTGCCTGACCCTTTTTCAACCTGTCTCTGCTCAGTTTCTTGCCTTCAACCTCAGCAATGAACTCATTGGTCTCAATCTCAACTCGCTGGAGCAGGTGTTCTTCTGATGCTCTTCAGTGATTCACCTGGCTGCACATACCATGATGTCTGCACGCCTCTTGCTTGGGTTCTGTGAGCATCTCTCATCACCACCTCTCCTCTCCCACCTCGACTTCAACTGACCAGATCTCTCCAGCGTGAGTTGCTCTACATCTGCCCCCTACCATCTTGGCCTATGACAGAAGGAAAGATGCTCATCCCTGGCTACTTGCAAAGCCTTATCCTTGGTAGATAATATTGTGCTTTCAGGGCTGGGCAAAAAATGAGTTACCTCTCACTTACACAGTGATGGAGGAATCGGTAATGACACTATTCATTGAACTACTGTTTACTGAATTTAAGTACTGTGCATAGTTTAAACATTTTTAACTTCACAATAATGCCATGAGGAAAATATTATTATTCCGGTTTACAGATGAGGAAACTGAGGCACAAATAAGTGATTAGCCCAAGGTCACATGGCTAATAATGGAAAAAGTGAGTTTCAGCCCAGGCAGTCTGACTCTGAAGCTATTTCTCTTAGTCAGTATCCTCTAGTGCCAGAGACAGATTCCAATCTGCCTGACGCATGTGCTCAGGCACTCCCATACTCTCAAGACTGGCTATAGGTCTTGAACCCCTCTGGGTCCAGCCATATTACCATAGTTACAAAACAGGAATCATCAAGTGACTCCCAGAAATAAAGCCTTTCATGTGCAGAACCAAAAGTTGAGAGTCATTTGTTTCTAATTAATTTCTACTGTCCTTGGATATCAGCCTTTGCTATGGTTATCTCTAACTTTCTTTGGGAAATTCGATCTCAGTAGTAACAGGGGCTATGAAATAATGTGAAGCTGTTTGTTCCTCACACTAAATAACCTCACACGGCTGCACATTTTAGTTGGCTTATCTATTTATTGACTCCCTCTCACCCTCACCTCTTAGTTTTCACACCTCAAGGCTACCACCCACTGTATTTCTCAAAACTTCCTTTCCCTCGTGGAATTCACTGATATTAATCTGTTGTTCCCAACTGGAAAAAATCAGGAGATTTTCCAGGAAGAAACATACTACTCTGAATAAGAGGACAGCTGCCTTCTTTGTTGTATTTTGTATTTTGTATAATAAATCATGTCAAATTGGGGTAGTTCTCCTCCACTCCAATGGTACAAAATGCATAAGCTTGAGGACATCTAGTCATTTTGCATATTAGGTTATTTTTAATATTAATAAAAATGACAAATACTTATTTCACATTCTACAATATGCTAGACATTTTGATGGGCACTTTGTAGGCACTGACTTAATTATTGTATCAACCTTATTTTCTAGATATAATTAATATTATTTTATAGACAAGGAACACTTCAAACTTGGAAGAACTTTATGGAGTAACAGAGATCTGGATATGCTCATAGGCCAATCAAATGACAATTGAGACTAATTTGGAAGCTATATTAGCTAGATTGTAGGATTCAGCAAATAAGTGAGTATGTTAATGTTATTAGGAACCCATACCTTTAATATAAGAATAAAAGAATGACATAAATAAAATCAAATAAGTTAATTAAAAACTTGTAAGCTTACATCTGAATGATACAGCTAGATAGATAGACAGATTCACAGACAGGGCTGAAAAGCAATGATGGCTCAAAGGATGAACATCCCCAGAACTTAGATCTACTTATGAACCCAACTGTTTAAAAATAGAACCAGAGTTCCTTAGAGAAATTATAATATATTATATTATAATATAATATAAATATATTGTAATATAATATAAATAATATATATTTTATATATAAATATATAGTAAATATTATACTATAAATTATATATCATATTATACTATATAGTATATAATACTAATAGATTTTTTATTTATTATACTATAGTATGCTATATATTATATGTTATATAGTATATATACTATATATTATATATAATCTATACATATACTACATATAATCTATATATACAGTATATATAATATATATTATATATAATACAGCATATATAATATATATTATCTATTATATATATTATATATAATATAGATATATACTAGGAGTAAGTCGGATATTTCTCAGTTACAGAAATCTAAAGAAACATCATTACCAAATGCAATGCATAAACCTTGATTGAATCCTGGTACCAAAATTTTACTAGCTATAAATAACACCTTGGAAGCTTAAGGAATTATTCTAAGATATGGTAATGGTAATATGATTATTTAAAAGGACGTTCTCATTTTTAGGAGGTACATTCAGAAGTATTTAGAGTGAAGTGTCATGACATCTGCAACTTACTTTCAAATAATTTAGTAAATATATGTGTGTGTCTGTGTGTGTGTGTGTGGTGTGTGTGTGTGTTTGTGTAGATATTTACAGATAGGGCAAGTAACGATTTTTGAAACTTTGTGGTCATTGTACAATTCTTCCAACTTTTCTATATGCTTGAAAATGTTCATAATAAAAAGATAGGGGAAAACTCTTCCTCAGATCTCACCCCAAAGCAACCTGACAAGTCAGTCTGCTTCCAACGGTGGTCTTATCTCTAAAATAATATGATCAACTCTCTGAAAGATTGGAGAGAGTTATTATGGTACCACTGAGGATTGGGCATAGTTGAAGAAAAACTTTCTTATACAACAGCAAGAAAGTATTTGTAGCATGAATTTAAAAAGTGTAATCTGAATATTGCCTAAGCTTCAAGTTTATAGGCTCTAACTTAAGATGCTCTAGGTTTGTCCCTGATTCTACAGGCACAGTACCCACCACCTGCCAGGTACTCACTTGCAGTTGCCAAAGTGAATGTATGTACTGGGGACAAGAGGAGATAAGAGATTTCCCATATCATTAAATCAGCTGTGTATCCCTTAGTTTTAAAAAAAATAGTGAATGGATGAATGCTTAAGAATGCATGGCTATGTAATATAATGACTCCTCTCTCATTTATAAAACCATGATGGTATGATTGATTTTATTAGTCAAAAGTACCCTTTCCTTCCCCTGTCATGTGACTTGCTGTGCCTCTCAGCAAGCAGAGAATCTTCCCTGCCCCACTATCAGGCTTGGCCATGATTTCCTTTGGCCAGTGGCATCTGCATGCATGTGATATACATAACATCCAAGCAGTTACAGAAATCTAAAGAAACATCATAAACAAATGCAATATATAAACCTTGATTGAATGCTGGTACCAAAACTTAACTAGCTATAAATGACACCTTGGAAGCTTAAGGTATGGTAATGGTAATATGATTATTTAAAAGACTGTTCTCATTTTTAAGAGGTGCATTCAGAAGTATTTAGGGTGAAGTGTCATAACGTCTGCACCTTACTTTCAAATGATTCAGTAAATATATGTGTGTGTCTAAATGGGTGTGTGTTTGAAAGTTATTACAAAGTTCAGCTGGTCTTGTGTTTTTCTTGCACTGTTCCACCATGAGTTCATATCCAAGATAAGGACAGCTCCTTTAACCAGGGTCCCAGGATGAGAAAGCCCATGAATGGACCCATAGTTGACCTTCAGCTTGGAGCAGAGCTGCAACCAACCTGCAGCCCTCATGTAATGGGAATGTGAAAGAAATGCCTTACATTATAGGCCACTGTTAGCCTATAATGTTAGCATGGTAGGAGGGGGGTTTTTACACAGCAATGGCTAACTAGCACAGATGATAGTAACAGTATTACCTTGCAGGGTTGTTGTGTGGATCAAATAACACCTAAAAGGCAGACAGCATGGCATTTGACTTAGAGTAGATGCCTAGAAACTATAAGTATAACTGTTGTTATAAACAGGTATTAGTCTCACTACCCTTCTCAGGCAAGCTCTGTTTCTCTAGAGTCATCCACACCCATGCCAAGGACACTGACCCACCATGTTGCTGATACTTGTCTTGAGCCTCTAACACACTGATGCCAAGTCACTATAGATCTCCCCAACACTTTGTGCAGTGTCTTCTCTCTGCCACCGCCCCATGTGCTATCATAGTCTGCTTTGTATCGTCTGTATTTCACGCTTCTACAAATGTCTGCACAGTGGCCAACCCGACACCTAGGGGGTGGCACTGACCCACCTGTCACCTCTATCACCCTTGACACCCACTTTCTTAGCTGACTCCAGCTGGTGCTTCATTACTGCCTCACTCCAGATTTCCAGATATCATTGGTCTTCATCATGAAAAGAAACACATGTTCTTTTTTGCTGTGCTGTTTTGTTGAGGGGGTGGAGGCATAAACTCTCCCCGCAGAGAGGGGAGAACTCACGCTCCTAGAACAGTAAGTCCTCACTTAACATCGCCAATAGAGTCTCAGAAACTTCAGCTTCAAGCAAAACAATGTACAGCAGGTCCTCAAATAATGCTATTTCCTTCAACATTGGTTTACTATATGCCAATGAGAAAAAAAAAAATGGTTTCCTTATACGTCATTTCACTTCGAGTCGCAGTTTCCAGGAAACTATCAATGATCTTAAGTGAGGACTGGCTATGGTTTAATTTTTTTCAGTTTTCCTATGGCTTGGATTCATGAGTGCCCCCAAGTGACCAGGGCAGTGGGACTTTAGTAGAGCTTTTTATTGCCCCAAAACTACTGTCCTTCACCAAATAAAGAGACTAAGGCTAAGTTGGGCCACTCCTCCTAGACTTACTCCCCATATGTGTGTGTATACATGTGTGTTTGTATGCATGAGTGCCTGCCTGAGATGGGGGTATTTCTCACAAAGCCCCACTGTCCTTTTCTGCAATCTGGCATCTGTCAGAACCAGCCCTTCCCAAGTCTCCCAGGCATGGTCGCCGAAATCTGAATCTCAATGCTGGGAAGGATTTAGTTCATTTCCACTCCAGCCACAGCCTCTCCTAATCAAGCATGATTTTCACATTCTATGTTATAAACTAATTTTTACAATAAATTGCATTGAAATATTAAGGGGTTCAGGTGGACTAGAGTCTCCAGATCCAGGACCCCAGAATTAAGTATCTGATTCCCCTCTACATATCTCCACTCCTAGCTTTGCTGCCAGCTGACCAAGTTAGCTCAGATGACCCTCTTGACTTCTCTGGCCTTTAGCCTCTACCACTTGATCAAGATTAGATCAGGAGTGTAACCTTGAGCTAGGAGTCTAACCTCTATGTAGCGAGGAGGCTGAAGTCAACCTGTATGTAGTTAGCTACATACAGCCTATGGGCCAACTTGTTTCTGAAAGTAAAGTTTTACTGGAATATAGACACAACCATTCGGTTATGTATTGTCTATGGCTGCATTCTCAGTTGTGACAGAGAATGACTGGCTGGAAAAATCTAAAATATTTACTACCTGGTTTAAAGAAAAGGCTGGCTTACCTTTAGGTTAGGTGATGGATAAGGTCTCCTCAAGCTGTAATACCCTGATTCTCTAATTCTTGTGTCATAGCCAGATGCATTAAAGCTTACCATTTTTAGTGAAAGGTATCTGAAAAAAATCCATCCTGCCCAGGATTTTGAAATGATTGCTACTGCAGCGATTCTGCCAAAAACATGACTTATCAGACTGAGCCAGGGAGCTGGGCTAGAGGGGAAAGGATCCTTCAGAAGTGAGAGAAGCTTGAGATGGCTGCAGCTTTTTTAGCTTTTCAAGGAGACTTTGTGTTTGATTGTGTGTGTGTGTGTGTGTGTGTGTGTGTTTGAAAGGTCCACATATTCAGTTCCTTTCACATTAATAGAAGGCACATGGTTCCTTCAAGAGGGAAAATATCTTTCAGAAACAGCATAATTTGCCCTAGTGGATAACAAATAGTTGGAAGTCTTCTCAGCGAGCAACCATTGTATCTGGTTTCAAATTCCCTTTTCAAGCCAAAGAAAATGATGATGATCTCTAAGTCATAGCTGTTTTTTGATACAGACCTGAACTCAGAATTCTAAACAGGACTATGCAGAATTGGATTACATTTCATCTCCCTCACCCATCCATCTTCCCCTTTCCTGCTCATTTGCTGGGGCTGCAAAAGTATTGAGTGCTCCAGGACAGACTTGGTTTTCCAAACCATGCAAGTCATTATGAATGGCCTTGTGTCCAGGTAAAGGTTAAGGAGGTCTTTTGTTGTTCTAGTTTAACTTGTCCCTGCCACTGCAGCCTAATCATTCCACATAATAACAGACCTGATACACAGGCCTGAGTCAAAGACGCAAGTCAATAAATCCATTCCTTCCTCCCTTTCAGGCAAAGTGTTGAATAGTACTGAGTGTGCAGTGTCACCAGATCCTGTAGTCTATCACATCAAGGTTGTCTGGTATACAGCACTGAAAAAAAACAACTTGCTTTCTTTTCAGTGCCTTGCACATTTGAGAGAGAAGCATTGCTGTCCAACACACAAGGGTGGATGAGGAGTTGAGAGGGAAAGATTTACCACCCTGGTTTATGGAATCATGGAACCATTGAAATTGAGGAACACGGGTCCTAGACATCAGCTTGCCCATCCCTTCATTTTGCAGGTAAGGAAACTGATGTCAGAAGAGGGGAAGGGATTTGTTCAAGAACGCACTGACTCCTAGGGCTAGGACCAGAACACAGGCCTCCTGACTTGAGTACAGTGTACACTCTCTATTTTGAAAGGGGAAGATGGGGAATGCAAAGGGAAAAGAAGAACAGGAAATCTCTCCCTTTCTAAAAAGAAAACACTAGCCAATTCTACACCCTCCTTACCAGAGTCTATTCTCTGCACTCAGATAACTTCCTATATGTAGATAAATTGTGTGAGGTCATATTCTCACTTAATTTCTACAGGAAAAATATCCAAAACTTCCAAACTTCTAGAAACCTCAGTTTTCTCATCTGTAAAATGGAGATGAGATAACAGATAACAATGTCTGTTTCAAAGGGTTGTGGTGAGGCTGAGACATGTTTGAACGGTACCTGACACATGGTATTGGCTCAGCAAGTGCCAGCTCTTGTTGTCATCATTGTTGTCACCAGGACGAGGACAGCTGCTGTGTGCTAACGCGCAGACAGCTGCCCCATCAACCCCTCTCTTCCTACATCACGCATGCAGTCTCTTGGCTGCTCTCAATGGGACAAAATGCGGCTCACCAAATTATCGTTTCACCTCTGGTGTGAAAATAAAACCTGCTGATAGAGGATTCTTGTAAGTATGCAACCCTGAGTTACAGTTTGTTTACTTTGCTAAGGGACTTCCAGCTCCTCCAGGTTCGTAAATTCCTTGTGGTGAAGGCGGGAGGGATTATAAATTAACTTGAAAAATAGGGCTACATTTGTGTACCTTCCAAAGGTTTAAATTGCTTCAAAAGGAGAAAAAAAAATCATACTGCTCATCTGCTGTCTCTATTTTTCCCTTAATTAGCAGTTGGATTAGGTACACTTGCAGGGGAGGAATTAAAGGCACCAAAGAGAAACCTAAGCCAAATGTCGAGAATTTCTGCCCAGGGACCTTAAAACCACTTTTCCACCATATCTATAAGATGGATATGATAGCTCGGGCCTGATGTCCTAGCTTATACCCAATACCTGTTCGTTTGTTAGTGTGTTTTTTTGTTTGTTTCTTTTTTTTTTTTTTGGCAAAGCCTGGGATTATTTGGCATAATCCCACCTATTATTGTAAAGAGTAAGTCCTGGGGACACAGAGGTCAGGTATAGAGACTGGGGCTCCTCTGAGGAACTACAAATGTATTTAAAACCTGCCTAGCACAGTACCAGGCACAGAGTAGGCATTCTATAAAATCTTCTCCTTTCTTCATAAACCTCTTCTTTGCCTATTCTTCACAACTCTAAAAGCCACACCCTAGAGAAGAATGCTTTCAATCAAGGCAAATAACAACCCTTATGAGTGAGATGTGGGGTAAAAATGAGTACAAAGGTCTGGCTTCTATGCATTGACCCTGAGCTGGTCTGAATTAAAGAAGATATTTATTCTCATGACATTCTGAAATCCTGCAAGGATCCCTGGAATAATGTCCATAAATATTGCCTAATGTCAAATAGCAAAACCCTCTTTGCTTGTCTAGGCTAGAAATGGCTGCATAAATGTTATCACTGGTACAGTACCATTTTTGTAAACAATGCTGTGCAGGCTCAATGAGTTATAAAGAGCCTCGTGAGCCTTGCCCCCTCCATATGAACATCCCCTTTCATTCTCCTTCCCTTTTCATGTTTAAGGTTGATCCTAAATTCAAAAACTTGTACCAAAATAAAAGTGATCACATTTAAGTATGACTTTTATTGCTTAAGTTTTAAAGACTAAATCCTACTTAAGAATAAATAAGAATTTCAAAGAAAATCCAAATTATCATCAACTATTCCTACTAAATAATCCCATAGATTTTTGTGAAAACCTGAATATCTCAGAGACATGTGTGATATATAGAATATCTCACGTAGGTCAATGGAAGACACGGGAAGGGAAAAAAGAAAAATGTACATCTTCAAGTGCTGGTACTTGGGAATACTAGGGAAATATACTGTATTTTTCAGCCAATGGGATCAGCCCATGCACTGGCGTCTGATATTTCCTCCAAATAAATTGGTCAGGAAGAGAAGCTTAATTTATATTAGCAAGTATGACACCTGAACAACCTTAAAAAAAAATGTTAGGAGTGGCCAGGCATGGTGGCTCATGCCTGTAATCCCAACACTTTGGGAGGCTGAGGTGGGCAAATCACTTGAGATCAGGAGTTCGAGACCAGCCTGGCCACCTGGACAGGTGAAACCCTGTCTCTACAAAAAACACAAAAATAAGCCGGGTGTGGTGGCGGGCACCTGTAGTCCCAGCTACTCAGGAGGCTGAGACAGGAGAATTGCTTGAATCCGGTAGACAGAGGTTGCAGTGAACCAAGATCGTGCCACTGCACTCCAGCCTGGGCAACAGAGTGAGACTCTTTCCCAAAAAAAAAAAAAAAAAGTTATGAGCTAGCCTGGACTCTGAACACTCAAGACAACTTCCCAGAAAACTCATTCCCAACCATTTTAGAAAGAGTAACTAAGAAACGAGTCATCCATGATATTGACAATACCCCATAAGAAATTTTTGGCATTCTGATACCTAATAAATTTTTAGAAACAAGAAGCTTCACTGTTTCCTAATTCACTGGCAACTTTCATCTGCACAAGCATTTATCTGAGTGTCTTGTCTTGTTTTGTTTCATGTATTCTTTATATGGACAGCATTGAAATAGGCCCCAAAGTGTATGTGTGTGGGGAAGGGATGTAAAATCACTGTGTACAGAATACAGTCCTATACCACAGAAGGTGTTGTTCTGGAGAGAAAAGATCTTGTCTTTACCAAGAGAAAGGTTTTTAAAATATATAATATATAAGCAAAGAAACCAAGAAATCAAGGCAACAATTATGAATGCAGTGATTATTTCAGTGTGCGTTTTGTATGTACAGTGCAGTGTCTGAATGAGGTTTTTAAAACAGCATAGATTAATGGCTAAGATGTTAGCCTCAGGAGCTGGACCACCAGGTCTGCATTCCAGCTCCACAGCTGACTAATTTGGTTATGTTGGGTGAGTTCATTAAACTCTTTGTGCCTCAGTTTTCTCATCTATAAAATAAGTATAATAACAATGCCTACTTCATAAAATCATTACGCAGATTCAAGTTAATACAAATAAAGAACTCATATTAATGCAAGCCCGAGAGTAAGAACTCAGTAAATGTGTGCTATTATCAATCCTTACATCATCCCTACGATGAAGGCTGTAGAACTGATGAAGGATTGAGACTCAAAAGTTTCAGTAACCTGTCAGGCCCATGTCATCCTCTGCTCACGCATCTGCTGTCTTCTGCCTTCAGGTTCCCATCCCTCTCTGTCCCCTACCTGCTATTGCTTAAACACCTCCTCAAAACTCAATTCAGATATGCATTCCAAAGAAAATTCTCTGACTCCTCTACCTACCCTCTACTTACCCCGACTTACACCATTAAGGTAAGTGCTTCTGTCTTGGGCAATCCCATAGTACCTACTACCCTCCACTGAAGCCACCCCCTTACTGACTGTTCCTCCCACTGGGATATAAGCTCTTTGGCATCGATAGCTCCCGGCATAATGCTTGACAGACAGTAGGCATTTAATAAATCTTTGCTGAACAAATAACAAATAAAGTGGGGAATCACGAAAGTAGATTTCAGCCAGCCCTATTAGCCCCCAAAGAATGCAAAATTTTTTCCTCTTCATGGTTTCTGTTCTCAGGGAAATTTTCTACAGCCATAAGTGGAAAAATGTTAGCCAAGGACCATAGAGCAATATGCTGTAAATGTTCAGTGGAGAGGGCCCAAGGTGGACAGTGCAGTCAAGGAGCGTTTCATAGACAACTCAAGCTTGTCCCTGAAATGTGGGTGGAATTAACAAAGGCAAAAGAGTGAGAGAAGCCTTTCACACACAGAAAGGTAGGAAAGCGCAAAGCATCATAAAAGGATTGCAGCAGCACAAAAACGAGACTGCGTAGACCTTTGGATTCTAGACTCAGGAATCCCATTCCCCTCTGGCACCATCCTCCAATATCTTAAGAAGCGTCACCCTGGCACCACCCTCCAATATCTTAAGAAGCATCACCCTATGGATTATGTAGAACCACCAGGGATATTGTCAACCATCAGTTTCATTAGAAAGGAAGGCTGGTCCGAGAGATAGGATCAGACAGTCCTGGGTTTGAGCCCTAATTTCAGCTGCTGAATAGCTCTATGGTATTAGACAATCCTATCAGCCTTAGATATGGACACCCATGAGACAAGCATATACTATCGCTTACAAGGTTATTAAGAGGATTCAAAATAACATCAAGTTGTTAACCCCCAACAGGTGTTCAATAAATTTTAGCTGTCAATCTTAGGCTCACGCCTTACACCTGCACCCATACCCACACTTTGGGTAAAACTAGAGTTCACATCATAGTCTCAATCTTCTCTGTGAATCCACATCCCCCTCCACATCTCTATGAACTCTGTCCAGCAAGAGTGTTGATGGTGTAAGTGCTGTGCTTTCCCCAACAAGTTCTGGTCATTGCCAGACCAAAAGATTCTCTGATGAAGAGTAGGTTCTCATTAAACCAGGGGAAAAAGGAAAAAGCAAGCACCCCCTCCCTATAACCACCTCCTAATAGAATGATCAGGAACAGGCAGCAAAATCAATACCAAGCCCCTCTCTGTCACCATTTCACGAGGCAGTTTTGTATGCTTGCATCTTGCACCACTCGCCAGCAAACAAAATGGAGTGCTGTAGTTAATTGAAAAACAGCTCTGCCCTGCCTGCCATAATTGACATTAAGTACTGTTTGGGGTAGGAAATCAGCCATTTCCAATTGATATTAAACGGGAAATCATTTAACATCAATGGATATAAACCAGGCGCAATTGTGCTGAATTAGGGAGAAATGCTTTGGCTCGTGTTAAAAAATGTTTCTGTGAAGTGGGATTTTTCAGAGTAAGTGAATATTAAGTCTGCTTAATACCTGCATTAGGAAAGAGAAGAAACCACTTCTCAGTCTCCCCTCAGGCTTAGAAGAAAGCTGCCAAATGCTTTTTTGGAAGAAGCCATGTTCTAAGGTGGTCTCGTCTTTGAAAAACAAAGTAGAAAGAAGGTATAATCTGGGAGAACAGATGAAAGGACAGAGAATCTCCGGCGAGTTTATCCAGCATCATCCACCATGCTGCTGAGGGAGAAGTTGGGCTCCTGTGAAGAGTGAAGAGGCATAAACAAGGAATCTCTTGGCCTCCCTCTGAGAAGTCACCATGGGACCATGCCGTTGATAGAAGGAAAATAAATAAGGGCAAGATATGCATAGGGAAAGATAAGTTATCAGTCTCCCCTCTTATCCAAGTCCATTTTCATAACATGCATTGGGATATTTTGAAAGCCGATGGCTTCTCCTCATCCTGTGATATAACGGTGCTGGCTGTCCTAATCAAAGCAGTGCAAACCCTTGTTCCTGTAGGCATGGCTATCTTATCAATTAGGGCTTTAGAAATGTCTCCGTTATTCTCCAAAGAGATAAAAACCAGTTCTGACTTCTGATCCTCCATTTGTTCCACAAGAACAAGGAAGAGAGAGGAAAAAGAAGAGGGATGTAAGTGAAGAATACAATTGGAAAGAGAAGATGAGAGCCTTATGGGTTGGAGAGATAAAAATGAACTGTCTGGGGGAAGAAGGAGGCACAAAGCCACAGTGGTAGCTTCACAGGAAGTCTATTGATCCATTTTACAGATGAGGAAACTAAGGTCCAAACAGGTTCTGTGACATGCCCCAGGCCACACAACTACTTAGTGTAAGAGCCTGGTCTAGAGCTCCCCTGATTCACTGCCCAGTTTTAGCACCTGATACCACCTCTAGAGAAAAGAGATAATGAGCGAAGAAAGAGATGAGGAAAAGAGGAAAAACAGTAAAGAATGGAAGAAAGAGTATCTTAGAAGTTAAAAGCTAGAAGGTCAGCATACAATTTCTATTTTAGGAGTAAATTGAAAACATCATACCAATATCCGAGTGGACCCCACATGTGATTTGCAGAATCCAGCAAACAACTTGTCAGCCCTGTAAGATTTCTGTCTGGAATGGTGGCAGTTGTAGACATAGGCCTCTGAGAGTCTTCCATCTCATTGCCTGATTTCCACAGCTAGGCCTTCACATCTGCAGTGTTTCTGTGGCTAAAAGAACCAGTCAGGTTTCATCCCAAGGAGAACTCTTAATAGTGAATTCTGAGACAATCTCTGAGACCTTGTCCTTTTAAGTGGGTTTTGTATGGAAATGAAATTTGTCCCTTCTAGCTCCGTGGATAAAGAAGCTAAATGAGCGTTTATAGAAATTATATATCCCACGAACATCTCTTCTAACAGACAAGCTGTCTAGCTTGGTCCATGTGTGGTGAGCAAGGAAGGTTAGACTCAGAGTGGAGTGTAAGAAAACCTTCTTCATAGCCTGTCCCCTTTTTCAAGACCCAAAGTTAACTCTTTTATAATGCTGTACCCTAAACATGGAGCATCAGATAAAAGCTTGCCTGCAGAAAAGTCCCCCAGGGAGGCAGGGAATCAGGAGTGTGCTACTGCCTTGGCCTCAAGATGCAGTCGGCGATGTCTATACCAGGGCTTAGGCTGTGTTAAGGGATGAGGAAACTGTTTTAGTTTTTATTTTCTAGGCTTTCTCTCCTCCAGTCAATGGCCTTCCCTTTTTTCACAACTGCATGCAAAAAGGCTTTGACTCCTGGCTCCCTCACCACCCTTCACTAACATGCGACAATTATGTGGCTACAACAAATGGCCAGAACATAGCTGGGCACACTATGACCCCCTGGATTAGAAAGGAAACACTGAGCAAGAGGAATGGTGGCTACTTCACTGGCTTTGTCAAATAGCCTGCATTTGTGAGGTCAAGGCTAATTTATTTATTCACTTACTCATTAAGTCAATCAACAAGTTAGCATTGCATGTATACTCTGGGTGAAAGAAATACCACACTGGTCAGAGTATCCAGAGATGGATAAAACACATTCCCTGCTCTCAAAGAGTTTGCCGTCTTAGAGAATCCATTGCATCTTACTCTTTGCCCAGCAACTACATCTAGAAAAAAATGCTTGTATTGACAAAGCTGCCTCATTCTCTGCTCTAGCCTTATTTCAGTTTCTAAAAGGTTGATAATCCTTTCTGCCACAGGGCCATTTTCTCTTTCTGGGATGTTTTTCCCCGCTGCAACCTTCTCCTTACCTGTTAGCTCCTATTCAGCCCTTAGATCTTGGCCAAAACACCACTTCTCAGGGAAATCTTGTTTCCGCATCCAGTCTGGGTCAGTTTTCCTTGTTCTATCTCCCTTTTCCTTTTCAGTTTGTGATTAGATTTCCATTAATGAGTTATTTTTTGTTTATGTCTGTCCCCCTGCTGGACAGTGAGCTTGGAAGAATAGGGATGGTGGTTATTTTTGCTCAACATTGACTCTTCACTCCAGCAGAGAGCCTGGAACATAGTGGGCACTCAGGAAATACTGGTTGTTGAATGAATCAAAAGGAAACAACAGAACACTGCTATCAATACATCATACATCCTAGTTCTTCATGCTAAGTAACCAGGTTGAAACTACTACTTATATAATTACATTGAAAACTTTACTTGAATATACATATATTCCAAGAGTCACTGTGGAGGTTTAAAAGAATAGACTCTCCCTTCTCACACTATACAAAAATCAACTCAAAATGGATCAAAGACCTAAATGTAAGACCTAAAACTTGTAGAAGAAAACACAGGGGAAACAATTCAGGACATTGGTATGAGAAAAGATTTTATAAATAAGACCTCAAAAGTACAGGAAGCAAAAGAAAATAAAACAAATGGGTTTATATCAAACTACAAAGCTTCTGAACAACAAAAGAAACAAACAGGAGTGAAAAGACAACCTATGAAATGAGAGAAAATATTTGTAAACTACTTATACAACAAGGGATTAATATCCAGAATATACAAGGAATGTAAACATCTCAACAGCAAAATAAATAAACAGAAACTTAATTTTAAGTTGGGAAAATGATATGAACAGACATTTCTCAAAAGAAGAGATATGAATGACCAAAAAGTATATGAAAAAATGCTCAACATCATTAATCATCAGGGAAATGCAAATCGAAACCACCATGAATTATCATCTGACCCCAGTTAGGATGCTTATTATTGAAAATACAAAAAACGACAAATGCTGATGAGAATGCAGAGAAAAGAAAACTCTTATACACTGTTGGTGGGTAAACTAGTACAGCCATTATGAAGAACAGTATGGAGGTTCCTCAAAAAACTATAAACAGAGCTACCATTTGATCCAGCAATCCCACTACTGGGAATTTATTCAAAAAAATGAAATTGATATATGGAAGAGACATCTGTACCCCCAAGTTTATTATAGCACTAGTCACAATAGCCAAGATACGGAATGAACTTAAGAATCCAACAACAGATGAATGGATAAAGAAAAAGTGGTATATATGCACAATGGAATATTAGTCAGCAATATAAAAGAATGAAACCCTGCCATTTGTGGCAACATAGATGAACCTAGAGGATATTGTCTTATATGAAATAAGCCAGGAACAGAAAATCAAACACCGCATGTCCTCACTTATATGTGGGAGATTAAAAAATAAAGTTCATCTCATAGAAGTAAAAAATAGAACAGAGGTTACTAGAGGCTGGGAAAGGTAGGAGGAGGAGAGAGATAGGGAGATATTTTGTTAAAGGATACAGAATTATAGCTGGATAGGAGGAATATGTTCTAGTTTCTATGTTATTGTAGGATGACTATAGTTAACAATAATATATAGTTTCAAATAGCTAGAAGGAGAACTTTGAATATTCCCGATACAAATAAATGATCAATGTTTGACATGATGGATATGCTAATTTCTCTGATCTGGTTACTATACATTATATGTATCAAAACATCACTATGTATCCCATGAATATGTACAATTACTATGTGTCCATTTTAAAAATTAATTCAATTTTAAAAATGGACTCTGAAATAAAACCTGGCTGGCTATGTTCAATACTCACCTCTGCCAACTGAATAACCCTGGACAAAGGCTTAACCTTTGGCTAAAAAGGCTAAAAATTAGCTCCCCAAAGAATATTCATATCAAATCCCTTGAACCTGTAAATGTTACCTTACTTGGAAAAAAGGTTTTTGCAGATGTGAGTAAGTTAATGATCTTGTGATGAGGATATAGTCTTGGGTTAGCCAAGCAGGCCCCAAGTGCAAACACATGTATCTTTACAAATAGACACACAAAAGAGAAGACCCATAGACAGCAGAGGAAGAGGCCAGGTGACTGTGAGGGCAGAGATTGGAGTGAGGCTGCCACAAGTCAAGGAGTGCCAATGGAAATGAGAAGCTGGAAGAGGCAAAGAACGGATTCTTCTCTAGAGCTTCTGTAGTGAGCGCAGCCCTGATGACAGTTTGATTTCTCACTTTTAGCTCCTAGAACTGTGAGACAGTAAGTTTATCTTGTTTTAAGCCATACAGTTTTTAATAATCTGTTACAGCAGCCACAGGAAACTAGTCCAACCTCTCTAAACCTCAAGTTCCTCATACATAAAATGGAGACTATGGCACATACCTTATAAATTGTGAATTTAAATAAATCAAAAAGTGCCCAAAGAATGACCCGACTCCAATGATCGTGTCTATTCAAGATGAAAACATTTGGCTCCAAAAGGAAATTTCTGTCAAGCACTGGGCAGTTAGGTCTTTACCTCACTTTTCTATAGCCTGAAAATAAATGTTCCAGGCACACAATGATTTTTTTTCACTTGTGACTCAAACAGCCCAGTGTCACTTCACCCTGCCGTAATATTGTCAGGAAAGCCATGCACGGGCCATTGGAAAGAGATGATCAGGGCCTCCCTCTTAGAATCCCAAAAACCCATTTCAGCACCTGTCATATGATAGATGCTCAGTGAATGCTTGATGAGTGAGTAAGCTCTTGAGTCATTACAGTTTGGACAAGTTGACCCACTAAGTAGAAGAAAGAGGCACAAGGGTTTCAGAAGGAATGATAAACACAATTTATCCATGTATGAGTAGCCAGCCTCATCACTGAACCATCAAACTGAAGATAATGATGATGACACTGCATAGACTATTCTTGCCCAGCATTCCAAGGATTCCTGTCAACATCAAGATGGCTCTAGTATGATTGGAAAAGGGTTATTCTCCTTACATATGTCTGCCTTTCCACATGCTTTTATATTTAGCAAGAAATATTTCTTAGTGATTCCTGGATGACTTTGTATTACACATACTTTGAATGTTAACAGGATCTGTTTTTATTTTGCTTTTAACTTGAAATGAAGGCATAATGGGAGTAGGTCTATATAGGCTAAAATCAAAGAGGTTAATTTCATTCTGAGAGGGACGTTCATTCAGAGGATTAATGTAGGTTAAACTCAAAGTTAGTTTTATGACTCATGTCCATTTTCACATTTTCTGCTAGCATGATCTCCATTTCTAGGCAATACTTGAGCTGTCTGTATGTGGAGGCAGGTTACTTTCTTTTGATAGTTTTTTCCAGCTTGTTTAAACTTTTTGAAGTGACAACCTTGGTAATTATAGCTACTAGCATAATATTAATGATAATAGTAATGATAATGATAATTTTAAACCTGTAAGAGATATTTTATACCTATATGGATCACTAAGACCAGAGCCAACATAATAAGACCAAAACTTTTCATGAATCTGTCTCTGCTAGAACAGAGGGTGTTTTCTTGCTTTTTAATTTTAGGGTAAATAATAGCTGCTGGCTGATTTGAAGCTGGATCAGCATGCATAATCCTAGACAGTGAGAAGAGATGCTTTAATTTAAGTTTCTAGAAAATCTCAAGCTATATTTTATGAGTTGCTGTCTTACAGACCCAGAATCACATGGTTCTTAGAGTTTCTTATTCGATTAAAAAGATATATGGGAAATGTAGAGGAACCCACAAAACACCCTAAAGCACATTAGTTGGATATAATGCTCATTATTTTACTCCAGGGAAGACTTCAACACTTTTCAAGGTCTTATGTTCATTTACTCATTCTACACATGTTTATTCAGAGTCAGCTATGTGCCAGGCATTATTCCATGAACAGAGGACAATTTGGTGAATAAAACCTTTATGCTTATTGAGCTTAAATCCATCAAAGAATATGGACCATAAACAAAATGAATCAATGAATTAATAAGAAACTCTCATAAAATAATAAAAAATAAATAAAAATAATAAATATAAGAAATAATAGTAATGGTGGGGCACGGTGGCTCATGCCTGGAATCCCAGCACTTTGGGAGGCCAAGGCGGGTGGATCACTTGAGGTCAGGAGTTTGAGACCAGTCCGACCAACATGATGAAACCCAGTCTCTACTAAAACTACAAAAATAGCCGGGCGTGGTGGTGCATGTCTGTAATCCCAGCTACTCGGGAGGCTGAGGCAGGAGAATTGCTTGAGCCTGAGAGGTGGAAGTTTCGGTGAGCTGAGATCACGCCGTTGCATTCCAGCCTGGGCAATAAGAGCAAAACTCCGTCTCAAAAAAAGAAAGAAAGAAAGAAAGAATAGTAATAAATGCTATGATGAGAATAAAATTGGATGCAGTGATAGAAGTGAGTGGGGGATGGTTATTTGTTGGGTGGTCTGGGAAGGCCTGTCTGAGGAGCTGGCATTTAAGCTGAACTCTTACCGCCACCCCACCCCCCCCCCACTTTTCCCTAAATAAAAAAGATAACATAGTTGAAATACAAGGAAGGAGGAATGAGCAACAGTGTCAGAAAAGAGGAAGCTGAGATCCAGCATCTGAGTGAAATGTTCTAAAAGCTTCATTTGAAAAATCACAGTGATATGAAAAAGGTCCTGCTTACAATACTCTCACTTAATAAACAATGGAAAGCTCCCCTCTGCCCTCCCATCCCTGGAGGACTGTGCATAGCCAGAGGTCCATCTATTTCTTTTGCCTTCGTGCCTTTCATGCTAGACCCTATTTTATAACTCCAAGATGCCATCAACTGTGAGACGCAAGCCAACTAAGAGATGTGAAAACATTATACTATACATGTTTTTAAATCTATGAAATAGAGTAATTCTGGCCTGTTCATTGCCTTCACACTAAGTTTATATTTATCTCCTACTAGAAATCTCAGTACACTCCACAACTTTACTCAATTGACTTGGTTTCATTTTCCCAGTTCCTGCCACACTTCCTAAAAGTCCTTTAAGCTGCCATCATCATTCATGCAATGCCCACTGGGCAATATTTCAGGAGGAATGGGACTCTTGCACACTTACTAAGTTGCCTTAGTTCTGAACTCTTCTCTTGAACCATATCTCCCACCCAATTCCACCCTGTTCTTGACTCTCCCTTGCATTCGGTGGTTATTCTCTCACTGATCTTTTGACTTGAAAGCACCTGTTTCCCAAATCTTCTCAACCCCTAGTGGTACCTGGTATGCTAACTGAGATCTTTTCATTTGCTAAACCAACCGAGTTGATCCAAGCCCCTCCCTCCCTGGTGAAGTTCCTCCATGGACTACTCTCTGCATCAGACTTGTTCAGGATATAAGAGAAAGGAGTTAGGTTCTTGTTTACTAGGAGTTATCAACCTCTATACCACTCCTCCTATGAATTGAAACCCTTCTCTATGGATAAAATCACAAATTCTTTGTTCTGGCTCCAAGGAGAACCCTTAAGCGAAAATCAGTAAAATATGTCCCTTAAGTTTTGGGCAACAAAGGGTAAGAAATGAGAGATTTTAATTTAAAGAACAGGGAATTTATACTGACTGGGAACTAAAGGAAGGGTGAATAATGTAGAAACACTTCAGGGGCTTGATCGATCCAAGGCAGAAAAAGGTACTAAAATATCAAATAATTATCAACACTTTGTCGTTGAATATATTTATGTACTTAGCTTTCACTCTCTGACAAAATAACTAAGGTAGAGAAGGATTTTTGTGAAATTTTCTGAACAAAGTTAGGTGAGTTGATGAAATCATAAAACAATTAAAGACCAGAAAGCATAGAAGACACCAAAGTCTTCTCCATTTGGTCTGAAGGTCAAGTGGAGCCTAGCAGTGAAGGTCGAATGGAGCCTAGAGACTTGGGACCACTCTCTGTGGCATTGTTTCCCAGTCAGGTCTGAGGAGGCTCAGCTCCTATACAGGCATGTTTGAATGGGTGCTAAAGGGATTGGATTCCTTAGAATATTCTCTGCACAATTTAGGAAACTTGCTCCTGTGTTACTGAAAAGGAGAAGATGGACATTCCCACATCTGATGAAACTAAAAACTCTAAAGATTGTGCAGTGAATTAGCAGTTCTCTCCTGAGGCACAACTCTAAATGACTGACCGTTGGTCATTTAATGAGACTCCAGTAAAATGAATAATAAGCAGGGAATCTTGACACCTAGAATTTGTAAACCATTCCTCTTCTTTCTTTCTCTAAAAGATATATTGTATATTTAAACATTTTGAGTTAGCAAAATTCTGATGATTTTCATTTTTTATTCCACGGTAAAGAAAGAAGTAGAAGAGCCTCATTAAATGAGAGTAACAGTGTTGAGAACTGTGGCTGTGATTAGCTCTGCTCAAGGTTGAAGTTAATATTACTTCTCCCCTGCAGTATTTTTTAATTACGCTCCTGATTTTCTATCTGGAGACATCATGGACCTGTTCTAGTAAATTGTCACACAATCACAAGTCAAATATGTGTTAAATATGAGAAAATGCTGCCATTTTTATCTGATTTGTGGTTCATTCATGCACCGTTATCTGCTTTTAATTAAATAATATAAAATGCACATGGTCAGCAGTTTGACTTTTCATCTCCTTACAATGTCAGTAATTCAGCTTGGTTGTTCCCACCTACCCTTAAATTACACATAAAAGATATAACTCTTGCATGGTACTGATCCGATATCTGGACAACTTAAGCCCCTGCTAAAATAGCTACTATCCAACTATACCTGAAAAAAAAAATCCCCACCAGAATACGCCAAAGAATATAGTCCATCAAAAACACAGTGTGGTTTTTTAGTAAGGGAGCAGCAGCAGGCTTCATTGTCTGATTTTCTTGTTTCATCCCTTTTCCCAGTGTCATATCCCTTGTTGATTTATAGTCTACTAAGTTCATTAAAGATCCAGCTTGACTCCCATGGAATTGCCTAAGGCTCTGGAAGAAAGAACTTGACTTGCAGGTTGCTGTGGACTTAGACACTTTACTACTTCATTAGGGCTGCTCTGCCACTGGACAGCTTGCGTATGGCTGTGCCAGAAATGCCACTTGCTTCTTCCTCGGCCTTCTACCTCCACCTTCATCACAGGCTTTTAAAGAACAAAGACAGATTAAAGACAGAGGAATGAGGAAATAAAACCTAAAATCTTTCCAATTCCTAGTATTGTTCTTATTGCTATTACTATTGTCATCAAATGTAGCAGATTTATTCCTCTGTCCTATTTGATAAGACACTGTTCTAACTGTATTTTTTTTTCAGTGTAGACCTAAATTAGCAACTTTTCACAGAAACTCTTGGATATTAAGTAAGGCATAGAATTTTTTTTGAATAAATACATAGCTTCACTCTTGAGGAAATGGGTAGTCTCTTTGGCTATTTATTTTTCTGTGATATTCTTGAAATTATCTCAAAGAAGTTTTCAGGATGAGGCAGCTTTATTTGTAATCCAAAGGAGAATAGAAGAGATTAGCTAAATGATAATAACAAGGAGGTGACCCTAAAAGGAAAACCCTCTTGTAAATAAGCTTGATTTATTTACAGCTAAATGTGTGATTGCAAAAAAATATTTTCAGCTAAACCATAGAACTTCTGCTTAATAATAATAATACTTAGCACTTAAAAACACTTTACATCTGCAAAGTGCTTTATAAACATTAACTAATTAATCGTTAACAACACCCCAGTGAGGTAGGTAAGTATTATTCAAGTATTCTCTTGAATGTTCAAGCCAGGATTACAGCGAATCCAGAGTGGGTTGTTGCATGAGTGAGTATGTGTGTGTGTGTGTGTGTGTGTGTGTGTGTGTGTGTGTCCCCTGCTCCACTCTTAGTAAATACAGGACTTTGGATTGTCTTATAAATGGGAAGACAGCTCATCTGGGGAACGATTGAACCTTTCCAAATGGTTTTGGAGTTTCCTCAATAGAGCTAAAACAAACTCAGAGATGGCTTCTTTAAATCTTTCAGGAATTTGAAGTAACTGGGTAAGGAGGGGTTTGTGCACAGGAAGTCAACCATTCTCTCTTTCCACATTCTTCACTGATTGGTGTTTTGGTTCTCCTGTTATTGGATAAGAAGGACTAAAATCTCATTTCCAGAAGAATTTTGCTCAGGAGTCAGGGAAGGGTAGGCACATAAGACATGGCCCAGCATGGAAGAGACCGGCATCCCATCCCCAAGGATAGGGAAGACATGCTCTCCAAGAGCCAGTGGTAGGTGCTGGGATAGTGAGTCCAAGTGCTGTAGAAACAAGGGAAATAAGTATCAAAGGCCAAGGGAGGGCCTTGTTACAGCACAGCATTTGAGTTGCCCCTGAAAAAAGGTCAAGGTGGACACTCAAAATGCCTGTGATGTATTACTCCCACTTTTATTTGGCTGAAAGCACTATCACCACAGCAAATGAAGGCCACTCCTGAGCACTGGTGTCTTTTCTGGGTCAGGTAACATACTGCCAAAAATAACCTTGGCTTTTTCATTGATTCCTTCGTTTACTCATTCATAAGAGCTATTGTATACTGAGCATTTTCTCTGTGAAAGGCACTATGTTGAATTCTTTAGTTTTATTTGGTCACTGAATCTTCACCACAATCCCCTCAGGAACATCCTACCATTAACCTCATTTAAAGATCAGTAAATTTAGGCTTAAAGAGTTAAGTAACTAGACTGAAGTCACACAGCTAGTAAGAGTCAGGACTAAAACCCAGACTCTTAGATTTGTGATCCCACTCTTTGAACCAAACTCTATATTTTCTCCCATTGATTCAACTACTATTTGAGTATATTCCTGGCCTAGAAGTAGGTTTTGGATATAAGTACTGAGCAAACAGACATGAGTTTTGCCATGGTAGAGAGACTGACATTAAAAATATATGTATGCTATTTCAAATTAGAATCAGTATTGTGAAGGAAAAATCAGAGTGGTATGAGAGAAACAGGAAACATAATTTAGATCAGGAAATCAGAGAAAGTCTCTCCAAGTATAGGATATTTAAACTCAAACCTGAAAGATGACAGGAGCTAGCCAGGCAAAGAAGGAGTAGAAGAGCATTCCAGGCAGGGGAAGGACAGATGAGAAGGCCCCGAGGGGCAAGGAGTTCAAGAAACTGACAGAATAACACTGTAGAGAGTGGATCCGGATCCAGGGGAACAGGCGCACAAGAGGAGGTCAAAGAGGAGAGCAAGGGCTGGATATCACACAAGGCCTGATAAGCCATATGTAGCAGTTAACATTAAGTTCAGCTGCATATAACCCAAAAACAAAATAACAGTGGCATGAAGAAAACAGAAGCTGATTTCTCTTACTCGTATAAGAGATTCAGAGATGGGCAGACCAGGGATAGTATTGCAGCATTGTGGCATTCAGGACTAGGACTTCTTCCACCTTTTTACACTGCCATCCAGCAAGTGGCTTGCATCTGACAGGTCCTGTCATGATCCAAAGAAGCTAGTGGAGATCCAGCCCTCATATTTGCATTCCAGGCAACAGGAAGGAAGAATGAAGGAAGGGCAGGACAAAAACATGCCCCACCTGAGCTTCCTTAAAGGACCCTTCCCAGAGCTTCCAGACAACATTTCCACTTACATATCTTTGGCCAGATCTGTTACAAAACCATACCTGTTTGCAAGGGAGGTAGGAAGTGTAACCATGTAACCAGGCAGATTCTGGTAGGAAAGGGACAGGAATGGATATCAAGAAGGTCATCGGAGTAGACTCTGCAATATCATGATGACAGAGTGTTTGGACCTTATTGTAAGTATAATAGAAAGTTTATGAAAGGTTTTAAGAAGGGAAATAACATTACCTAGTTGGTGTGTTTACAAATGCTGGCTTCTTTTGTGACAACAGACTACAATGCAGTTAGAAGACATTGGCTAGAAGCTATTGCAGCGATCCCAGAAAAATGCTGTGGATTTGATAAAGGCAGTATCATTAGAAATAGGAAAACATAATGAAATTGAGCTATGTGTTGAAGAGCAAAAGAATAGAAATGTTTATAAATTTGATATGGGACTGGAACTGTAGGATCTTTCTGGGATAATGCCTAGTCTAGTGGCATGTGCAGCCATATGGTGGAGGTACCACTTACAGATATGGGAAATACTAGAGAAGAAAAAGATTTGAGTGGGGAGGACGAAAAAGATTTCAGTTCTGGACGTCTTAAATTTAAAATGCAAGTGAGATATCTAACAGAAGATTTAAAGTAGACAGTAGACAGTTGGACATCCAGGCCCAGAACTCGAAAGAGAAGCTGCAGCTACAGATAGACAGTTGGGAGCTATTGCATGTAACTGGACTTTAAATCCCTAGGAGTAAAATAAGTTCTCTTTGGGAGAGAATATAAAATAGAAATGAATATCTGGGGAAGGCAACTGTTAGGGCCAGGTAGGGAAAGAAGGGCAAGCAAAAGTGGCTGAAGAATTGACCACGAATAGAGAAGGAAACCCAGGAGTGTGGTGTCGTGAACATCAAGAGAAGAGAGTATTGCAAGAAGAAGGGAGAAGCCAACTTTGACAAATGCTGCTGAGAAGGGATCAAATAAAATGAGAGCTAAATAGTCAACATTAGAAGTAGCAGCATAGAGGTCACTGATGTCTTCTTCCAGAGCAGCCAGGAGAGGTGGAGAAGATATCTGGGATGTATTGAAGAACAACTTGTGTGGTGAGGAAGTGCAGGAGGAAGCATTTATACAAACCTTCAGTGTGGTTTGGCTGTGTACTAGAGTTAGGGTAGTAAGTGGAAGGGGCATGTGGGGTTAATGGAAAATACTTGAAGAGTAAGAGCTACTAATGTTTGCTTGAAAGTCAGTGGAAAGGATCTCGTAAGGAGGGAAAGGTTGAAGATGAAGCAAATAAAAAAAAGGGCTCATCAATGAAGAGCATTGCCCGAGAAGAAAGGAAAAATTTGATCTAGAACATACACGAAGGGACTAGCACATATATCTAGAACATATATGGAGTTTTTGACTGAAGGGGGTATACCCTTTTCACTGTTATAGGTAGGAATCAAAAGAGACAAAAGTAGAATCTGACATGTTTATGGTTATGGTGGAGATAAAATTATGGAAGTCTCCAATGGCTTCAGTTTTCTCTGTGGAAATGTGAATTACAATGAGAGTAAGAAAACTTTTCCCATCTATCAGATGGGTAGAGATAAAAAAAAGATGAGTAGGCCGGGTACAGTGGCTCACGCCTGTAATCCCAGCACTTTGGGAGGCTGAGGCGGGTGGATCACTTGAGGTCAGGAGTTCGACACCAGCCTGACCAATATGGTGAAACCCTGTCTCTACTAAAAATACAAAAATTAGCTGGGTGTGGTGGCCTGCACCTGTAGTCCCAGCTACTCGGGAGGCTGAGACAGGAGAATTACTTGAATCTGGGAGGCAGAGGTTACAGTGAGCCAAGATTGTGCCACTGCACTCCAGCCTGGGAGACAGAGCGAGACTCTATCTCAAAACAAACAAACAAACAAAAAAGATGAGTAGCATGCTGTGGTGGCAAGCCTGAAGATACAGGCTTGCCACCTGTACCTTGTATAGTCCTGTACACTGCTGGAGGGAGTGTAAATTGGTACAATCTCTGTGGAGAGGAATCCAACAATATCTATTAAAACTGCAAGTGGCACACCATTTTACCCATCCGTAATACTTCTAGGAATTTATTTTATAAATATACCAACACATATGCAAAATGATGTAGGTTTAAATGTATTCACTATTGCATAATTTATACTAGCAAAATACTGGAAGTGACCATCAATAACAGACTAGCTAAATAAAAAATGCATCCATATAATGGAATATAATAATGTCATCTACAAAAATAAAAATTCTCTCTATGTACTGAAATCAATTTATTTCTGATGTGTGGTTAAGTAAAAACAAAAATCAAAGTGCTAATGATATATGTAAAAGAAAAGACAGGGAGGAGGGAGAATATGTATATGTAATATTTGTTTTATACATATATAAATTGTCTCTGGAAACATACAACTGCAAATATTGGTGGCCCACTGGAAGGAGAACTGGAATTATGAAGAAATAGGGTAGAATATTGATTTTCAGACCTTTTGAACTTTGAACAATTCGAATGTATAGCTTAGATCAAAATAAATGAAACTGTTAATGATGTTAGAGAAAAAATGTGCATATGTATTATGAGTCCTGGTAGTCCACTGAGGTGGAAGACAGGGATAATAGAAGAGGAGGACAGGAGATGATGCATTGGTCACTGAGGAGATGGAGAGAGCAACACTACTGGATACAGAATTATAGGGAAAATGCTGGGCAATGTTGAAAGCCCAGCTGAGGGTAATGAAGGTGAATTTATGGTGGAAACATCCTGCTTGGTCATATGATCATTCTCTTTCCCTTTTTCTTTCTCTCCCTCTCCTTTTCTCTTCCTCTTCTTCCTTCTCTTTCTTGCTTTCCTTCTTTCTCTCTTCCTTCCTTTCTTTTATTTCTTCTTTCCTTTCCTTTCTTCCTTCCTTCCCTCTCTCTCTCACTGTCTCCCTCCCTCCCTCCCTCCCTTCCTTCCTTCCTTCCTTTCCAGCAATGTTTGGCTATTTAATTATAGGCACAATGACAGTATATTGCTGGGCCTCTCTAGAGGGTGCATTTTCTGGGCAGGTGGGAAGAAAGAAAGGTGGGGAAGGGTATTTATAAATTATGAATGTGATAAGCTAGATACATGACATGTGGGGGTGACAGAAAGAAAGTGGAGGAATTGAATTATTCATGTCATAATGAGGTCCAAAGAGTTGTAGAGAGGCTCTTGAGCAGGTGAGCTATAAGGAGAAGGTTACTTTTTCAGTTCCTTGAATGAGCAAAGGATAGTTTTCCTGTTGCAGGATGTTATTAGTGGGAAATGGTCATATGAAGAATAAGGCAAAGAGAGACAGAGGTAAATATTGGACATGTGGGAGTCATGAGGGTGCGGCCCAGAAAGGGATGCCTAATGCAGAAAGAACTGGGTTCTCTGGACCATGATCAAGGCATGGCTGACTTTGTCTACAAACAATCAAGTGTAGACTCTGTAGGGAAATGTTGGTAAGGCTTTGTGCTTGGGATAACTGCAGTCCAATGGCTCAACTTGGGGAGGAGAGGGTTACAAGATTCCTTAAACTATATTGAAAATGGAAAGAGAGTCCTTAGTCACATAAAGAATGGCAACTCTTTGGTCATAACAATTTCACTATCAAGAAAAAAACACTGGCCTTTGTTCATTTGAGAAAGGAAGCTCCACAAAGGGACTCCGATGAGACCAGTTACATGATAGCCACTATCGAATTAACAATTCTAAAACTGATTTGACCCTGAAATTCCCAAACTCACATGCTTCCAGTGGCTCTAGACTACCCACAGAATAAACTCTAAACTCTAAAGAACATGGCAAGAAAACTTCTACCTTTGCCCCAGCCTGCTCTATCCAGGCTGAACAACTTTGATCTCCCACTTACATTCATATGGATGCATTCATAGGGCCCAGAATACTCATTATTATACCTGCTTCCACACTTTTTCTCAAGTCACTGGCTCACTTGAAATAATCTTCCTCCCTTCTATCTAAAGGCAACATTTCCAAAGCCCATGCCAAGCCCCACCTTCCCCTCCAGAGCCATCTGTCCAGAAACTTACAAAACTGAAGAACACAAAAAGCAGCCCAACTTCCAAAAATGGTTCCAGTTCTATTGGCCAGAAGCCTAGGGAGCAAACTTCGTTCATTCATTTGCATTGAAGGGAAAGCAAGCACTGGACTCAGGTCTCCCCAGAGGGTTGTAGGCAAGAGAAGTGCCTTTCCATTTTTCAGGGGAGCAATTTCAAGTCCTTGAAGATCAAGTTTAAGTCATTTCCTGACCCTACACCAACACTGTTTCTCCACAACTCCAGCCAGGTTCAACTCCTCTGGAAGTCTCAAATGTCGTTTCTGAATTAATAATTCCTTCCAGCTTTGATGTCTTTATTTGAAAGTTCCAGAAGAACAGAGTGTTTTTTAAAGGAAATGGGAGAAGTCATGCTCAAGGGGGGCATTATGGTAGAAAGAAAAGAGCTGTAACTTTCAAAAATGCATCTGGATGAATGAGACTAACTTCCTATGACTAATGTCCCCCAAACATTAAGCTAATGATTAAATTAAAAATGCAAATCCCCAAGATGTCATATGCTGCTGGGCGGACTGATGGAAAGGAGCCTTGCAAACAGTCCCAACATTGTGTGGGGAGCTGGAGAGGAGATGTGAATGAAAACAACAGAGAGCCATATGGTCCTAGCCAATGGTCAACAACCAAAAATTCAAAATCCAAGGACAGAGAAAACTCCACAGCTATAAAGCAATGTGTTTCTCCTACTCTATCTTTTATTCTGGCACTTATCCGGATGCGCTAACATGGTGGGGGATGGAGAACAGAGCAATGTCTCAGGAAGCAAATCTGTAGGCATCTCTCACAGAGCTCTGCTTGGCAAGCTGTGTGACCAGTAGTGAGCTCCACCTACACACAGAATCACCACCCCAGGAAAATGAGTATGTGCGAGGTTTGTGTGAACTTGAAACAGCCATGCAGGTCTGCCCATTGATCCTCTATCTGTCTGTTAGAAACGAGACCAATACGCAAAATCAAGGGGAGCCTGAAGTTGGCAGGATGTCCCAGGAATCCCAGCAAAGACTCAATACAGGACTCCTGTACCTTGGTGGCAACAGTGACTCAGGCAGTTCTGCTTATAGTGTACAGGAGACTTAGCAATCTTGTGTCCTCTCAGGGTTTGAAAATTGTAATTACTTGATTTTACGTACCTTTTTTCCAAACTACCTCTGAGCAAGTAGCTGATTGTGTCCCATCCTCTTCAACATACAGTATCCTCCCTTATACCTGGGGGATACATTCCTGGATCCCCAGTGGATGCCTGGAACTCTGGATAGTATGGAGCCCTATATATACTATGTTTTTCCTATATACGCCTATGATGAAATTTAATTTATAAATTAGGCACAGTAAGAGATTAACAACAAAAATAATAAAATGGAACACTCATAACAATGTGTTACCATCACTACTCTTTGCATTTTGAGGCCGTTATTAAGTAAAATAAGGGTCACTTGAACATGAGCACTGCAATGCCATGACAGCTGATCTGATAACTTAGATGGCTATCGAGTGATTAATGGATGGTGAATGAAGACACCATGGATATTCTGCACAAAAGCGTGAGTCCCATCACAGGTGGGACTGAGCAGGACAGCACAAGATTTCATCACACTACGTGAAACAGCACACAATTTAAAACTTATGAATTATTTCTGGAATTTTCTATATAACATTTCAGACCATAGTTGACTGCCGGTAATCCAAACCACACAAAGCAAAACTTCGGATAAAGTGAAACTACTGTATTTATACCTGAACAGCAGGGATTCTCGATCTGGCATTTAAGACCTTCTAGACAGTCTGAAAAGCCCCTGACATTGTATGCAACATCTTGCACCTACGAGCATTTTAGGAGAAAAAAAGTCGTAATTTTTATTCAATTTTCAAAGAGATTTATTAACTAAAATTGATTTAAAACCATAAGTTTGCCTTATGTAGCCAAGAAATGATGGTCTTACTGACAGAGAATATGAGATATTTTCTAGATATGTGAAGAACATTACAGTAGAACCTTATTAGAATCTGTTGCTTTGGTATAGAAACACCCACATTATAAACTCTCCTTTTTAGAGAAAAAACAATACAATATGCATTCTTCTGCAGGGTATGTAACTTGATCAGAATCCATGCTATCAATAAGGGCTCTTTAAAGAGGTATTATTTTTAAGTGTGATTGATGAAAAAAATGCCCAGACCTACCCAGAAGTTATTCTCATAACTTTATAAACAATATTAAATTGCAGATGCTATATGAGACATTACAAGCATGTCATTCAATGCACATGTATCTGTATAGTATACTGTATATTATTAATATAGTCATACAATTTTAGAATTGGAAGAGACCAAGGATGCCTCCCTTTCTGTGCAGAAGTAATTAAGACCTAAGGTTACAGAAAAAGTCCTGCTCCAGAAGAGCCTCATCTTCTGAATTAAGCCCAAGGAAAGAGCTATCAAGGGTCTGAAACTATGGAAAAGCTGGGCCAACCTTCCTGGAAGACAATCTGGCATTTTCTTGTAGGTGGCATGGCTTTGCGCCCTTCCCTCCATTCCCAGAAGGCTGCTCCCACAGGGAAATTTCTGTAAACATGGGGTTTTTTTGTTTTTGCTTTTTGTGTTTTGAGAATTTCTACACTTCTCTCCAATGACCGCTTTCTTAAAAAATGCTATGCATGAGCTGGCCAGCCAGTCACCTCCTCATAAGGAAGAGCAGAGAGTCCTTGCATTTATTGGTAGGAGGAGCAAGGTTAGCATGCTTGTCCTTGTTTTCCTTCACCATCTAGGGCTCTGGTAGGAATGGGGAGTCCTGAAATCTTATACAAAGGGAGGTCTTATTCCCAAGGCAGCCACCATCAGAGGTCTCAGCAGAGACCTCAAGCTGATCTTAAAGTTAAGCCAGTCTTTCACATTGACATTTTTTAAGAGTACACGCCAGTTATTCGTAGCATGTCCTTCAACTTCAGTTTGCCTGATGTTTCCTCATGGTTAGGCTCAGGTTATGCATCTGAGGCAGGCATTCCTCAGTACATCACAACAGGAGGCACACACTGTCTTTCCACCCTCCTGCTCTCGGTCTCAGACCCAAGCTGTGCATCAGGACTAGGGAAGGCGATTCTCAGAGACACCAGTAAGACAGTAGTGTGCCAGGCTTCCAACTCAAAATGACCAAGTATGAATTTCCTGAGCTGACATCTTTGCCACCTCACCCCCAGCTCCTCATTCAAGCAGTATGATTTTCAGTTCATTTCGAGTTTCTTGGAGATGGCCTATAGCAGAAGCATTGCAGCCTGGCAGGCAAGAGCAGGCAGGGAGGAGGACTCTGCTGAATGGGGCAGTCTCCTCCGCCCAGATCTTGCACCCTTCTGGGCTGACTGTGGCGGTGATGGAGTGAAGGGTCACCTCACTCTTGTTTTTACCTATTCAAGTCCAGCAATCTAAGGTACCTTCAGGATAACCCTCACCAGAGATGGGTAGTCACCACCCACCTGGGTAACCAGTCACCCAATCATTCCAGAGCTTTTTACTGAACGTTCAGTCCCCATCTATTATTCATCTAGGCAGAGCCAGATGAAGGGGCAGAGGAGACCCGGTTGGAAGCACGAGATCAAGATAGCCTTCGGCAAAACTGTGGAGACTAAATAGCTTGTTTTCAATGACCTCTACTCTTTCCACTTTCTTTCCCCTTTTTCAAAAATAATTTTCTCCCTGGGGCCTAAGGCTCCCAAGCTTTTCTGAGTAAAGAAGATATTCACACTAAAATGCTGGGTGCTTTCTGCATATTCAGAGTACTATGCACAGTTTTTTTAACAGAAGGTCTCTTTTTTATGGTGCCAATATTATCCAAAAATAATAGCTAGAGAATGGTAGAATGTCCAGCAGCAATGGGGGAGCTATTCTGGGCCTTCTAAGCACCCTTCAAATCATTCCAAGGAGACCACGTACTGCCTACATGAATCTGAATCTGGTCAGCAAAGCCTTAATAGCTGCACTTGGAGCTGCTGCTCTTTCTAGCAATCCTAAGTCCCAGAGAGCTCTCATGAGGAATGAGGAGAAATATTTGCAAAGAGTGTGCTCAAAAGATCACTGGATTAAACACAATCCACTCCACCACTCAATCTGTTTAATATGTTGGTTACTTTATCTCTCAGGACCCGTTTCTTCAGTTAAAAAATGAGAAGTGATGTGGCTGGTTGATCATGAAGATCTTTCAGCTCTGAATTGCTGAGATTTTTATATCCAGACCTACTGTGATCGAAGCATTCAAGGAGCTAGAAATCACAAGTAGCATAAAATTTTAAAGTTAATAACTTGTAGAGTTTACTATGTGCTATTCTAAGTACTTAACCTGAATTAACTCATTTGATCCTCATAATAACCTCCAAAGTTGTGGCTCTTACCATCCCCATTTTACAGATGAGGAAACTGAGATGCAGATTACTTAGCGGGGGAATTGCAAAACAGGAATTTGACTACAAACAGCGTAACTGTTCATGTTCTGAACCACTATGTTATGTTACTCTCAAAGTAGGGGAAAAAAAGTTTGCCACAGAGGAATGAGGTCAGTGGGATGGGGGCTGGGGGCAAGAAGAAAGAAGGTTAAGGATGCTGATGAGGAGGGGTGATTCTGCTACCCTAACTGAGGTTCACACGCCGTGATGGGAGCTCATAGCAAGAGAGTCAGACCCAGCCTGTCTGAGTGTATGGAATTAGCTCCCTTGCTGACAGGTGAAGTCTCTGAAAGCCTGTGGACATCTCTCAGCAGAACTGGCAAGCAGAGGGAGGTTCTTCGTGGCCGGCTGTGTGGCTTGTGCCATCCTGCACCCAGCTCGGCTTCTCCAAGCCAGTCCTTTTTAGGCTAGCTGCTGCCAGGCCAGGATGATTTCAGAATCCAAGGACCTGAGAGTTGGTCTGAATTCCTTTCCCCTGAAACTCCCCAGGCCTGATCACACATAGACACACAGATCTCCAAAAGAACATCCAAGAAAGAAACTCTCCCCTTTCTGGAATTCTGATGGCAAATAAGTGAAGATGTATGCGTTGTTGTGACTATGCGAGACAGACAAAGACAGATAGACAGAGACAGACAGACAGAGAAATGACTCTCAAATAGCATGGAAGCTTGTTTAAAACTTTCAGTTTAAATAAATGTAGATTCTATTCTGGTGTTTGGGAGCCTCTGTTGGTATCTTAAAATCAGTGTTTTAGCTCCACCTAACTTTTACAGTTTTTTTTTTTTTTTTCCTAGTTACTGTCTGGCATAAAAGTGTCAGTTTGTTATGTGGGTGGGTAATGGTATGCTTTTAATTAAGGAGGTAGAGACTAAATTAAACCACATCAAGTGGCTAGTGTTTCTTTAATTTCAGATTGTGGGTCCTTTACCCTAAGCATAAGGAGTTGGACTAGATCATGATTCCTCTTTAATGGTTATGGCTGAAAAACTCCATCTCGTGACCAGCCTCATAATTGATTAAACACAACTGTGGACTCCCATGATCAGGAAGTGCAATTTTGCTGGTGTCGCTTCAAGTCTAAAATACCTCCAGGGTAATTACAGGCTCAGAGGCAACGCAGAAGGCTTTGAAGTAGGGAAAGAAAAGATTAGGGCATCCAGAGGATCTGTGCCTGTTCATTTGTCCTTCATGGCAAAATCTTTAAAGCCTTTGGGGAAAGATGCCTCTGTCTGGGGGTAGGGGGTCGTCCAGCGGGCTGGGAGTCCTGGTCTGGTTGCAGATGTGCAGGGGATGGGTGTGTCCCAGGTCACAGCAAGCTTCAGGGGTCACAGCAGCACCCCGTAAGAAAGGCTGCCTTTTCCTGCTTGCTCCTAATGAAAGTTTCATGCAGCTCTGATTCTCTTTGCCTTGGGTTTGGTATGCCTGACTGGCCGTGACTTGCGCTGTCCACTCGAGGCATGCAGAAGTGCACTCTGTCTGACCAGCTAAATTATTTACCTTGATAGCAATTATCAAACACTACAAGCCACACTCTAAAGGCCTCTTCGCGGTTCACGCAGAGAGAATATAAACGTTATTCAGAAATGGAGAGAGTGGAGGACTCTTTTTTATTTTTTAATTAATAATAGGTTAGAAGTAAAAACCATTGTTAGTGACAGTACGTAATGGGAAAGCAAGACCTGCATTGTTAAGAGGACTATTTAAGGAAATGTTAATGAATTGAATTTGAAGTTCCTCATAGTCAACCTGGAGACAACTGATGGTTTCGAAGTGGAAAAGTGAAGAGTTATTAAATGTTGTATATTTATTGCACTAATAATCAGATTGCCAGAGGCTGGCAGAGATGCAAATATTGGTCCATGTTCTGTTTAACCATTAGCTGTGGAAATGCAAGAGATTCACTGGGGGGAAGTTAGCGTATACAAACATTTGCCAATGCCACTGTGATGAATAGTGTGTGGATTGGGACCATAACTACTCCAATCCCACGAAAGCCCATTTCAGCAGAGGATAGAATCATAACTTAATTTTTTATTGGCACTTTGAGAGAGAAGAGGACAATATTTCTGGCAGCTGCCATTTTACATAGTCTGCTGTTTTGTTTCGTATTCGAAAAAAATAATACCTTTCTAGTTGCCCAAGTTTTCTAGCTCTCCTAGGAGGAGGTGAAATAACCTCCTGTCCTGGTATGCAGGGAAGAGCCCTTTCTAAGGCAGAGGCCCCTCTGATGCAAAACTGCAAAGATCCTCTGGCACCTTTGTTATAACTATTCTAAAGAATGACTCACTTGACTTGGAGCAAACCTCACAGAGTAAAAGAGCATGAACTCTAGAGATGGAGTCAGAATTCTGGACTCAGAATTCTGGATGAGCCACTACTTCTCAGATGAATCAGGAAAAGCCATTTATCTCTCTGGACCATAGTTGCTTCATAGTCGCAGAATGAGGATCCTAATTCCTACCTTGCAGGACTAGGACAAGGATCAGTGTTAAATTGTGCCAAATGCCTAATATGGGGATGTAACATAATAGTTTCTTGTTTCAGGGAACTTCCCTAGATTCAGACCCTAACATGGAGATTAGAGGATTCACGTATTTGTGATTGGATAAGAAAGTCTTCCCAGGGCATACCTAGACAGGAATAGGAGAAGCTGGTTAAGAAAAGGGGGCCAGCCAGAAAAGCACTTTTTTTTCAGGTGAAATCCCATGGAAGACAGCTTCAGCTTGATCTCCAGGGCAACACTAAAGTGTAAGTTATGCCTCTGAGTTGCCAGAAGGCAAGAAACTGGGTGTTCATGTTCCTGGACCTTTTAGTCATTGGTTAAACCCTCCTCAAGGGAACATAAATTCCCAGAACTTTTCAACTCTTCAAACCATAAGCAAAGTATGCTCTAGCGGTCTGAAGACAGTGCTCTAGAAGAAGAGTTGCAGTTCCTGGCTGCTGGAGGCAAAGCAACAAAAACCCCAAAAGCAACTCATCTGGGTTAGCACAAAATGGGTTAAAAAAGGGAAGAAAAGAAAAGAGAAGAAAGAAAAGAAAAAGATCCAAGGACATTTGGGCAGAGTATCACATTATCCACTAGAGTGTCTGATACAGCATAGCTATTGCTATAATTACCATCGATTTTATTAACTACCTTGAGGTTATCCCGCAACCTCTCTCCAGCAGGTTTTCAACTGAATGTGAAGAGACAGAGGAAAGGGGCCCATCACCTTCTTCCCTGAGCTCACTTTAGCAAGGACGTGGTGAGCACTTGCTCTTCAGCAATTGCTCTTCACCACATCAGATCCTGTTGGGAAGACACACACAGGAAGTATAGGCTCCTTCCCAGTCCATAGAGAGAGAGAGAAATACCCCAATGGAAAGTCGAAGAGCTACACAAAGTAGAATCTCATTCTTTGGAGGAAATAGAACAAAAGCAGGAGACAAAGCAGTTCCTGATTCTGCTGTCACTGGTGAAGAAAAATGGTGTCAGTGGAGAAGGTATTGAATATGGGATTTGCAGAGAGAAAAAATGGAGGCTCCAGGGGAGATGATCTATGGCCAGGTTTAGGGAGCAAAAGAGTGGAACAGCAAACAGGCACTGGATGAAACATCCCTTTCTCCCCCAGATCCCCCCCCACATGTCAGCTTTTTGCCATTAAGAACCTTACATGAAGATGAAAATATGAAGAAAAATTTTCTTTGGAGCCCATAATTTGCAGCTACCAACACATAGAGGAGATCAAAAATTTTCAACTGCAAGGACCCATAAAAATCATCTAGTATAAACCTCTTGTTTTATTAATGAAGAAATTAAGGTATAGGGATTAAACAAGCCACCACAAGCCACAGCAGAATCCCACATCTTCTTGTTCCTAATAATCTTTGTATCATTCCACGTTGAATCTATAAATACAAGATTTACAAGTGCCCAAGAATGGCATCCTTCAACCCCATACACCAAGGGTCAGTAAACTATGGCTCAAAGGCCAAATTCTGCTTGCTGCCCATTTTGGTAATAAAGTCTTATTGAAACATAGTCATGTCCTTTTATTTACGTATTGTTTATGGCTATGTTCACACTCCAGTGACAGAGCTGAGTAGTTCTGACAGTGACTGCATGGGCCACAAAACCTAAAATTGCTATCTGAATATTTACAAAAAGGCTTACTGACCCAGCCATAGACCATTCAGAGGATGGCACTACCAAAGGAAAGAACCTTCACCTACCTGTGAAGATAGGATTGGTAATTCAGTCAGGAGGCTGTTTAAATGCCTTGCTGAGTAAACCTGGGAATGAAAGGGAGTGGAATTGGCTGGAAGTTCACGTCACAAACAAGTGTCTGCCCTGTTTTCCCAAGGTCAGCCCACTCTAGGTCAAAGAGGCCTCACACACCACATGGACAATTAGGCCAGAATACCTTTCCAGCCCATCTAAAGATATGATTCAGCAGTGAGACCCTCAAAGCTATCTTCCATCACTGTCATTAAACTTCCACCCTGGGGACCTGCCACCTCACATCTTCATGCTGTGTGTTCCCAGTCCTCCCTGCAATGCCACCTAAACAAAGGTGTACACATTTTCCTCACTTCAGTTCTGCCAGGATTATCTCTATTTTCACTTATGGAATAATCATATGTATTTAGCAATGACAGTCTATAAATCTAATTGTTCTAACAAGAAAAATCACTGATATTTGTTATCTGCTCAGGTGGATTCTTGGACAAATGGAAGTGAATTTCATCAAACCACATACTTCAAAGAGTTTAAGGAACACGTCACTAAGCATTCAGCCCACATAGAAACAGTCTAATGCTACATAGGAAAAGCTTCAGAAATGCTGTTACTTCTCTAACAGATAAATATGATTCAAAGCACTGACAAATGATTTCATTAACATGGTACCTTTCAGTTGGCCAATGGGGTTGGCTCAGAAGCTGGATAAAGCCAAACTATTTGCAGGTATCATTCTGATTGTATTGCTACTGGGGAATATTTTATTTGCAAAAACCTGAGATGACTTTTCTCCCACATATAAAAGGGAGTTATTCTTTGGGAGCCTGAAAAGACACATCATCACCAGAATTATAGTATTGTAATAACATATACAATATAATTAACATATGGAACATAATGATATATTACATGATATTTAAATTTTTAAAATTAGGGGAAATAAACAGATGGTCTGAAGACCACTGCCTATGTCCAGTTGAAACCCAGCTTTCAAAGGAAACACAGCATTTCTCCATCAGTGCCTCAAAAGATGACATAAAATCACATCTGACAGCCTCAAGTGAGCCTCAGGTGCTACCTGCTCTCACACATTCAGCATCCCTCTAACAAGAAAGAACACTGTGGTGAGTAGGAAACTAACACTCTAAAGTGGAGAGGGTAAGAAAATGTCCTGCAATATCAGCTAGAAGGGTTCCTCAGAGACCCACATCTACAGAGGTGAGCAGGGAAACCAGCTCCGCTCAGAAATACTGATAAACTGTGATGTGTACAGTTGCTCCTCTGTGGAGACAGGATCGAGGCCTGGAAGTAGCCTATGTTTTTAGAAAATCTTGCCCAGGAGGAATCACTTCTCAAGAGTGTTGGTTACCTGGCTGAGAGGTAGAGGTGGTGGTTGCATGGGTAAATATGGCCAGTGTCCCTGATTAGCAGGAATATCTAAATGCCCATATTGTTCAAGTATGCGCATATCTGCATACCACATTTGGACACTTGAATAACGACAGCCTTAAAGATAATGGAAACAAACTTTTAATAAGCCTAGCATCATTTATACATGCTGCTTGGGCTCTGTTCCTTCCTGAGAGCTATCCTGGGAAGCTGAGTACCTCCTGCATGGATGCTGCCAGAACAGGAAGAGTTTGGAACTCTCCATTAGGACTATTTGTTAGATCATTTAGCAAATTCTTGGGAAAGACCCCAACATACCAATCTTTATCTTTTGAGAGTGTATTTGACTTTTGGAATGCTCTGAAAATTGCTCAGAATCAAGCCTAGCAAACAAGGTGAGTAATTGAGATGGGGAATATCATATCAGATTGAAAATGAGATTCAGCTAGGAAGCCATGAGTCCACTTTCCTTTACAGACTCAAATCCTGGTTCTGAGTTTGGGAGCAAAAGACAAATCCTCCACCACACCTCGAGCAATGGCAACCTGGACACAAGTGCATAATATTGAAAGATACATTGAGATGTCACTTGGCTTGAGAAAATGTTAATCCCATGACTTTTCAGGGCCACTAGGTATGTGAGAAGAGGACACACAGATGGAGTTTCAAACAACGTAGCCAGCTGTGAATGTCCATATATTTACAAGGCAAGGGAGGTCTGCAAATGCCATGGAGGTTTTTTAGGGGTCATCAAACTACTGCCTGGGGGCCAAATCCATCTCACCAGCCCACTGCCTGTTTTATAAAGTTTTATTGGAGCAGAGCCATGCCCATTTGTTTATGTATTGTCTATGCTGTGTTCTCCCTACAATGGCAGCATTGAGTAGTCGCCACAGAGAACCCATAGCCAGCAAAGAATAAAACATTTACTATTTGACTTTTTACAGGAAAAGTTTACCAACTTCAGTCCTTTGTGATTAAGTCTGTTTTAGAGGCTAAAGTAGGGAACATGTGGTGAATTGTTTCTTTTCCAAATTTTCCTTAATGACATTTGACCTTTTTATCTCCATGGAAGGTGACAATAGAATTTGGCTTAGGCTGTTATTCATCTCCCATGGCTGCTGTAACAAATTGTCACAAACTGGGTGGCTTACAACCACTCACAATTCTTGAGGCTAGCAGTACAAAATCAAGGTGCTGGCAGGGCCTTGCTCTAAAGGCTCTAGAGGAGCATCCTTCCTTGCCTTTTTGGCCTCTGGTGACTACAGATAACCCTCAGCATTTCTTGGCTTATAGACCCATCACTCCAACCTCTGCCTCCACCTTTGCATGGCCTTCTCCCTGTGTGTCTGTGTCTCTGTGTCCAAAGTTCCCTCTTCTTACAAGGACACCAGTCATATTGTACTTAGGGCCCACTATAATTCTGTATGGCCTCATCTTAACTTGATTACATTTGCAAAGACCCTATTTCCAATTAAGGTATCATTCACAAGTTCTTGGGGGAAAACACTATTCAACCCAGAACAACTTGGTACTTAGTACTCAATAAATGTTATTACTTTGCTCTTCGTGATATATTCTGACCAATTTCCAAGTGAATTGACTGCTTTCCCTCTACAATAGTCATAAGGAGTTTGTTGTTCTACCTTTCTGTACCCCGATACCTGCTGTCCCCTACTTAGAAATATCTTCTCTCTTCTCAATACAATGACTCCTCTTAAGTTCCTCCTGAAGATGCACATCAGAGTAGTCCATTCATGGCACTTCTGTTCTTTTCATTTCCTAATTCTTCACAACACTGGTACTTCACACACCACATGGTCAATTGGGCTAAAATACCTTCCTCTGGTTTGACTTGTGGGTAAGACACAAACATTTAGTGCATTCTTGATATGAACAGAGCTACTGTCTAGCAAAGAGCACCAAAGCTGCAGCAATTCTCCACTGCTCTCTTCCCCCTGTGTTTCAATGGTCATCCTTAGGTATTTTGCCATTTTAAATAATACTTGCCCTTGTCTAGTGCTATGAAGAAGCCACAAACGTTAATGGAAATCTCTACCTACTACCAACAGCCAGTATCAATAATGGATGGGTTATCAGGTAAAATGCAGGACTCTCCATTAAGTTTGAATTTCAGATAAACAATGGATAATTTTTTAATGTAAGTATACCCTGTGCAATATTTGGACATATTTATACTTAAAAAATTATCCATTGTGTATCTGAAATTCAAAATTATCTGGGCATTATGTATTTTTATTTGCTAAATCTAGCAACCCTAAATAATGATCCATTGGCTACTTAGGGGTGCAAATGACTTCACTAACTGTACTACATAATATTTACCTCCCTTACCCTGCTGTCAGTACCTTAGAAAGCTCAGCTTTTAAGGCCAGCTATTAGCAACTAACACTTAGCAATTTTTTCCTTCTGCATCTAAGGATAATTTTCTAAGAATTCTGGCAGTATAGTCTACACATGTTGCTAGTACTAGCATCACACTGGCAACATTCAATAACCATGTGGCTTTAAGAAAGTCATTTAATCTGTCCCTCTCAGCCTCAGTCTACTCATCTGTAAAGCAGGAATAATTAAGGTTGCTATGAAGATTAAAGTAAATAGTCCTTGTAAAAGCACAGTACTTTGCATATAACAATCACCTAATATATTTCCATAGCTTATAACTATCATTACCCTTTGGGACTTATTGTATGAATTGTGGGGAGTGCATCTGCCCTGGACCTCAGATTCCCAAGGGCATCAAATGTAGGCTTTTGTTATGCTCTCCAGATGAAATTATACCATTATAGTTGGCCTCATCAAGATACCCTGACAAGGCTGAAAAAAGATGCTCACTGTGTAGCTTTAAACCTGTGTGCCCCTATATACTCTATGGGTATTATTTTTATAAATCCTTTCCTGATGGAAACAAAAGAATGAGAAAAAAACAAATCCTGTGGGTATCAAGTGAATAGCAAATATCCATTGCATCACAGTTTTATAATGCTATTTTGGGCCTCTTATTTTTTAAAATACCGAGCACGTGAAAAATACAGATAATTCAGGGCCTCTGCTGACCTCTGATGACAAATCTGTGAATTCACTGCCAAGGGTGATGAGCAGGGACCCTCTGCAGCCCAGGGCTTCCAGCCAGTGGACACACAGGTTTGCCTCACATGGGTCACAGGTGAGGCCTCAGGAAGACAAGATGGGACCAGAGTCCAAGACCAGTGCCTCAGCCATAAACAGCTCATCCATCTCCTGCAAAGTGCCCTACAAATATTATCATTTTACATTTGTGCCGTGACATAAAAAATGTTGGGAAGCACTGTTCTAGACTCTAGGGGAAGCTCAGAGCTTTGCCACCTTGACCCCCCAAATCCACCCTTAAGGAGGAAGAGGAACTCTGAAACGGATCAATGACAAGTTGAGTCCTTAGAGACACACAATTATGGGGCCCTCTATTAAGGGTAGAGCCTTTAATGAATAGGAGGAGTAAATGGAGAGTAAATAAAACCAAACTGGAGAAAACTCTTCTTGGAGTGTTTCTCTTTTACCTTCCTTGCCGTGTTTTCTTGTATAAGGTTCCACTAGCTGTGTGTCTGATGGGAATATCTTACTGCTTCTGATCCTAGATTGAAGGCCAGAGGGAGAGAAGAATAGAATGAGGGCTTGGGTAATTTCTGCTTTGTCCTTTAGGGAGGAGCTTGTTTCTCTAATTTCTTACTCATTTCTTCCCATAATTGTGAGTGAGGTAAGATCCAGACAGCCCAGGCCAGGAGGTCCATGGGCACTGTGGGTGGTAGGCATTTGCTGTCTCTGAGACAATGGCCAGGCATGACAATATCATGCTGTCAGGTGCAGTGAGAAAAGCAGAGGTTTAGAACTTGAGCAATCCTTGGGACAAAACCCAACACAAAAAATGGTTTGGTAACTTGGGCAAGTCATTTTCTCACATGTGAGGTGGAAATCATAACATCTTCCTGGCTGGGATGTTGGGGGGATTTAAGGAGTCAAAGTGAAGAAGAAAAAGCTGGCATCATCCTGCCTGACATATACAAGAACTTAGTAAGTGTTAGTTTCCTGCCATGCTTCTCTCTATTTCCCCATTTTTCTTAAAGAATCCTAAAGAAATACATTTCCACAGACACGCTGTCTAGGGAGGCACCTTGCCCCCTGGCTCCACCGTCCAATTAGGTTTCATATGCAGCCACCTCATTGCCCACTCCCTCACCCCAGCCTGACTCTCCTGAGTTTCTAATGACTACATCCTCACCACACTGTGAAGGTTCCCAACTACATCAGCCATTCAGTCATTAGCACTTAAAGTCTGCTCTTAGCAATTCCAGTTGTTAAAGAGAAACTTTTTTCATCTTTTCAAATATTTTTTAACATATTTCAACAAAATAGGACCCTTCTGAATGAGGTTCCTTACTCTCCCATAATACTCCCTGGGCTTGAGCCATCCAGTAATTACATCGCCCATGCCCCAAGCCAAGCTAATCTCCCAAGACCACAGACCCAATCAGGCCTCTCTCCTCCTCAGACACTCTGCGGCTCTCCAAGTCCCTTGGCCTGCCAATCAATGACCTCTATGATTCTGCTCAAGCAAATCTTGCAGCTGTAGTCACTCTTGCATTGGCATTCCAACTTCAGCTAAAATGAAAATGAATGCCGCACATGACCCTCACTTTCTTCTGTCATTCTGTGCCTGGCATGCCCTTCCTCATTTCCACATGCACAACACCCCCTCAGAAATATGCTTTCCCCAACCACTCATGTTGATATGTTCTCTTCTCTGAACTCCCAGAGCAATTAATTATCTGTCTTGAATGATAGATATTTAAATAATAATAATTAAAACAACCATCTCAACCTCTTATGGAGCCCTCACACACCCACTGTCTCCTAGTATTTACATCTATGTGATTGCATCAACTAGATTACGATCTCTTTTTATTTCTTATTTCTCTCTATGCTCTCCACAGCATCTGACCCACTGCTTTCCACATAGAACCATGCACAATAAAAATTAAAAGAAGAAATGAATGAAGAGGTCTCAAGACGGAAACTGCCTTCGGGAATCAGATGCTGTCAAGAAGACAGATTGATGACTTTGACTTCAAGGCTTCTCTTACCCTCTTTAAAATATACTGATCTGATATTTTTAATGCTATGTACTTGTTTCACACATATTTCATGTTCTCACACTATGTGCAAACTAAGTGCCCTGATAGTGTAACTAATGAAGGGCCACAGAAACATCCTTTTCATCAAGTAAAGGATGATGAATCCTTTATGTTTATGTTTATGTTTATGATCATAAACATATATTGATAGCACAGCCTCAGATGGATGACCTGAGGCAAGAAATAAAAACAAATGTTCCAGAAGTTTAAAAGAGGTCCAAATCTTCTAATTATGAGAGCTACACCCAGACCAGTTGGGCTGGAGTCTACAGGAGCTAATGAGATTCAAGGATCAGTGAGTCCAAGTCAGTGGACTCTGTCAAAGTTATGAATATGGAAACAAAGCACATGTTGCCCTATACCTTGCCATGCAGTGATACATTCAGAGATTACCAGGTCCGGAACTACAGAGGAGAGAGGGCCTTTAATTTAACTCAGTGGCTATGGGCCTTGGTTTCCTCATCTATAAAATGGAAATCACATTAGCTCCTTCATAGGGTTGATATGAGATTGAAATGAAATTATATTTGTCAAAAGTCTTCTGTTATCTTAGGGACATTGCATATGCCAAGAATGGTAGCTAGCATATTTATTATTGCAGTATTTCCTCAACTTTAAGATGCCATGAGTTGGAAGGCACATATTTGATTTAAAAACATCTTTTAAAGGGAGTAAAAGGAGGAAAAAAATATGTTAAATCTACACATAGACTATAAGAAGGATGCTGATTACAGATATCTTCAACTGCTAAAAAGATATTTCCTAGAACTGAGGAAATATGGTAGGTAGTAAATAGTATGCCTCAAGAATCTGTTGATTCTGTTTAATTTCTTTGAAGTTTAAATGCAGACCAAGTCTTTATAAGTCAGAGACCTCAGGATATTCGTGTCTGCCAAAGAAAGGTCCTGTAGCCCAGACCCCAAAGGATGGAGCAAGGACCCTGAGTGCACACACACGCAGATACCAGATATGGAAACCCAGGAACAAATCACCCTTCACAGTAAACTTGCTCATTGTCTGAGCAGAATCGTGTTCTTTTAAAAATAAAACTGTGAGTGGGAGTGCTTGCGTTCTGGAATAGAGTCTTTTTTTCTTCCCTTCATCCCATGTTCCTTGGCTACATGCTATTATGTGATATTCAGGACTGTCAAACCTTCTGGAGCCATAAGCATTTTTCAGACAACCAATCTCAATATGCATTATCAAAATTAGATCTTTCTGTGCAGATGACAATTATGTATTATATGGTTACATGCTTATGAGTCTGTGACACCGTATTGTTAGACTTGGGGTATTGACTTTTAACAATATGTTACCTTATTGTATTTGTTGTCACATTATGCCTGGATTGCAGCATTTGTCTCGTGGCCCCACTCACGCTGCAATTAGTTCCTCGGTAAGTGTCAAACAGCACTGGGGGAAAGAGTGGGTGAAAGGTAACTTGGAGATGATTTTCTTTTACAACTGTCATTTATAAAAGAACTTCAATCGTTCCAGAAAAATACAAGTTGTATTCTCATCAATAAAATTGCCTCTAAACAGAATGACAACTCCAGTTGGGAGTTTGAATATTCCAAAGGTCTTGGATACCACCCCACGGTCGCAAAAGAACAGGTTGCAGGGCGGGGAGTGAGAGAAGGAATAGGACATAAGAAATCCCCGTATTCATTTCTATAAACACAAGCTCAATGCAGTTTAAACTCATAAACATGCTAAAAGGAGCTAGAGGTAGCCTGTTACTTTGTCATATGTTTTTATAGGCCTATCTGAATGGTTTCAGATTTGACATAGTAACTGCCTGTTACTAGAAATAAACTGTAAGTCAATTCCATGCTGCCATAATTCACTGCCCAGGGTTGTTCAAAAAGATTTAGTGATGCCCATGATGGACAGCAAACCCTGTGATGTTTTCATTTTCACTTGGTGTTTTGTCATGCCTCCAGCCTGCTGACCTCTAGAGACCCAGAAGGAGCAGACCTTCCCAAGGTGTCACTGTTCCTGCCAAGTCAGTAAGAGACTCGTTGCTGCAAGAAAGCAAATGAGACATTCTTTCCATGTCTCTAGGTCTGTCTGCCTTCCTCTTTATTTCGAGAGCTTGACAATCATCATTCCCGTATAAGTGACCTCTTTCTGAATAAATGGAACCAAGGCTACACATACCACCCAGCAGGAATGAGGTGCCTGGAAAGTAGCAATACCTCATCTCCTTGGCTGGCATTTTCTTTTGGCTCAAGGCTTTGGCTACATCTCTACCATGTCACGCACCCAGATGGAAAGTGAAAAATCCATTCAGCCATCTGGCTGTTTCTGTCTACACAATACCATGCATCTGGAGCCATCTGGGAGACGGACTGAATTTTTTCACTTTCTGCCTGGTTATTTGGTGTGGTGTAGATGCAGTCTTTTACTAAGCTGAAGTGCCTCATAACCCTCTGCCCCATTTGAAAGGCTAAAAAAATATTAGAAGACTCCAGGATAACACGGCCTATTGTGTCATTCTGGAAAATAAATGGAAACTTTGTGAATTACAGTATAATATAAACTGCAAGAAATAATAAGAGCAAGACTATTGTTTATCAAACAAAACAAACACAAGAACTGAGTCAAGTAATTATTTCTCAACTTAGTTTGTCCCAGGCAGCTAACACAATATTCTCAAGGGCATATTATTACAGTTCTTTCCTGGGGTTGGATATTAGTCTAAAAGACATCTCAAATGGACTCTTGTGCTTGGAATTATGGTTGAACTAAAAAATGTATGACCACCATTTGACCCAGCAATTCCATTACTGGGTATATACCCAAAGGATTATAAATCATTCTACTATAAAGACACATGCACACATATGTTTATTGCTGCACTGTTCACAATAGCAAAGACTTGGAACCAACCCAAATGCCCATCAGTGATAGACTGGATAAAGAAAATGTGGCATATATACACCATGGAATACTATACAGCCATAAAAAGGATGAGTTCATGTCCTTTGCAGGAACATGGATGAAGCTGGAAACCATCATTCTCAGCAAACTAACACAAGAACAGAAAACTAAACATCACATGTTCTCACTCATAAGTGGGAGTTAAACAAGGGGAACACATGGACACAGGGCAGGGAGCATCACACACTGGGGCCTGTCAGGGGGTGGTGGGCTAGGGGAGGGATAGCATTAGGAGAAATACCTAATGTAGATGACAGGTTGATGGGTGCAGCAAACCACCATGGCAGGTTTGTACCTATGTAACAAACCTGCACGTTCTGCACATGTATCTCAGAACTTAAAGTATAATTAAAAAAAAAAAAGTATGACTTCTAGGCCCTAATTAGTGTCTCCAAAAAGAGACTCTCTCTGTTCCTCAGAGTTCATTCTAAAACAAATAGAGAAATTTATGAAACACTTCCCAAGAATCATGTTCAACTTAACAGAATTTCCATTCAAATTCCAGAAACTCAGTATATTAGCAACATTAGGAGCTTAATAGTATGAGGTGGAGGGGTGGGTATAAGGGAAGTATAAATTGTGGGAAAATGTAAATAGTGATTGTGCAAATGAGGGTTTCCCTGGTATTGTAATTAAACCCCTTGGAATTCTGGGGTACTTTCTCTTCCCCTAGCTCCTTTCTGAAGCTTATCTCTGGCAGGGTCTGGCAGCTTTCCCTAAATTTCACCCTCAGCAGACAGCAATGCTCAACTCAGTTTCCGAAGTTTTCATTCCACATACTGTTAGGTAAAATATAAAAATGATTAAATAATAGAAATAGATATGTAAAAATCATGATTAAAACATCTGGCCAAGGGAAGGGGGATAAGGATGGGCTAGGTCAGCAGGCACCCCAGGACTTGAGACCAACCTTTACCCTAAAGATAGCTTTAGCTTTGTCAGAGAAAGGATGGAGGGCATTTAGGGCCCAGAGGCAAAAAGAAAAGTAAATTTATGAAAAGTGAGCTTAGGGGATAAAAACAAAGTCCTTGCTGCTTCTGTTTCAGCATTATAAGCAAGAATCTCCCTGCATACATTTAAATGGCATGTTCACATTTTATGAATCAGGCCCTTAGTTTTAATTGCTTCTTGTACTATGGGCCAATTAAGGATGGGTCTGGAGGGCAGGGATCATTCCCACAGCCTCTGAGGTTCTGAGAGGTGGGGCTTGCTTAGCCTGAGGCACCCATTCACACTTGTATTAAAAAAAAAAAAGAAAAAAAAAAGGAAAAGAAAGACCAAGTGCACCATTAAACACCTCTGATAGGAATGCATACTTTATACAGGCTGAAAGCAAAAACTGGAGGCCAAAAGTTCCCCTTTGGCCCCATCTCTTGCTTTCAAATAAAATCAATTACAACGTTTCTCCTTGTCTGAGCCATGCAAAGCTAAATACCAATATGTACAGACCCAGTAGTGTATCTTGAGAAGCTGCCAATAGGTTTGTAAGCCCTCTGAGATCTCCTGTCTTTTTATGTACAATTGATCCCCTGAACCTTTATGCAATACCGGGGTTAAAGATTAAGAGGGTTTTCTTAAATATATATACATATATATATGTATATATATAAATACCAACTGCATAAGATACACATATTAATGGACTCCTAGTTTCTACATAGCAACTCCAATATTGTAAAGTACCAAAGTAAGTGGAAAAACTTGAAACAAAAATAAAATCTGTTATTAAGCTATACATTATATTTTATATACCTTGACACACGTAGAGTATTTCCCCTGCTTTGTTTTCACATCAGAAAATTAAAATTTGTAGAATGTATACAAATAATATATTTTTCAGTGATTTCCAAAGCTTTTAAAATAAGCTTTAGGTCTGATCACCAGATCACCTGCACCCCACATTTCAGAGCTGAACATGTCTAAATGTTAATTTTGAAGAGCCAGTGGGAGGCAGTGAGAGGGTCAAGCTAAACAGCACATGCACCTAGCAATAGCAAAGAGCATTTCTCGTTTATAGGTCACGGTTCAAATCCCGCTCCAGTCAGCAGGACCCCAAAGCCAAGACCATTTAGTTGCTCAGGGATCTGGTGAATTGAGTTGCTATGAAAAATCTGGTCACCAGCCCAGCTGGACATCTCATCAGAGCAAACAGATTGTTCAGAATTTACCTTATTCCCCCCATCTTTCTTTCCTTCCCCCCACATTGTCCTACCAATGGAGCCTTCCAAGAAACCCCAAGTGCCTGGGCCTTGGGGTTCCAGAAATGTAGGCTGCCAAACTATACATTTCATATATAGATATACACACACACACACACACACACTCCCCGTCTACTGTCTGTATTATATATTCACAGTCCACACACACATACACAGTGTCCAGTCGCTATCTGTAGTCCCAGGAGGTAAATCACCTTCCTCTGCTATTAATCCAGCCCCTTTTACTGACATTAGATTTGCTTGTAATTTTTCCCCCCAATATACACAGCCACGCTACTCTGTAGATAACCAATGAATTGAACAATATAAAAATAATTTCCCAATTTATGATAAACTTTACAGTGAAGCTTCCTCATTCCCCTAATGAATAAAGGAAGCATCGAGATAAAAGTAAAACAATTTATTAGGTTTTGTTCCTGCACCACTGAAATAAAATAGTAAACCAACTTGGCAGTGACTACAGGGACCCAGCATGTGCTCATTAACTCTTTGCCAGGTACAAAGGTGTCCTAACAGCTCTGTTTTAATTCCATGATCCGGCCCATAATCCAGTGCTAAACAATAATTAGTATTGACTTGTTAAACAGTAGTTGAAGCCTTCCTTTAAGCACCTCAAATATGCTTTAAGTTTCATAGACGAAGAATCAAAGGAAGGGGGAGGCATAGTTGAGAGAAGAGAGAGAGAAGCATGAAGGTATTTATGGTTTTTAACTGTAGAGAAAGAACTTTTCTCCTCCCTGGTAACTTTGCGAGTATTAACGCATTGTTTCCAGACCCACGCCGGCACTTTATCCACCCCACGCCTGCTCATTGTGTGAGAAAGTCTTTCCTTCCCTAATAGCTTGCCCCCACCCCACATTCCCTTTTACCTTGTTAGACTGACCAAATGTTGGACAATTTTCTGCCCTCTTCTAGCGCAGTTTAAATTCTTTCCTGAAAATGGCTCTTTTCATCCTATGCATCAAGGTTCACTTAAAATCAGCAATGAAAGAAGACCTCTGGCACTGTGGATTTTCCATGGTTTTATTTATTGTTCAGTTGTGTATTTGGAAACACAAGAGGGGACACTGACCACATTTGCTGGGGAAGTGATGAATGCACCCAATATGGGCATAGGGAACAATGGTCTATACAACCCCATGGATGCCCTTGGTAAGGGCAGAGATGCAAAGCTGGCTCACCAGCTCGCCTCACATGCTGCTCCCACTTTATCACCTGATTCTGCCATCTCTTCCTGGTGCACAACTAAAGCAAGAAAGAAAAGCACTAGGTGTGAGAGGTGTCTACATTTTATTGCCTCATAGTATTTCTACTGGTTACATTCTCTCTGCACCTGACCGGAGTCAGGGATTTGGAATCCAACTGCTGCTCCTCTGCTTGGATTGCTGGCCTTCTGTAACCAACCAGCATAGGAGTCACCCTTCTCAAGCAAATTTCAGATTGCCAAATTTGCAATCCTAAACCAAATCAAGTAGCGGCCCACTGAAGTGTTCCTCCATCTATGCATCCATTTGTCCATCCAGCCAATCAGTCAAGTGCTTTTTAAGCATCTCCAAATGTGTTTCAGAGCAAAATAAGAAATGGTCCCTGCCTTCAAGCAGCTTTGCAACCTGATCATGGAGAACAAACGGTGCACCAGGAAATCAAATAGCAGTTAAAGAGGGTAATTAATGAAGCACAAACAGTGAAAGTATAGAGGTTTAGAGAGAAGACATGTTAAAGAGAGCAGAGATGGTCAGGTAATGCTTCTGGAAGATGGGGGCTTGTGGAAGGCCTTGAAGAAACAGTATTATTCTAAAGAGAAGAGGGGACAAAGGGGATCACTCTGGAGACTGGAAGCAACACAAAAACTCAGAAGCCAGAATCAGATCTCTGCCTTTCCAGAATACAAGAAAAAATTAAGCACGCTAGTAGAACACTTTAAATTTGCAAGGTACATCCATGTTTCTTCTTCTTCTTCTTTTTTTCTTTTCTTCTCCCATAAAATCTGTGGGGTGGGCATGACAGGAAGATTCGATGTAAAACAGCAATAGATGATGGGAAACATGTATAAGGACACTGTAATAACTCCTAAGAAAAGTAATGGAGATTACTCTGGAGAGTTAAGAGCATTAAATGGATGAAAACAAAGTATAAGATGAAGGAGAAACAGGCAGTAACTGTAGGAGGTGAGAAAGGAGGAGAATGTAAGACTATTAGCAAATTCCTTCGGTGGGTGACAAGGAGAGATGAATAGGAAGGAAGAGCAGGTTGAGGGAGAGTGGAAAGGATGTTTCTGTTCTGTATTGCGTAAACTTCAGGGGACTATGGAAAACTCAAGTGGAAATGGCCAGCAGACAGCTACATGGAGACATCTGGTGCTCAAGGTCGAAGGCAGAGTGGAAACAGATTGAGGAGTCACCAGTATAAATGCAGGGTCACAGGGATCCCCTATAAAGGGGATATGGCCAAGCATTAAACCTGGGTCATTCCATTTAAGGGGTAGAAGAGAAAAGAAAGCTCATTTAATTAAGACCCATTACATATAGAAGGCCCTTGTCAAAATGTAAGAATAACGTGTACAGGTTCATGGATCATAGATTGAAAATGAAATTGAAAAAGATGGGATTTTAGAGCTACTTCAGTCCCACCTTTTCATTTTCCCAAAGAGGAAACTGAGAGAGGAAAATAGTGACTGCACCATAATTTATTAATCCATTAGCATCTAACAATCTCCATGTTCTTGTAGAATTATTTTATTAACTATCTAAAAAACATACAGCATAGCCTCTGAGGCAGGAACACAGGAGTTATACTTACTCCTATTATTGGAGTTATACTTCCAATAAGGAAGTGGCTAGGTAGGAATGGGAAAGAAAGCCCCAAAGAAGTTCCAGATCATGGAATATTATTACCTAGGGAGGGCAGAACTGAAAGGGGTTGTCCTCGGAGAAGAAACAGATCCCAGGGCATCCAGAGGACAGAATGGGGGAGGATGCCAGAGAAATGATCATGAAAAGTGGAAGAGAGGCACAGAAAAGGATTTCCTGTTGTGCCAAGGTGAAAAGTCTGAAGGTGAAGTCTAGATGCCCATTTAACACTTGCAGTCGGAGGGGTCTGATTAGTCTGATGGCCACTAGCTCTAACTTTCAGAGAGGTTTGAACCACAGCATTTCCCACCTACTCAAGATGTAAAATTTTACCAAGCTGAAAAGTTGAGTTGAGTCATGTTAAGAGCTGGGATTTGACATCAAATACACCTAAAATGAGTAGTAAACCCTGGGCCAGTGGTGTAACCCCAGGCTCTTTGAGAAACCCTGTGTATTAAATGTAAATAATCTACCAACCTCACTGGGTTATTGAGAAGATAAATAAAAATGGATGAAGGGGCCTGGCACAAAGTAGACTTTCAGTTCATATGAGTTTCTCTTCCTAGGGAAGTTTCTTAAGAAGACATTCAACACACATACACACATACATACCTCATTCATATTTTCTAATAAATTGTTTCAAAATTCCAGATTTAAAACAAAACTCACTACACAGAGAGAAAAAGCCTGCAACAGATCTTTGTGCCAGAGCTTGAATGGAATATTATTTGTTAGAAGTTATTTATGGCATAAATAGGGGATTCCACTGGATGCCACTAGTAATTGTGATGAAAGCAAACTGGGAGCTGGGTCAACAATAAATAAATAAATAAGTAAACGAATAAATAAACACTACCTAGTCACCCTGAAGAAGAAGGTCTAAAGATTAAATGTTCAGACCAACCTCCTTTTATATGGGTGCAATTTTTGTACCTGCAATTAGCTCCCTCAGCCTTCAATCTAAGAATCAGCTGGTTAATTGTGCATGTAAGTGGCTAATAGCTCCAACTGGGGGATAGTGCAGGCCGAGAGGGTCACACACCTTCCTCCACACATGTTCTGCTGTTACACATTACAGGCAGACACATAGACAAAAACGAGTAAAAATAAATAGAAATATATGACTTATAATACTTCAAGAGAAACAGCATGGGATAATGTACATTGCATTCTCAAAAAAGAAAGCAACCCTAAGAAATGTCATCGTTCTTATGTCTCAGTCATAGTCGTTGAGAATTATCTGCAAACGTGGGATCAAATTGAGTCTGTAATTAAAAAGGAGACAAAATGATGTTGTCAAGAATCCCTTTCAAAGAGCCACTGGATTGCTCTATGGTCTGGAGAGAGTCACTCCCACAATATCAGAGAGAATAAGGGTGGCCGGGTTTGGGTTGGGAGTAGAGGTGGGCAGTGAGTGAAATAAATTGAAATGAATTTTTGTGGTCACAGTTGGGCAACCACAAATGGCATAGTCATCTCTAGTCTCTACTTTAAGCCAACCTGATGCCCCAAATACCATCCACAGTTAGACTATCAGGCAAGTACTTGCCAGTGTTTTGAGACCATCTGCTCCACTCTGGACTTACAGCCCAACACCCTAGCTCCTAGCTCCACGTTTCCCCTTGAGGGGTCCTTCTTCATCAATTCTTCCTACTTTAAATGTGCTACCCTTGGGTCATATAAATGTCTGACCTTGTCTCTTTGGAAACCCAGCTCATGTGTGGTTCAAGCAGTGTTCCCAATAAACCTGTCCTATCTCACATGATGGAAGAAAATGGACCACTGATCCCAGTCTTAGATATTTGAGTGATTTCTGATCAAAAATAATACTTTGATAAACCTCCTTATAGATTCGTCTTTGCCTTTATGTCTGATTATTCCATTAAAATAAGATTCTAGAAGCAGAAATTTTTCAAGCCCTTAAGTTGCCTGAAAAGTATATCTGGTTGGGAAACTGGGGACATAGAAGTCCAGCAGACTCAGCAGATTAGAATTAAAAGGTCAAGGGCTTCCTTGTATATCACATTCAATTTTTCTACATGTACCTGGTTTAATAATATGGAGTCCAAGACCCTTTTCCTATAGGGGGCAATGAAGAATGGCCTTAGAGTCAGAATACAAAGCAGAAAGAATTGATTTAAAGCTAAGTAAGGAAGAAAGGACAAAGTGGGGTATTACAAGGAAGGACTGATTAGTTGCCTAATCTTGGGTAACTTGCTTAACCCCTCTGAGTTCAATTTCCTTACCCATAAAGTGGGAATTATATGAATGCCTGTTGTACACATTCAATTCATCTTGAATAAACATGTATTGACCATCTACTATGTGCCAGGCAGATCAAGAAAATGGTCAAAGGGGCACATATAAAAATGCTTTGCTTACTTTTCTATTTGTCATATAAGTTTAATTGGTTTTTGTAATTTATAGTTTAATGGACTCAAGGCCAACTGCCAATAAGCCAAGAAAATTTCGGAGATGCTAGATGAGATTTCTAGGACAAAACTCTAGGAAAAGTTTTATAGAATTGCTCTTGTCACCTGAAGGACAACTCTAAAGCAAAGTCTGAGATTGGTCAAATTCACCTTGATGCCCTTGTACCTTTTATTTTTATATTCCTTTTCCCCATTCTTTTTGCTTCCCCCACCCTGGTCTTCTGGACCCTTCATCATAAGCCCAGGCCCTCTTTATGGTGCCCCAACCTGGGTTGCCTTCCTTAAGCAATTCCAAAGAAATTCTTTCTACTCATCAACATTACTCTGTCCTGTGTCCCACTCTCTTAGGGTCCTGATTGTTCAGCTAGCTAAGTTCTGATGACACTCACCATGGTGTTAATGACTGATAAATGACTACTCCCTTTCTCTGGATATTTTCATTTCAAATAGAGGTTCCTGGAGAGTCCCTGCTTTGGTAGTGGTCATGCTAGGCAGAAAGTTTTCTCCTGCACAAACCACGTCATACTAGTGACTGCCAAATTTGTCTATGCATAAAGCAGCATAAAGCAGCTAGCTCTGGTTCCCTTGGGATATCACTAACAGACAGGGTGAAGAGAGAGCAGAATGCAGAGTTTGACACGTCACCTACCTGGAAAATGCACACTGATCTCACCTGTCAAGGGGAGATGCCCCAACCTGTCCAGTCCCCTGCTCTGTGCAGACCTGGCTTGGACCTAGGAAGAAAGTCGCTAGAGGCTGAATTTTCTCCCTTTAGTTCTTGAATTCAACCCTCCTTCCCACAAGCCATCATTGTGCCATCAGGGGTTTCTTGTTACAATTTAATTTTTCTCAGTTGCACACTGGAGTTCTAATCTGCATCACACCAGCAGTAGGAACGTTTCTAAGAATCATTTCACAAGACACTTTTAATATATTTCCAGTAAATGGTACCTCGACCTGTCCAGTTGGCTGGGTCATTTAATGGCGACACGCCCACTGAGTCCTGAGGGCCCCTGGAGATTTACCTTGGTGCTTTCCTAACAACAACAACAAAAAAAGCTGCCTTCAGTGAGGGGATAAAGCTTTGCTAACATGCAAGTGCTACGGGGAACACAATGAGTACTGCCCGTCAGAGAGGGCCAGACTGCTTAGGCTCATTATGGGAAAGACTGCACGCAGGATTAGACAAAAGCGGTTTTGAAGAATTGCAGTGAAATTATACCAGCTTTGGGGGAAGAGGCATTCAAATATGAAAAAAAATACATATATCTATATGGCCGGGTGATTATTTAAAGCCCCAAAACAGACAGTATAGTTTATCAAGTATTGTTAGCCAAATTCAGAGCTGCTTTCAGGGACTTAAAAGCGTACAGCCAAATGAAAACAAAGCTTTCACAGGACAAAAGCCAGTGAGCAATCTCCTTCAAATCTGCAAAGTCAGAAGGAAAACATAACTAATCACAACTCACTCCAAGCTGGCTAGTCGAAATGATACCAATGAGAAAAAGTGAACAGTTAATAGGGAAATTTGAAGTAGGGGAGGGAGAGGGATGGTTCCCTCCTTTTCTTTCAAGAGCTGGCATTCGTGTTTGTGTTTGTGTCATTTGGATCCAAGCCCAAGAAATAAATGAGGTTTTTTGTTTTTGTGGGTTTTGGTTTTCATTTTTCATAATCCAGTTTATTTGACCTTTATTTTTCTGATAATGAAGGGAAAGAGAGAATGTGGTTGAGACAAATTCCTCAAAAGTACAGGCGGTGAGACCAAAGGCCTGGGAGGCCAGGGGCCAGGGCAGCCAAACGCAACCCACAGGATGGTCTGGTAGCCTCCAATTTCACTCTCCAAGAAGTTTTTCTTCTCTTTTAAATTTTTTTTTTCTTTTTTTTAAAAAATGTCTTCCCTCCAGAAATTTAAGGGAAAAATAAATTAAGGAATGGGTGATCTGTTCTCATTTCCTACTGGGAAAGATGTTGGCTTGGTCTAGCTGCCTTGTGTCTCTTTGGAAAGACAGAGAATTCTGTTGCGTTCCACCAGTAATAGAAAAGTCCCTTCTGAGGGATGCGGCCTGCTCCTTTCTCCTGCAAACTCATCAGCAGCACATCACCCAACGCTTTGATGTTCCCACACAGCAGGCCTCCTCATGGCAGTGGGCACCCTTTCAAGAGCAGCCACAGAGGTTCCTGTTTGCTGACAAACTAAGGAGGGGGAGGTGGAGAATGACACCCAGCAACACCCTCACCTGCAGCTGCCACTCCCACCTCATCCAATTCATAAAAGTTCTGAAATGTTGGCATCTTTGCTGCCGCTTTTCATCAATGCCATTTAAGTGAATTTAGAATAATAATTTTATTAAAATGTTTTGGATGCCATATCTCCTATCCATAAAATTTATTGTACCTTTATGCAGAATTATACTGGAGTTGAAACATATAAATCAATTTATAAGGTCTAATGACACACAAACGCTTAAAAACTAAAGGCGATGTAGTAAATTCAAATTACCATTACAAATGTAAGCTTTGTAGTCAGTGTGTGACCCGCTAAGGATTATATTTAACTCCCCTGAGAGTGGTTTATCATAAAACTTTATACTTTTATTACAGTGAATTATTAAGTGCTCCATGACATGAGTCATTCCTCGCACTGACTATGGCTTTTTTAATGACACTGTAATAGACATCTTGCTAATAGCAGGAGGGTTGCTACCTGTGCAGCAAGGAGAAGGGGTGGGAGGAGGAGGGAAAAGACAGTACAGGACTCATGCTGGAAGAGTAGATTTCCCAAGGGACTCACATTAGCAATCATACAAAGAAGTGTCAGAAGCCTAAACACACATACCCCTCCATGTTCTGTCCTGGGTAAAATGATCACATACTGCCTAAAAGAAATTCAATTTAGAAGTCACACATGGAGAAAGGAAAACAATCTCAATTTTCCTGAGCATTTTTAATTCTATCAAAACTTTAAATTCCTCTCCCTGCTGCTATGCCATAGATAGGCTTCCTTTCGTTCCAATAAGCTCTTCACTAATAACAGATCACCACCATCACATAACGCACAGTGACCCAGTGCTCATAAACGTGACTTTCCTGTGACACCCTTCTCCTCTTTATACTGTGCCCACACAAGGACTCCATAGCAGGGAACTCTTTCCAGAATCCATTTGAGCCCTCAGATCATCACATGTGCGAAGTCTTCAGCCAAATCAAGGAAGGGTTTTAGATCGTTGTCCAGGTTTCAGAAGGCAGTCCTGGTGAGCTGGATGTCACTGGGTATCATCTACTCCTTCCAAAAACTACCTGAGGCTCACAATGCTGGTGTCACACAACCATTCACACACAATGCCATTTCCACATCTAGGACACCTGAATTTAGGAATCCCAATCTCCTAACCTGGGAGAAGAGCAGTTCTCATAAAAGATGTCTCTGTGTTCTAGCCAGGCTCAGTTGTGTGAACCTGTAGATCCAGCTACTTGTGAGGCTGTGGTGGGAGGATCCCTTGAGACCAGGAGTTTGAATCTAGCTTGGGCAAAATAGCAAGACCTGCCTCTAGGGAAAAAAAAAAAAAAAAAAAGATATTTCTGTGTTGGTGAATAGACATGGGCTAAAAATAAGACTGGTGCATTCAACCAAAGAGGAGAAGAGAAAATAGATGTCTAGACTAGTTTTCTACACATCTATATGCAAGAGTGACTTATTTGTAGGAATTTCCGATATACACTATTATTTTCCAGAAAAAAAAAATAAACTACTCTATGGTGATTGTCTCTGTGCTCTCATGGGCATTTGGTCATCTCTAAGGCCGTGATGCAATGACTGTGAATTCCCCCTTCTTGCCCAGTGGCTTGCTAATTCCCATTGGGCATTCATTTGTTAACACATGCTTCTCAGGACCACCAAGGTGAGACTTAAAGAACCAACACATATGGCTTCTAACTGGTTTATTCTGAACATTTAAGCACAGAAATTTTTGTGAGCATGGGGTTACCAAGGCACAGATTTGACTTAATGGGCTGAACAATTCAGGTAACTGACAACAAATTTTTCATAAACTGACTGGTTGGTTGACTAATTATAGGAATCTTATTTGTTGCTAAAATTTTTTTTTTTTTTTTTTTTGAGACAGAGTCTCACTCTTGTCGCCCAGGCTGGAGTACAGTGGCACTATCTTGGCTCACTGCAAACTCCACCTCCCGGGTTCATGCCATTCTCCTGCCTCAGCCTCCCAAGTAGCTGGGACTACAGGCGCCCGCCACCATGCCTGGCTAATTTTTTGTAGTTTTAGTAGAGACGAGGTTTCACCATGTTAGCCAGGATGGTCTCAATCTCCTGACCTTGTGATCCGCCCACCTCGGCCTCCCAAATGGCTGGGATTACAGGCATGAGCCACCATGCCCGGCCATTGCTAAGTATTTTTATAAGCACAGACATATAAAATTTATATAAAACCTCACCCCTCTCTCTCAGACACACACACACACACACACACACACACACTTTCCTCAATATGAATCCATTTTGAAAACTTTCACTAGATAGTTAAACAAAATTAAACAAGCTTTTACATGAATTGTCCCAAACTTTTAAGCCATAAACAATTTTCACCCAAAATGCTATAAACTTTTCCCAAGGCTAGCCACTCTATCTCCTTCTCAGATACTATTCCATGAGAAACTCACTGAATTCAAATTAATTTATTAAGTATTTTTGGAGGGTCTATTTCATGCCTGACCACTACACTGGGGACCCAGGGTTGGACTTTGTAAGCACAGGACCTTGCCTTCATAAAGGTAATAGTCTAGACTCTAGGGCAGAAGTCAGCAAACTACAGCCTACAGTCCAAATTCGGCCCACCACTTGTTTTGATAAAATTTTATTGGAATACAGCCACACCCATCAATGGCTGCTTTGAACCACAATGGCAGAGCTGAATAATTGTGACACAGAAATATGGCCTGCAAAACCTAATATATTTGCTATCGGGCCCGTTACAGATGATGTTTGCTGGCCCTTGGTCTTGAGCAATGGTTCTGAGTCCTAGCTGAAACTTAAAATCATCTGGGGAGATTTTCTAAAATACAATTAGAGCCCGGACTATCCTAAATCAATTAAGTCAGATCTTTGGGTATAGAACCCTGGAATTTCTCTTTCAGGGGAAAAAAATGGTTGACTCAGGTGATTCTGATACTGAGCCAGGATGGAGAAGTAAACTAAATTAAACAGACTTCAGAGACATAATGGCAAAAGTAATCATGAGTGTTAAACAGGCAATGAGCCACTTTCCGAGAAAGCCACTGAATAACCCAGATGTTCTTAGCTTCTTCAGGAGGAGAGACAAATGTTCTCCACTGCTTCTAGATATTCTGCCTCAGTAGCATGAGTTGGCTCTAAGACACATGACTCCAGGGAGAACAGCCAAAATCAGAATGTTCTCATGGAGAAGATAATCCAACATTTGTCTACCCATTTCTCCTCACCCAGGTAGCTAAGTACATCACACCCTGAGGGAGGTTTAATATTATTTCAGTAGCGAAAACAGGTAAGCAGTCCTCTTCTACCTGTAGAGAGGACCTGTTCAAATCAACACACAAAATTATGCATCAGCAGCACCTAATCTGAGGGGTCTTGAAGGACACCAGTGCCTGTCAAAATATCTGAAGTTGGGCATCTCTGATCATCTCTCAGATGGGAACTGGGACCACTCTGGAAGCCTTCATTTGGGCTTGATTTCCCTTGGACACTGAATATATTGTCCAGGTGTTGGTGGAAAGGGTCAAACAGCAACTTAAATATGCTAGGGCTCCTGCAAACCAGCCTCATCTGGAAGAACTTCAGAGTTTCCACTGAACCTGGGAGGCTTTCAGAGACCTGGAGAGAACCTCACATTCAGGCAATCTATATGGCCTAACTTAGTTTTATTAAACAACTATGTGTTGATTAATCACTAACTGTGGATCCAGAACTGCCTAGGCACTGAGTAATACATAAATGCACATTCCAAAGTATTTACAGTCTCTACACACAGAACACACACTCATAACACACACATTTCACACATGCACCCAAGAAATGCTTGCATAACAGCAAAAGCAACTACATGATTATGTACCATAGGGTGCAATTCAGAGGTGCAATCCTTTTCCACCTAGGGGCTGGGGTTGTAGGCCTTCTGTGGAGGAGAGTGAACCTTGAAAACAGGACCACAGCCTGTTTGAAATGAAAAAATTCCACAACCACAGAACAGCAAGGGGCTTCAGAATGAACTGATAGTGCCTGTAAGGGAAGCAATACAGGAATTTGTAAGCAAAAACAACCAGTATAGAACCTGGGGAAAGAAGAGACTTATGGACTAAGGAAAAATCCCCTGGGAGACAAGAACACAGAGTTTCACACCAGACCAAAGAATTGAGAGCATCTTTCTTCTTTGACCTTCATCACCTTCTCAAATAAGGTCTTTGGGAGCTCAGAAGAGTCTTGGGTGATTTGGAGACCACTCTAGATAGGCCCTCTCATTTCATACTTCACACAGCATTTTCATACCTGTTATCTCACTGTGCCTTCTCAACAACTCTATGAATAAAAAATTATTAATTACCCCCATTTTAAAAAAATAGATAAGTATAACTGACTTTCTAAGAGGTTAAGGGATTTTCCCAAGTCATAAGTTAGCAAATACTCAAACTGGAATCTTATTCCTGTTTTTAAAGTTCAAGATCAGTGTGGGTTGTTTTTTTTTTTTAACTACATGATAGTGTTGGGAGATGAAGTGAAGACCTGCTCTCATGTCATAAAAAATGCCAGCCTGAGCCAGGGTCCGGCACAGGGCTTCCCCAGCCCTCAGGCCCCTGCTCTGAATAACAATACCATCTAATCATCAGAATTTCAAAGACAAAAGCCACAGCAACTCTTTATGATCACTGTGATAAATTAGGGTTCCGATCCTTTATATACACACTCAGGGACTGGAAGATGTTAACAGAAATAAATGAAAAATCCGTATATCACCCCAAGGCAAATTTTAGTTTGTTTTGCACAATCAATTCATATTTCAGTACTTGGGCCTTTTGCTAAATATTGGAAGAAAAAAGAAAGGAGGGAGGGAAGAAAAGAAATGGAAAAACTGATGTTGAAAAGGCAAAGCCCACTTTTTGACACCCTAGCTGGGTCATGTTGAATGAAAGGGACACTGGCACATTTAAAAGGACCATTTAACTGGATTCCTTAAGCTGGGTCTTGACAAGAAGCTTGAAGCAGGAATTTACTCTTTCTACTCATGGAACCCTGGCTGTGAAAACTGTCTGCCTTAGCCAAGTTTTTTTGAGTTCAGAAGTCAGCTAGATTTCTGAGCTTATAACTCCAACAGCACAGCCAGCCCACACAAGCTCCTCACCCTGTTCTACAGACTAGAGCAAGGGCTCCAAATCACAGGTGAGGAAGGTCATCTGAGCAGGAAGAAGCTGGGTTGCAGTGGAATCTACGCCTGCTGAGAAAATCCGGTGTCTTTTAAAGTCAGGAGGCAAGTGCTGTGACTGAGGTTTCAAGTTAGGAAAAGAAATGAGAATTGGGAGTCACTCAGCAGGGATGTCATATTAATGCAAGCATCTGAAACCCACCCAGTCCTTCAAGGGGCAGTAAAAATGTCACCTCCCCCAGGGGCAATTTCCCCTTATTCATTACTACTCCTGCCACTTCTTCTGTCTGCAGCTCATGCTGTCCTGTGTAAGTCACGTACTTAGGGGCAGAAATGCAGGAAGGTGGGGCTGTCATTTAAACTCTGTGTTTTCTACACCAGGGGTCAGTAATTGACGGTCCCTGGGCCCACTGCCTGTTTTTATGGCCCACAAGCTAAGAATGGTTTTTACAATTTTAAATGGTTGAGAATAATCAGAAAAAGAATAGTGTTTTATAACAAAGAAAATGATATGAAATTCAGTGTCCACAAATTTTAGTGGAACACAGATACACCCATTTATTTACGTATGGTGGTTTTCACACCACAGCTCAGAATTGAGTAGCTGCAACAGAGAATGGATGGCCCACAAAGCTTAAATATTTACCACCTGGCTTTTTGCAGAAGGAACCTGCTGATCCTTGGTCTAGACTATAGCAAGAACTTAAGGAATGTTTGGGGTATAAGGGAAAGAACAGAGTGTGAGGAAAGAAGGACGAAAGGAGGCATGGGAAGGGAAAGGAGAAAAACTAATGTAAGAATTAAAAGTAATAAAGAAAGGAAATAAAGACAGTTAAGGAATTCGTTTAAGGAGTTAAAAGGGAGCAGAGGTCAGTCATTCAGGTTTTCGTAAGCCATTGGATGTAAGAATGGCTATTTATGTTCCCAGATTCAGAGGATCCCTTGTGAGTATTAACACCAAATTGGCGGCTGTCCAAGAAGACATACCAGGAAATCAGTCAGGTGCCCAGCAGAAGTAGCTCAGAGCCAAGATCCCAGGACAGAGACAGTGTGAAGGGTTAAATTTCCCAAGCTGTAAACAGTGGTCCGTATTTCAGCGTTGTAACCATTCTTTTCACCCTTTACTCCTTCTATGCTCAGCCCATAATACCCCACTCCCATGGAGCAGAAGAGTCTCTGCTAGTTCTCCCATTTACTGGACTTTCCAGGCTCATCACTTTACCTTTTGCACTTTCCTATTTGGACACCTTCTCAGCAACCTCTCAATCAACTTGTGTCATGGAAAGTTTCAAGTCCTACTGCAGGTCTTCTGGATTCTTGGATAACCTGTCCACACTTGGCTACTCTTTCCTCTCTGGGTTCTCTCAGGACTTCACCTGCAGCACTTGGAATACTGGCTCAGCACTTGCCCTGCACTTAGGATGCTGCATTGAACACAACGACAGTTAAACACTGAGCCAGCTTTGAAGGAAGTTGTACAGCCAGTGCCTACCTTTATATGTCCAAAATCTTACCAGGGCTATCCCTACTAGAGTCATCTTTTTATCTCCTCAGCCTTTGTAATTATGTCCCCTCTTCTCTTCCTCATTTATCTTATTTTCTCTTTTGTTAATTAATTCTTCCAGAGATTTATTGTTAGTGCTTCCAAATGATCAACTTTTGGCTTTGTTGATTTTCTCTATTGCATATTTATTTTCCAGTCTACTCATTTGTACTTTTATTCTTTCTTCGTTATTTTTCCTTCAATTTTGTTTGACTTTATACTGCTCTGCTCTCCTAACTCCTAAAATTGAACACTGAATTAATTAATTTTGAGCTTTTCTTATTTTCTGATATGAGTACGTAAGTCTACAGCTTTCTGTCTAGGTCTTGTATTAACTATACCCCCATATGTTTATGGGGGTATAGTTTATGTTTTGATACATAAACAACTATCCTGCAATTCTAAATATCTTGTGATTTCTCCTTTGACACGACTTACCTGAATGTATTTGTCTTAATTTTCAAACATATAGGTTTTCTCTAGTTAGTCTATGTTATTGTTGTATAATGTAATTGCATTGTGGTCAAAGGGTGTGGTCTGGGTAGCTATGACCCTTTGAGATTGGCTGAGACCTGCTATAGGGCTCAGTACAAAGTAGATGACCATACATGTTTCATGGGTTCTTGAAAGAATGTGTGTTCTGCTGTTGTTGGCTGTAATGTTCTACATATGTCCATTAAATCACATTTGTCAATTCTGTTGTTTAAATCTTTGTAGCCTTATTAATATTTTCTCTGCCTGTTCTATGTGTTACTAAAAGAAGTATGGTAAAACCCAAACACTATGGTAGGTTTATCTATTCGTCCTGCCTATTTTGTTGTATAAATTGAAAAGATATGTTACCTCTTAGAGTTGTAATGTTTTCCTAGCAAACTGGATTTTTATCATTGTGTGATGACTCTCTTTAATAATGCTTTCATCCAAAATTAACATAGAAATCTCAGATTTGTTTTGATTAGAATTTGCATGGGGTATCCTTTTCTATCCTTTGTCTTTCAATATTTCTGCGTGCTTATGTTTTCATTTATAAAGAGAATTTAGCTTAGTTTTTTAATCCAGTCTGGAACCATCGTTTTTTAATGGAAGAGTTCAGGTTACTTGCATTTATAATGTTTACTCTTATATTTAGGTTAATTTCAACAATATTATATTCTATTTTCTTTTTCTTTTTTTTTTTTTTTAAAGACAGTCTTGCTTTGTCACCCAGGCTGGAGTACAGTGGCACTATCTCACCTCACTGCTGCAACCTCCACCTTCTGGGTTCAAGCAATTCTCCCGCCTCAGCCTCCCTAGTAGCTGGGACTACAGGCGCCCACTACCACGCCCTGCTAATTTTTGTATTTTTAGTACAGACAGGGTTTCACCATGTTAGCCAGGCTGGTCTTGAACTCCTGACCTCAGGTGATCTGCCCGCCTCGGCCTCCAAAAGTGCTGGGATTACAGGCGTGAGCCACCACGCTCGGCCTATATTCTATTTTCTATTCCCCTGTTATTGTCTGTTTCTCTTTTTAAATTTTCTTTAGTTCCTTTTTTTTAGATTAAGTCTTTTATTTCTCATTCTGTTTTCCTTATTGTTTGGAAGGTTTATGCTATATGTTCTACATTTTCTCTGTCTGTTCTTATCCTAGCCACTTTTTTTTTTTTTTTTTTTTTTTTTTTAGATATGGGGGTCTCACTATGTTGCCCAGGCTGGTCTCAAACTCCTGCCCTCAAGCAATCCTCCCACCTTGGCCTCCCTAGTAGCTGGGACTACAGGCTGAAACCATTGTACCCAGCACCCTAGTCATTTTAACATGGAGATGTAAATTATCAAAGTCCAAAGTTGGTTAATATTGTTACCTTCATCCCAAGAATTACAAAAACCTAGAATATTTTAACTTGGATCCTTTATCTAATTCTTAATTGTTTTAGTTATGTTCTATTTCACAAAAAGAAAAACAAACCAGACTTTTTTTTTTAATACAGGCAGTGTTTGCTTAGTTTTGTCCACCTATTTACAGGGTTCTTTGCTTATGGGGTATTCCCGCACCCCAAACTTCCATCTAGGATCATTTTCCTTTTACCTGAAGTTTATTCTTTAGAATAACCTCTAATGAGGATGTTTGTTGTTTATTTATTTGTTTTAAAATGTTCTTATTTAGACTTTATTCCTAAATAAAGATTATCACTCAATAAAGGTTTTCTTTACATAATATCCAAATTGAGTTGTTTTCTTTCAGTACATGCGCTATATTATTCCACTATATTCTATTGCTCCCAAAATGTCTAAACACCACCTTTTGCAGGCAATGTGTCATTTTTCGTTGGCTGCTTTTAACACTCTTTGTCTTTGATGTTTTGCATTTTTTAAAACCTAGGTGTGGATTTATTTTTATCTTACTTGATATGTATTGGGCTGCTTGGTTCTAAGGATAAGTAATTCCAAAAACTCTCAATAATTGTGTACTTTATATATTGACTATTTTCCATTCTTCATGTAATTACTGTCTGAATCTCTGATCTGATCTATGTTAAATCTTCTAACTCCATCCTCCATATCGCTTAACCTCTCTTACATACTCAGGTCTTTGTCTCTCTGGTCTGCATTCTCAGTTTGTTGTTATTGCTATTGTTGTAGATATCTCTTCTAGTTCACTAAATCTCTGTTTAGTTCTGTCTACCTTGCCTTTAACCTATCCACTGAGTTATTTCAATTATTCTATTTTTCTCTTCTAAAAACTCAATTTGACCTTTTCATTTGAAGCGCTTTGGTCAATCTTTATGGTTTCTTGTTTCATTCTCATATTTTGAAGCTTTTCTTTTATGTCTAAAAATATATTGAGCATAGTTATTTTAAATTATGGGTCTGATAATTTCAATAACTGAAGATTTTACAAGTCTGATTCTGCCTTCACTGTTTCCACCAGCCGTTATTCATGTTGCCTTGCTTCCTTGTGTATTTTATTATTTTTGACTGAGCTTAGTATTTTTAAACTTCATCTTTGGGAATTTTTAGGCATGGGTTACAGTTGTTTGTCTTCAGAGAAAGGAGGAAAGAAACCCAGCTTCTAAATAACCCAGAACCATTTTCAATTCAATTCCCTATTTGAACATTTTTTGGATTATATAGGTAGCATGAATTCTGACCTCAAACTCAAATGAGGGCTAAGTGTTAGTTATTTCTCATTTTCCCCCTTCACACAGCAATGAAGGCAAATTTTTGTCCTTGCTATACTCTTCTGCATTCTTTCTTATTCACCTTTATACTCCTAATGCGACCCCTTGGGGTTCTACATTTATATGGGGGACCCCATCAGACTCCCTACTTTGTGGAGGACATGTCTTATTCCATATTCTCATGCCCCCTTTCATCACTGCAGTAGAATCAGCGTCATTAGGACTCACCAGAGACCCCAGTGCACAAACAAACATTGATGCTAATTTACCTGTCATATTTCCTACTCTTCTTTCTATTTGGCCTCTGAATATTTCTTCGTTTCATGCCATCTTTGTGAAACACAACATTTTTTGTTGTTCCAATCAGAAGTATTGGTCAAGGTATTTAGTCTGCCACTCCACCAAAAACTTACAACTACTGTCCAATTGACACATAAGCTCTGGAGTGGAGCATTAATACATTCAACACAGTGAAGACTGAAATGGTGAAGAAGTGAAGACTAGCATCTATATACTGACACATCTGAGCTACAGATGGTTCCATTCCAGTTTAACTCTGGAAATAGGGTCGGATCTCTCGTGCATTTGCGCAATTTATCCTAAATCCAATTTCTATTTCTCACCACATAGGTTCCCTGAATCTGGCTTCTTTCTCCTTTCTTTAACTTGGGACTGTGAAATTGGAATTATAGCTTTATTCTGAAGGTGAGTTTCAATATTTATCAGTTAATGGAAAACTCCTTCTCTTTCATTTATAAGTTAATGGAAAACATCTTCTCTTGTTCTTTTGTTTCATATCTTCACTCCCTGCTGAGGATTTGTTCTCCACACATGTATTAGTCACCTGCTGTGTGTCAGGCATTATTCTTGCCCCTTAACAGAATCACAGATCCTCACAGGAATTCCTGAGAGCCTCCAAGAAATGAGAGCCCATCTCTATGACAGCATGACAATTTCATCTGGAATTTATGCATATCTGTGACTGGTATATCCAATCCCAGTATGATTCAAAGTGTGGTACACAAACGGGCAGTTGGGACCTGAAGGACAACCTCTGAAGATAGAAACCAATGACCAATAATCTGCGTTTTGGCCGGGCATAGTGGCTCACACCTGTAATCCCAGAATTTTGGGAGGCCGAGGTGGGTGGATCACTTGCATCCAAGAGTTCGAGACCAGCCTGGTCAACATAGTGAAACCCCAACCCTACAAAAAAATTAGCCGGGTGTGGTGGCACGTGCCTGTAGTCCCAGCTGTTTGGGAGGCTGAGATGAGAAGATTGCTTGAGCCCTGGAGGTCAAGGCTGCAGTGAGCCACGATCATACCACGGAACTCCAGCCTGGGTGACAGAGTGAGACCCTGTCTCAAAAAATAATAATAATCTGTGTTTTAACAAGCTTTCTAGGTGATAATTAAACTCATAAAATTTGAGAGCTAGTGCTCTGTCACACTATTATATGATCTTTGCTTTATCTAACAATAAAGTCTGAGTTTCATTGATCCAGATTCCTGATTTCATAAGAGACCACTAGGTTTTCAAAAGCCACCCGAAGAAGTACTAGCGTCTGCTCGCATGCTTTCATGATACGGAAGAACTAACTGTGAAGAGATCGTAGATACCACTAGGTACAGAGCATAGCATTTTAAATGTAATATATTATGTTTTCTGTTTTTTAGAAACTATTTGTAACAGCATTGCTGGCAAGTTCTCCCTGTTTCCCCATCTTGCCATTTGGGCATACATAGCTAAGTTCCATCAGTGAATGCAAGTTCCAACCAATCTGCTCACCTTGTGGCTGCAGAGGGAAAACAGAGTAAAGAACTACATAATCAACCAGCACAGGAGTCATCCCATAGCATCTTGGAGGGAGGAAATAGGGTAAGAAATAAAGTTTATGCCTGGAATGAGCTTAAGGCCACACCAATAGAGAGAGGAGAAGTGAATTGAACTCAGAGGTTCAACTGGGCAGATAACTTCCCAGATATGGTTGGAAATAGCCCCCTACAACAATCTGTTTAATTAAGTCCAAGACCAAAATCTCACTGGAAGGGAAGTAAAATGATGTGGTAAGAAGGAAAGGTTAGCCAAGGAGAAAAAATCTTGTCAATCCAAAATTTACTTGCAAATCTTCTCCCCAAGAACTGTTAGGAGGAAAATCTACACACACTTGAGAGAAAGAAGACACTCAGTATGCACATGTCCTAATAATTTAATCTGCTTTATTTCTATTTGTCATATGTGCCACATTTTTGTAACACATAGATGTGTGCTTGACATGCTGAAAGCACAGAGTACCTTCCCCAAATCATCTCAGGAAGAATTTGTGCCAAAAGACAAAGTGGCAAAGACATTCCTGGATGGCTGCTTGTGCTGGAATTTGTTTTCACAACTAAAATAAGAACAGAGTTAATTTGGCTTTTGAGCTGATATGTAACTAAAATGATTAAAACAAAATTAGGAGTCAACATTATATTACAGAATCTTAGGAAATCAAGTCACTGGGCATGTTTATGGGCAAGAAACAAAAAACTCTTTCTGGACACATTTGGGGAGAAGGAGGCTCTCAGCTTGCAGTGCAACTTGGAAGCTAGATGGGTTCTCCTTGACATTTCCAAAAGGAAATTGAGTATGGTGTTTCTGCTTCGTTGCCACACTCAAACAGCATCAACACATTTGTGGCAGAATAGGAAGCATCACCATTTTCCATCTCTGACACAGAACATGACACAGAACACATTTCTTTTGCCTACTTTAGTCCCCAAACTTGTATTTCCTAGAAAAAATGAAAAATAAAAGGTTACCCAGGTTCAGTAATGAAAAAAATCGAGTGACATAAGTAATTTCTGACTCCTATCATTTTAAAGAAAAAATAAGATAAAGGAAGAAAAGGAAAAGAAGAGTCCCCTCATGCTTCTTATGGTAGACAGAATAATGGGCCCCCCAAGATGTCCACATCTTAATCCCCAGGATATGTGAACATGTTATGTTGACACATGACGTATGAAATATGACAAAGGGGAATTCAGTTTGAGGATGAAATTACAGTTGTTAATCAGCTGACTTTAAAATAGGACCATTAATCTGGGTTAACTGGGTGGGTCCAATGTAACCACAAGGATCTTTGAAAGTGGAAAAGTAAGATGTGAATAGAGAAGCAAGAACCAGATAGATGGTAGCATGAGAAGGACTGGAGCCCAGTGTTGCCGGCTTTGAAAATGGAGGAAGAGGTCATGAGCCAGGGAAATTGGACAATCTCTAGAAGGTGGAAAAGGCAAGGAAACAGGTTCTCCATAAGAGCTTCCAAAAAGGAATGCACCCAGCTGACAAGTTCATCTTAGCCCATGAGATTTTTCATGGACTTCTGGTCTACAGCATCATAAGATAAAAAAAAATTGTGCTGTATGAAGCTACTGCATTTGTAATAATTTGTGATAATGACAATTAAAAACTAATATATCCCCTCTCAAACACAGACTTTCCCTACTCCCCAAAAGTGATGACTCTAACTTCTAACACAATAGATTAATTTCACTTGTTTTGAACATTTGTTAAATGAAATAACACTGTCTGTATTATTTTGTGTCTGAATTTATTGTTTTTTGTAACTGTGTAGTATATGTATATATATATTTTTTTACTTATTCTACTATTGATGGACAAATCTGTGACTTTTATAAATAATAATGCCGTGAGCATACTTGGTACGTATCTTTTGGTCTAATGTGCTCACATTTCTATCGATACATACCTGGGAGTGCAATGGAGAGATAGTAGGGTAAGCACAACTGGAGTGTGTCATGCCTCAGATTTTTTTCCAAAATACTCTTATAAGCAGGGTATGAATAAGCAAATCAACTCTATAGTTGGCATGGTTAGCATTTTGTTTTGTTTGTGGTGGTTGTTACAGATTTTCCATTCTGGTAGGCGTGTAGTAGTCGCTGATTGTGTTTTAAACTTGCACTTCTCCAGTTACTAACGGTGGTCACTTTGTCTTATGTTCACGGGCATTTGCATTTTCTTTTTTTGTGAAGGGCCTAACTCATTTGCCCATTTTTCTATTGGGATGTCTGTGCTTTTTCCATTGATACATAGGAGCTCTTAATATAGTCTGATTGTCAACCTTTTGTTGGTTACATGTGTCGAAAATATCTTCCACTCCGGCTTCCATTTTTATTCTCTTTACACTATGTTTGGATAAGCACAAGTTCTTAATTTAATGTAACCCAATCTATCTGTCTTTTCCTAAATAGTTAGTGTTTTTTGTATCTTGTTCCAGAAATCTTTCTCCACCCAAAGTCATGAAGATATGCTATATGATCTCCTAGATGTTACTGTTTTGACTTTCACATTTAGACCCACAGTCCACATAAACTTGATTCTCAAGTACGTGTGAGGTAGAATCCCAATTTCACTATAAGGATGTGCAATTGACACTGGACAGTCATTGAGAAAAGGCCTCACTTCCCCCACTGCACCAAAGTGCTACTTTTAACAGAAATCAAATATCCATATAGGCATAGTTCTATTTCTTGACTCTTTTAGTCTAGGCATACACCAATACGCACTACTTTAGTAACTGTAGCTTTACAATATGGCTTGCTGTTTGATAGAGTATGTCTTTCTACCTGCTTCTGCTTCAAGATTATCTTAGATATTCTTGGCCCCTTGTGTTTTGATATAAATATTGGAATCAACTTTCCCATATCCATAAGATAATGTGCTCAAATCTTTGTTAAGATTGTATTGACTCTATAGATGAATTTGTAAAGGACTAACATAAACTTTTATTTATTGAGATCATCTTTAATTTTTGTTAATATTTTGCAGTGTTATGTGTAGTGGACAAGTAAACATATTCTTAGCTTTATTAAAAGGAGCTTAATATTTTAATGATATTTTTAATTTTATAACTTTTTTCAGGCACTTAAAAATATCTGTTAGTGCATTAGTGTTGAATAGTCTTGCTAAATTCATTTTTTAATTCTAATAAATTATATATAAATATTTTAGGATTTTCTATGAACATAATTATGTTGCCTATAAATAATAAATAATGAGAATATTATTTCTCCTTATGAACTTTGCACCTTCTATTTCTGTATATTGCTTTTTGCGCTGGAAGGACTCCAGTACAATGTAGAATAGGAGGGATGACAGCCAGCTTCCTTGTCTCATTCCCAATTTCAGAAGGAAAACATTGATCATTATACTTTTAAAATTATAAATACTTAGTATTTTTCATAGATATTCTATATCATATTAAGAAAGTACATTCTGTTGATTTTATGCTAAGAGTTTAATATGAATTGGTGTTGAATTTTCTGTACCTATGAAGAAAATCATATGATTTCTCTGATATTCTGTTAATGTGGTAAATTACATTGATAAGTCAAGAATTCATATTTTCATTTCAAGGGTAAATATTACATAAAACACTACACACAGAGTGATATAATATCATTAAAGCAACTGCTAAAATAATATAGCAAAATGAATAGTTATAGTAATAAGTCAACAAAGGAGATAAAATTGAAGCAGAAAAAGACTCATGTAATACAAAAAAGGATAGAAAAAGGAAACAAAGAATAGATAAGAAAAACAGAAAACAGATTTTCTTGGTCAGGCCAACTATATCATAATCATATTAAATGTAAATAGTTTAATACACCCAATTAAAAGGCAGAGATTGTCAGATTCAATAAAAAAGAAGACTCAACTATGAGCTAACAATAAGAAACTCACTTCAAATATAAAGATATAAATAGGTTAAAAGAGAAAAGATAGAAAGAATATATTCTGTGTTAACACTAATCAAAAGAAAGAAAGAATATCAACATTAATATCAGACAATATAGATTTCAGAGCAAATAATGTTACCACAGATTCAAGAGGGTCATTTCAAAATGATAAGGAGGTAAATTCAATATGAGAACATAATAATCTTAAATATCTGCACATTTAATAACAGAACTTCAAAATACCAAAAGCAAAATCTTACAGAGGAAAGGAGAAATAGACAAAATATTATTTTCAAAAACATAAACCCTTTTTGTCAATAATTGAAAGAAAAACTAGACAGAAAATCCATAAGTATAAAGTAGAACAGAACAATGCAATCAACCAATTTGATCTAATTAACATTTATACAACAGCTTCCTAACAATAGCAGAACACATTCTTTTCAAAACCATATGGAATATCACTCAACAAACTAGGGAGAGAGTGGAACTATTTTAACATAAAAAAGCCGTATATGAAAAACTTACAAGTAATATTATACTTCATGGTAAAAGATTGAAAGCTTTTACTCTAAAATCGGAATCGAGAAAACAAAATCTTGCTTTCACCACTGCTATACAACATAGTAGTGGAAATCTTCGACAGAGCAATTAGGCAATAATAATAACAATAGGCATCCAAAATGGAAAGGAGAAAGGAAAATTACTTCTGTTTCTCAGACAACTGATCTCATATACAGAAAACTCTAAAGATTCCACATGCAAAAATTGTTAGAAATAAAAAAACAAATTTTACATGTTGCAGGACATAAAATCATCACTCAAAATTTAGTTTCCTTTCTATATACTTACAATGTACAATCTAAAAGGAATTTTTTAAATTCCATTTACAATGGCATCAAAAAGAACAAAATACTTAAGAATAAATTTAACCAAAGAGACAAAAGACTTTTGCACTACAGGCTACAAAATGTTGCTGAAAAATGAAAGACCCAAATAAATGGAGACATCCTGTGTTCATGAATTGGAAGACTTACTATTTTTAAGAAGTCAGGCCAGGCACGGTGGCTCACGCCTGTAATCCCGCACTTTGGGAGGCCGAGGCGGGCAGATTATGAGGTCAGGAGACAGAGACCATCCTGGCTAACACGGTGAAACCCCGTCGCTACTAAAAATACAAAAAATTAGCCAGTCGTGGTGGCGGGCTCCTGTAGTCCCAGCTACTCGGGAGGCTGAGGCAGGAGAATGGCGTGAATCTGGGAGATGGAGTTTGCAGTGAGCCGAGATCATGCCACTGCACTCCAGCCTGGGCGACAGAGCGAGACTCCGTCTCAAAAAAAAAAAAAAAAAAGAAGTCAACACTACTCAAAGTAATCTACAAATTTAATGTAATCCCTAGCAAAATCCCAGTGGCATTTTTTGAAGAAATGTAAAAATCCACCCTAAAATTTACATGATATCTCAATGACCTTAACTATCCTAAATAATCTTGTAAAAGAAGGATAAAGTTGAGGTATCCCAATTTCTAATTTCAAAACCTAAGCTGCAATAATCAGAATAGCGTGGTATTGCCATAAAACAAACATATAGACCAATGGAACAGAACAGAGAACCCAGAAATAACCCTTGCAGATACGGCTAAATGATTTTGACAAGGATGCAAAGACCATTCAATAGGAAAAAGTCTTTTCAACAAATGATGCTGGGAAAACTGGATACCCACATGCAAAATAATGAAGTTGGGCTCTTACTGTACACCATCTACAAAATTTAACTCAAAATGGATCAAACCTAAACATAAGACCTAAAACTATAAAATGCTTAGAAGAAAAATATAAGGAAAAAGCTTCATGACATTGGGTTTAACAGGGATTTCATGGATATGACACCAAAACCACAGGCAACACAAGTGAAAACAGAACAACTGGACTATATCAAAATTATAAACTTCTGTGCATTAAAGGACACAATCAACAAAGTAAAAAGGCAACCTGCAAAATGGGAGAAAATATGTGCAAACCATATATCTAATAAGAAGATCCTATGTCAAATACATAAAGAATTCCTTCATTGCAACAACAAATATAACCCAATTTAAAAATGGACAAAGGACTTGAATAGACATTTTTTCAAATGTGATAAACAAATGGCCAGAAAGCATATGAAAAGATGCTCAACATGTCTAATCATTAGGAAAAAAATCAAATCCAAACCATGATGAGATATCACCTCAAATTCGTTAGGATGGCTACTATTTTTTAAAAAGGCAGAAAATAACAAGTGTTGGCAAGGACATGAAGAAATTAAAATATTTGCTGGTAAAAATGTGAAACACACAGCTCCTATGGAAAGCAATATGGTAGTTCATCAAAAATTAAAAATAGAATTACCATACAGTTCAGAAATTCCACTTCTATCTATATATCAAAAAAAATCGAAAGAAGGGTTTCAAAGAAATATTTGTACATCCATATTCATTTCACCACTATGCAAAATAGCCAGGAAGTAGAACCAACCTATGTACCCATTAAAAGAGGAATTCATAAACAAAATGTGTTATCTATCTACACACATGTGCACACACGATGTGATATATATGGAATATTACTTAATATATTCAATTATAATATATATGGAATATTATTCAGCTTTTAAAAAGGAAGGAAATTCTCACTCATGCTAAAATATGGTTGAATCTTGAGGCCATTATGCAAAGGGAAATAAGCCAGAACAAAAAGACAAATATTGCATTATTCTATTTACATGAGGTATCTATAGTCACATTCATAAAAAACAGAAAGTAGAACAGTTGTTACCAGAACCTGGGGTAGATGAGAGATGGAGAGCTGTTTGATGGGCATAAAGTTTGTTTTACAAGATGAAAAATTCTGGAGATATGTTTCACAACCATGCGAATTTTCTTAACATACTGAACTGTACACTTAGAAATGATTTAGATGGTAAATGTTATGTTTTTTTACCACAATAATAAAAAAAGAAGCACAAGGAACATTTACCAAAATAGACCATATTCTGGGCTATAAAACAAGTCTTAGTAATATAAAATGACTCAAATAATTTGTGAGATCATGAGAACCTGAAAATTTCTTTGGGAAAGTTTTAAATGACAGATTAAATGTCCTTAATTGATATTTTTCTTATAATTTTAATAAATTATTTCCTTAGAATTTGTTCACTGAAATTTCAAAATTTGGGGCATAAAATTTTCTCTAATATCCTCTGGATAATTCTTCATATCTTTATTATACGTTCTTGTTCATTCCTGATATGTACCTACCTGTCTTTTTCTTAATCATCCTGACTTGTGGTTTGTCAACTGTCAGTCTTTCAGAGAATTAACTTTTGGTTTTATTGAATTTCTTTATTGTATATTTGCATTCTATTTAATTAATTTTTCCTCTTGTTTTTATTATTTCTTTTATCCTCCATTTTGACGTTAATTTGCTGATATTTTTTAATGTCCTGATATGAATAATTGCATGGTCATTTTCAGCCTTTTTTCTTTTCCTACATGTTTTTATTATGATGTATTTCTTTCTAATTATATTTTTAACTGCATTTCTAAAGTTTGAGGATGTTATTTTTTCTTAATTTGTTCAAAATATTTTTAATTTTTATTGTGATTATTTTTAACATAATAATTATAAGAAGTCTATTACTTAATTCCAAGCACTTGCAGATTTTCAAGTTTTCTGTTTGCTTTGACTTTTAGCTTAATTTCACTCTGGTTAGAAAATAAATTCTGTATAATTTCAAGTTTTTGAGAATTTGTCTTTACTTGTTTTATGGGCCATTGTAACTATACATGTAAAAGTGGTTAAAATTGTTAAGTTAACTTTATATTATGTATATCATACCACAGTAAAAAAAATACACTGTTGGATACTATGTTCTCTTTGTCTTTTAAGATAATTTAGTTAATAATATTGTTTAGAGGTTCTATATACTAACTTTTGTCTGTGTGTTCTATCGGTTCCTGAGAGATATATGTTAAATTCTCTTACTCTGATTATGAACTTCTCTATTTCTCCTTTGGATGGTTTTATATCTACTTGAAGCTCTCAGTAGATAGCTATAAATTTAGACTTGTTACATCCTCCCAGTGAATTGACTTTTTTGTCATTATATGTCCATTTTCTTCTCTAGTAATGACACTTTTTGTCTTAAAGCTTCTTTCATATTAGTATAGCTATATCAGCTTGCTTTCAGTCAGTATTTTTCTATCCTTTTCTTTTCATTCTTTCTATATCCATACATTGATTTTGTATTTCTACAGGCAGCATATATTTGGGTTTGGTTTTGTATTTAGTCTGACGGCTTAAGTTTTTAATTTGTGCATTTAATCTATATACATTTAGTGCAATTACTGATATATTTGAATAGCTCTATTATCTTCCTACTTACTCCTCTTACTCCTTCCTACAACTGTTCTGGTTTTCTATACTTTTTTTTTTTCTTTGAGACGGAGTCTCGCTCTGTCCCACAGGCTGGAGTGCAGTAGTGCGATCTCGGCTCACTGCAAGCTCCGCCTCCCGGGTTCACGCCCTTCTCCTGCCTCAGCATCCCGAGTAGCTGGGACTACAGGCGCCCGCCACAACGCCCGGCTAATTTTTGTATTTTTAGTAGAGACGGGGTTCCACCATGTTAGCCAGGATGGTCTCGATCTCCTGACCTCGTGATCTGCCCGCCTTGGCCTCCCAAAGTGCTGGGATTACAGGCGTGAGCCACCGTGCCCGGCCGGTTTTCTATACTTTTTATATCATTTTCTAGCCTTCTTTTGGCTTGATTAAATGTAGTTATTTATTATATTCTCCTTCTATTATGTTATTATGCATCCTTTTAATGTAAGTATGTGTATTTTATTTAGGGCTACCTAGAGATAAAGGTATACTTATAAAGTCTGTCTGATGAAAATTAATACTTTCATTCTTACTGTACAATTCAAGAACCTCAAGACACTTTAATTCCATTAACTCTCTCAATTTATATGCTATTGTTATAGTGCATTTTAATTCTATATAGGTATTCTTCCCACATGACATTATTATTTTATATAGTTAAAACTTACTTATATTTTTCTACATATTTATTTTTCTCATTTCTCCTATGTTCTCAACCTTCAATCTAAAATGGTTATAGAATGCCCTTCATACTTTCCTTTAGTATAGGTCTGCCAGTGACAAATCCTCTCAGTTTTTTCTTATCTGGAAATGCTATTGTTTTGCCTTGATTTGGGGGATCTTTTCAAAGAGTATAAAATTCTAAGTTGCCATTTAGTTCAGTGGTTTGAATATAGCATTCATTAACTCCCAGCCTCCACTGTTGTTGTTAAAAAGTTAGCTGTTAGTCTTGTTGCTGTTTCCACTCTGGCTACTCTTAAGATTTTCTGATTGTCTTTGGCTTTCAGCAGTTTAATATTATATGCAACTGTTTTGTGTTTATTCTACTCTAGGTTCAGAGTGTTTCTTTAATATATGGCTTGATATATTTCTTCAGTTTAGGGAAACTCTTGGCCATTATCTATTAGAACACTGCTTTTACCTAATTCTCACTTCCCTATCCTGCTAGGCTTCAAATTATATATATCTTGGAATTTTTTCTCCATTCTTTTTTTTTCTATTGATTTTTTTCTTCTTTTAAACTCAAGGTTCATTTTAAGTATTTTATTATGAACTACGTTGCTGTTCACTTAGTCTCTCTTCAGCTGTCTGTTCATTGTTAATCCACCCACTGAGTTCTTAATTTCCCTTCTATTTTTCAGTTCTAAAATATTTATCAGAATGTTTGGTTTATCCTCCAAAATTCTCAATCTTTGATTCCCCTAAACATATTAAAATCTCATGATTATTTAAAAATTCGTGTCTAAAAACTCCATTCTCTGGATTCCCTCTGATCTAGTTATATTTTATGTTGTTTCTCTTAATTTTTTAACATTATCTTATATTTTTATATGACTTTTTTGTTTGATACAGAACATTGCAAACATAAAACTGATATAATCATTTCAGAATGAGGAGTATAAAATTATCCTCCACAAAGAAGTTACATTTGCTTTTGAAAAATGGCCAGCACCACTAGCATCCCAGGTCACTCTCTTCCAATAGGAGATTAAGATAATTTGAAACTGGGGCTTCCATTTCTGCAAGTCAGTATAAAATCAGTTTACTTTTACTCCAACTGAAAGCTTGTTGTTACCAAAGTTCTTACTCCTTCGTAGTCGCTCAACTTTAAATTCCACCTTAGCCATATGAGACTCAAGAGTCAAGCCCAGACTCTCCTCTAAGCAACCTCTTCCAGGGTGCCTGTAGATGCCCCTGGGAAATGCTGCTCCAAATGCTGGGCTGACCTGTCTAGATATCATTCTTCTCCAGATCTTGGTCCTGTTAGTGTGAATGGTCTTGTTAGCTCTACTATGTCTTTTAATAAGTGTTTGTCACACTTTTTATTCTAAATTTTCTAGTTGTTCTGAACGGGATGGTTGTCCAAATTATTTAGTCCTTCACTGAAGAAAACAAAACTTGCACACAAAAAAAATTTTAATTTATCAATAACAATCAATTTATTAAATTTTCCTCATCTCACTCAAGCAATTTGACAGTGTCACCCTGAAGTATTTCTATCCCTCAGTCATCCATTCTTCTACTACAACATCAAAGGCAGAATCCAGGTCTAGGTGAACAGATTTAAAGATTTTAAAACTGATAACATTTACATTTGTCTGAAACCTCATATATTTGTTTAATTTCATGTCATGTAACAATTTTATGGCATGCCATGCTTTAGGCATGAAGACACTTAAGCTCTAAGGATGGAATCAATTTCCAAGGCTACAAAACTATGGCAGAACCAAAGTCTCTCTAACTTCATGCTTGGACCCTATTTCATTAGATAACAGCTCGAAGTTCCTGAAGGGATGCTGACTACCTAGGTTGAAGCATGGTGAGGAGGTAGAAATAAAAAGCATCATCCTCTCAAAGTCAGGAGCATAAAACCTGTGAAAGCAGCTATCTAGAAGAACAAAAGAGAACTTTTTCAATGAAATAATTTTTTTAAAAAAAGCAGAAAACATCATCCAGCCTCCCTCTTTCTGCACCTGGTTAAACAGTTTCGAGGGCTACCTCATGGGTCTTTTACCAATACAACCAATTGAATATCTAAGAATCTTTCTTTTCTTAGGGAGCCAGATCCTACCACAGTACAAGATGACTCATGCTTAGAAGTAAGTCATAGAGAACCTTGATCTTATGAGATTAACATCCTTTGAATGATCCAGGCTCTTTGCTTAAATAAGACTCTATTTCCAAATCTCTTTATAATTCAGTTCTTTGGCTACTTACAACATGCCAGACACTGTGATGGGAATATAACACAAACCAAAATGACAAAATCCCTTGTTCTATGGAGTTTACAGTTTAGAGAAGGGGACAGGCTTTAGTCTCAAACTACCACATAATTGGTGTGTAGGTGAATATTTTAAAATCAGCTCCCCTCGGGGAGGAAGGAGGCTCTGATTTGTAGTGTTTGCCCATTTCTTTATGTAACTACTCCCAGCATGAATGATTTTAGCCTCTCAAGGTGATATCACTAAATATGGAGTTGGGAAGAGATCCACACAATTGGCTCTCAAAAGACAATATGAGCCAATCCCAGTGCACTACTGAATATAATAAATGGAAAATGTAATATGTGCTCTAAAACAAAGGAGCCCCATTCTACAAGATACATAACAGAGAAACCAGATTCATTCTACGTGGTTACAACAGGCATCTTTGAAGAAGTGATGCTTGTTCTGATACCTGAAATATGAGTGGATGTTAACCAGGCAAGGAATGGACATGAAGGTGAAGAGCCAGGCAATGGAGCATGGCCCATGGACTTTTGCCATGAATGGGCTGGAAAGGGAAAGCATCAGGTGGGCAGCTGAGAGGCTCATCTCCATTCTAATCTATTTTCTGCATTGTTAGTTCCTCAGTTTCCTACCACTGGCAAAAGCTGGAGGATGCTTAAACCCACCGGGGGAAATGCACTTGAAAGGACTAGCAAAAAAGTTCCACAAGTTATAGGAACACAATCCTGAGGCTAGCAGGCTCCGTTGCCAACATATGCATCAAGTAGGCTGATGGCACCAAACAAGAATGTGGATTTCAAGGAGCCTGGCAGCTTTGCTCAGCTATTCTCAGCCACTGATAGAGCTTTCTCCCTAAAGTTTGAAATATATTTCCATATTAAACTTTTAAAAGATGAGGGAAAAAATGGTACAAATTGAGAGAGGGAGGGAGAAGAGAAGAGAAAATGATTGCACATTGAAATAAATGTGCTACTTAAGAAAATTATAAGTGCCTAAAAACAGGAGTTTATAATGAAAGTGCCTTCTCAAGCATAACTAGAGCATCACTATTCTGATGCTAAAATACAATAAACTGTCCTATTAAATCTAAGGAGTTAGATTTAATAAGATGGGTAGTATATTAAATAAATGCCAACTGATTATTAAAGATCTTTTTATTGAGGATTTACAACTATGTCATCAAATAACTGAGCAGTATTCAGGTATAATAAGACTCCTATGGGAAACTTAATTTAAAGTAGTGCAAAGAACCAAAAACACTATTACAAACAGACCATGAAAACCTGAAAAATAGATAAGCTAAGAGGCAAAAAACATCCCATCAAATTACTGTCAATAGTGGGGACAGAGGCAGTGAGGGAGGACAAAATATCATTTACATATGAGTCAACTAAATAGCTATTCAAAAGCATGATAGCATGACAGAATGGTACATGAGGTGTGTAGATATGCTTTCCCCTAGGAGCGGAACATACTTTTTTTTTTTCTTTGGAAAGAAAATTAACTTTTTAATACGAATTTTCAGTGGTAAAGAAACCTTTGAATTTCTTAGAAAATAGGTTTTGCAAAGCAAAGTGACTGCCAAGAACAAGGGGGTTTGTGTCTTTCCCTACCCAGACCTGGAAAGCTGCTGAAGGGCTGGAGGGAGGAAAGGGAGAAGGCAAGGGGGAGGGAGAGGGAGAGGAGAGAAAGAAAGAGAAAAGGAGGAGGAGAATAGGCAGGGAGAGAGAAGCAGTGAGAAGAGGTTTAGGGAAGAAAAGATACTTGCCTAAGAGTCAGAAAACTGAGTTCTTTTCCTGGGCTTGTCTCTTGCACACTGTGCAAAATAGAACATGTTATTCCAAATGTCTAGGCTTCATCGGTTTCCTCACGTGTAAAGTTAAAGGGTTAAGCTACAAGACCTCTAAATTCCCTTTGAGTTCGATAATTCTTTGTTTTATTCTCAAACCTAGTCCTTGTGTCTTCTGGTGATATTCCTTGGAGTATAAGAAAAACCTTCTACAGTAATAAAACCCCCTTAGGGTATGAGAGATACAGACCAAGATAGAGACGGAGGGAGAGAGAGGGAGAGACAGGAAGAAGAGGAGGAAGAGGAGGACGAGGAGGAGGAAGAGAGCTTCCGGGGTAATAGTTATACAATCTTGTTTTAGGAGGTCCTTTATGGTTTTTTTGAATCCCTCTCATAGCTGTCATTTCACAGCTTCCTTGTTTGGTAGGCAAGGAAAGGATCATTATTTTCATTGAATAGATGAGGCAGCCGAGCTCAGGACCCTCAAGGTGCCTTACCCACAAGGGGGCTGGTTGAAGGTAAGGGACAGATTGCTCCACAACTCAGTGCTAGCTTGGTGGGTGGCTGGGGTGGGTGCCTTATGCACACATGCAGGACAAGCCAGGTACACAAATGTTCCAAGACAAGGAGGCCTAGAAATGTGACTTGGGCAAGACAGATGAGTACACAGCTTCCCAACCTAAGTGTCACTTGCCTTTGGCCCACAACAGGCAAAGAGGACACTGTAGAGAGTAAGCAAAAAAAGGACCAAAAAAAATTGCACTATTGACAAATGACTCCATTTTTAGTACAGATTTCAGACACCTTGTCCTTAGTCACAAGTGACATCTAATTTGTCCCTAAAAAACTAGCCTTTACATCTTTGTTACTTGAGGCTTTAGGTTAAGACATGTGTATGTCCCTCATAAATCTGATCTCCTTTAGGGCCTGTCCACAGACCCCCAGTTGCCACCCAGGAGCAAAACAGCACTTTCTTTTCTTCCCAGAAGGCTTCAGTGGGAGTAAAGAAATTATCTTAAAAATATACAAAGCAACCCCTAAGCATCTATAGGAAAGTAGTTATCTGAGTTAGGGACAAAATGAGGAGTAGAAAAGCACCAAAAGAAAATCAAGGAAAAAGGGAAACATATATTTCTATCTCTGCTTCTCCAGTGCATTTGGCTGGCCGGGATCACAGTGGTTCTATACTGTAGAGGGACATCCGTCAACAATAATCAATACATGTGGTGTTAGTCATGGATGATAAATTTGAAAGGGATTATAACTGTAAACAGTGATCAATAGAGACTTGCTGGAGGAGACAGAGAGGAAAAAACAACCTGAAAATGTTACACGGTTAATAAAATAAGGGAGGAGGGTCAGTCTTAAACAAAACTCCAAGAGACCTACAGTGTTCTTAGTTCCTTCTGAGAGGTGGGATGGAAGGGGAAGTGGATGAATAATCCTCACCCAGAATTTTCCACAAGGCAATTGCTACTAAAAGGGTGCATTATTAATTTACAGCCTACTTGCTGATACTTCGGGTTGGAAGGCACATTCTCCATTAGCATTTGGTTGAAGATGTGTTTCTGGATCCGAGCTGGCACACTGAAAGCCCCCAGAGTATAGCTTGCCCTTTCCCCACACCACTTCCTTCCCTCCTGCCTCTCCTCCCCTCCTCTGATTTCACCGCAGGCACATGACTGAGCAGTGCATTCACAAGCATGACATCCCTCTCTGCAAACAAATATATCCTGAATCCAAGCAAAAAGGAAAAAAAATGCAGGGAGCCTCGGCTGCTCACCCATAGATGAATGGAACTATCCGTCTTGTCACCGGGGGTCGGAGCGAGAGGTTACTCCCAGTCTATACCTTAGCTTCCCTGCTGACGTTTGCAAGCAACTTCCTTAAAAATAAAACAAAATAAAGAGTAAAAAAAAGAATCCTGCCACATAAAGCAGTTAGCCGGTCCCTCCAGAACCCTTCGAAGATCGTGTCTTCTCACCACCTTTGGAGCCACAGCTCCAGGCCTGACATATACATTTTTTTCTTGCTGACCTTTTAGTGTCCTTTCTGCCAGAGTGTGTAAACCATAAGCTGATATATGAAGGCAATTTTTAGTGGTGCCACTTGTATCTGAGTGATTGCACACACTTTACGTTTCTGGCCTGCCACCCCCTCCACCTTTCGAAGATCTCTCTATTTTCTTTTAAGGGAACTGCAGCAAAGGTGAAAGCAAGTTTAACTGCTTCAAGACTTTGATGGCCAGAAGCACCTGTTTGGGGGATTTGAAACTGACCAAGGCCCACCTTCAAAGCCAGAATGTTTCTTTGCTGCTCTAGGGATCAGCAGGACAGCAGTGACGGGGGTGGAGGTGAGGAGGTTACTTGTATTTCTCCACCAGCCCCCAACCCCCAACCACAACCAAAGCTGACATATATCAAAAGCCCAAGCATTGTTGAAGACTTAGAGAACACAGAGTCATTTTCTCCATAAATTCTGAGAGCCGGGGACCCTGGGGACTTCCACAGTCAGAGTTCCAGAGCAGAGAGATGGGAGTAGAGGAGTGAGGGCCGTCAAGTCAGACAAGATACTCAGCTAGCAGAATCACAAAGTTCCCAAACTCTGTCACCCTGCCACTGTCCTGTCATCCCTTCAAAGGCCAAGGCTGCTGTTTTTCTTCAGGGTAGCTGCAGTTTCCATCCTGCTAGAGGTCAGGATGTCTGTGCCCTGGAAGGGACATTGTAAGAACCCACAGGGGCAGGCATCATTTTCTCTTGTTATTCCAAGCTGGGTTTGGATGCTGAAGAAAAATTGTAGCACCCACCACCACCACCACTAGGACAGGGTGTGCTCCTGTTCTTGCAGTAGCTCACAAGGCACCAGGCATCAAAGCCTGAAGGGGAGCAAGAGGTGGGCAAGACAGCCAGAGGAACCTCCTGCTGAAGGAGGAAGTATTTGAAAAGAGTTGGTCTGGGTTCAACGAAGCTCCATCTTGACTGGTCTACTAATGTCCTCCATGCAGAGCAGCATGTGTGAAATCTGCCAGGGGAATGTGGTTATTAGAGGACAAGCCTCAGGACCACACCCACCCACATGCCATAAGGCCCTTCAGTTGCCAGCCTTGAAGGGTCAGGGTTTCATTTCATTAAGAGACCCAGTGAGGCCCTTTCCCTGGAGCATAACTCAAGAACACTCAACGAGAATGTCTCACCCCCCCTCCACTGGATCCTGGGTGACTCCCAACTACCAGGCAATGCTGTCTGGAGACTGAGTGTCTATGAAGCTAGTGAAAATGACTCTTGAGGGACCTTCACTGGGATCCTCACCTGCCATCTGTGGGGAGTTCACAAGTAGTTTACTACTGGTAATCTAAGATTTTTTAAATGTTTTTAACATATTTAATCAAATTCTGGTTTACTTTTCTCACTCAATGTACAGTCATGTGTTGCTAAATGAAAGGAATGCACTCTGAGAAATGCATCACTACACGATTGCATCACTGTGTGGACATCATAGAGTGGACTTACATGAACCTAGGTGGCACAGCCTACTACACACTGGGCTATATGGCTACGAACCTATACCACATGCTACTGTTCTGAATACTGCAAGCCATTGTAACACAATAGTAAGTAGTTGCATATCTAAACATAGAAAAAGTACAGTGACAATATGCTATACAAGATTTTTAAAATGGTGTACCTGTATAAGGCACTTATCACTGAATGGAGCTTGGAGGACTGGAAGTTTCTCTGGGTGAGTTAGTGAGTGAGTACTGACTGAATGTGAAAGCCTAGGACATTATGCACGACTGTACACTTTATCAACACTGCACACTTAGGCTATGCTCAATTTATTTAAAATGTTTTTCATTAATTATAAAATAATCCTAGCTTTCTATAACTTTTTTACTTCATAAACTTTAAAATTTTTCTTAACTTTTTGACTCTTTTGTAATAACACTTAGCTTGAAACAAAAGCACATTTTACAGTTGTACAAAACTATTTTCTTTTTCATATACTTATTCTACAAGCTTTTCTCTATGTAAAATAATTTTTAACCTTTTAATTTTTACACTTTTTTATTAAAAAACAAAGACACAAACACACACATTATCCTAGGCCTACATAAGGTCAAGATCATGCATATCACTGTCTTCCACCTCTGTATCTTTTCCCACCGGAAAGTCTTCAGGGACAATAACACCCATGGAGCTGTCCTCTCCTATGATAACAATGTTTTCTTCTGGAATACTTCCTGAAGGACCTGCCTGAGGCTGTTTCAAAATTAACTTTATTTTTTTATGAGTAGAAGTACACTCTAAAGTAATGACAAAAAAAGTATAGTACATACTGCAATACATACATAATTGTATGTATTATACAATTGTGGTTTATTGACAACAGCATCACCACAAACAGGTAAATAATGCATGGTGCTGTGGCGTTACTAGAGCTACGATGTCACCAGTTGATAGGAATTTTCTAGCTCCATTATGGGATCACCTTTATATATGTGTTCCATAATCGACTGAAATGTCATTATGCAGCACATGACTGTATTTAAATTTCAGTGATAAAGAAAGCAAGGAAATACAATTCATGTCTGGGTATCCCCAGATCTGAAGACCATCCTGTCTGTCTCACTGACTGCAGGAGAAGAGGGCTACTGATATACCAAGAGCACTCTGGCAATTATATGTTATTATAAGGTTGTGCCACCCTGCAAAATTTCTGGGGAGGTGCTCAAAATTTTGATATGTGCTTGAGTGTATAAAAATCATCCATCATAGGTGTGGCGGCTGAGAAAAGGGTGAGAACTTAGGGATTAGCCATTGACCAGAGCAGCACAGGATAAAATAGGGGTCCACCGAGTGGTCAGTAGGCAAATGTCCCATGCTAGGCCTTGGGAAAGGGAGAGCTATTCCATACACAGACCCATTCAGTCTGTTCTGTCAGGAACCTGGCTCACGCTTATAATCCCAGCGCTTTGGGAGGCTGAGGCAGGTGGATCACCTGAGGTCAGGAGTTTGAGACCAGCCTGACCAACATGGAGAAACGCTTTCTCTACTAAAAATACAAAATTAGCTAGGCATGGTGGCGCACGCCTGTAATCCCAGCTACTCGGGAGGCTGAGGCAGCAGAATCACTAGAACCCGGGAGGTGAAGGTTGCAGTGAGCTGAGATTGCACCATTGCACCCCAGCTTGGGCAACAAGAGTGAAACTCTGTCTCAAAAAAAAAAAAAAGATGGAGCCAAGTAGACTGACCCAAGTTACTTAGGAGGTGAATCAACAGGTCTAGGTCATGGGGCAATAACAAGGATAACTTGCAGTTTTCTGGCCAATGTGAGCAAATCACTGCTTCTAGAAAGCAGAAGTAAGAAGCTCCCCTCTCCAAAATACATGAATTCACTTAGGGCAAAAGTAATATTATTACTGGAGGAGCAAGGGAAAGGAGTAGAAGAATGCCCTAGAGATTTTTAAGGCTTCTCAGCGACACCCAGAGGATCCATGAACAGCCTCTTCTCTCTCGGCATCACTGGTACACACTAGGATGCCTGGCACAAAGTAGATGCCCCATCTTTTGGGGAAAGGGAACTTAAAAGACCAGCTTGGCCAGATATTATATATTTGCTCTTCAGCAAGCCTCTCTGGTCTTCAGCCTGAGGGCACTGAACTAGATCCATGGTTTTCAGTGCTTCTCAGAAATCTAAAGTTTTCTGGAGCATCTCCATGGCCACTTGGAGTTCATCCCCCAACACATACCTCCACCCCACTGTTTTCCATCCTTAAACCATCGAATCCTGATTTCTCTTTTTGGTGTGTTTATCTGTTAGGCCCTTGCAGAGGGAATAGTTTTCATTTAAGGGGAAAAGTACTTCCCAGTAAAAGAAAGGTTTGAAAACCATTGGAATACATGATCTCCAAGACAGGCTTCAGATCTCAGTTCTGTGTTCTGTGTCCTAAATGAAAACAGCAGCGAGCTTCTGGAAGGAGAATCTGGCCTTCCACCAGAAGGAATGAAAAAAGACACATTTCAGTTTAAAGGAGCTTCCATAGCATCATTGCCCTTGAGAAAAGACTCCCTTCCAGCCCTGCTTTCTAGGACCCTCCAAGCTGCCACCAAACCCCATGCCTCTGGCTTCCTTCATGCCTTACCAAGGCCCATAATGAGACAAAAGTGAAATAGTTGAGGTGATCTAGAGACGTCTTCTGCACCCCCCACCCCCCACCATGGCCCACCATCCCATCTCACCAGCCTCTCCAGTTTTTAGAAGAAAGGTTTCATTACTGAGAGCAGCCAGGAGCTCAGAGAATCTCCTGATTGACGCTGTCAGTTAGATGAAGAGCTCTTGTGGCAGAAACTGTCTTTTTTTTTCATTAAGTTTGAAAACATGCCCAGGGGCTAGTCTGTGATCTGCTCATCAATAAATGGAAATATACTGATAGACTCAAATTCATGCCAGGCTTTGGTTGAGAAAGGATGGATACCTTGTCAGTTTCCTGCCCCAAATAAGAATTTCTAAAAATCCCTGTTGTCACTTAACTGCAGCCTGAGATCTGAGGGGAAGAGAGGCAGGGAGACATCAGCTTTGTTGTGAGGCTCTCCTCTGGGTGGGTCATCACTGTGATCACAGCCTCCAATCTGTGGGATGGAAACTTGTTCCCTTAAACACAGAGGTCTACCATCTCTGATTCTTTCTGGGACCATCAGGGGAACTGGCCCCTGAGGAGGAATGCTGGCAGAGTTCTGAGCACATTACCAGTGACTCAGACATGAGGGATCTCCTTAACACAGCCTCCAGGGGCTTCAGGAGGGTTGAGGAATGGTAGGAATTGGATTTACCAGAATTCCCAAATGCCTGTGCAGACAGGCTTCAGGACAAGAGGCAGTCATAGCTGCAGGACTAGGGTACAATGAAAAGAGAAAACAGAAAAGTGAGAAAGAGTAGAGGGGAGGAAAGAAAATAACTACTCAGAAAGCTAGGCAGGAAGTCACTTAACCTGCCTTAAGACATAAGAAAAAAAAAGAGTTCTACCTTCTGCCATCAAAAACAAGAGAGATCACAAATAAAAACTTTTTTTAAAAAAGAGCAACCACCAGAATTGCCATCAAGCAAGTTTAAGAGCTCTAACCTGCAGGTTTTCAACAATTAACTTTTAAAGTGATTGTTCAACAATCCACCCTTATGTCACTACGTGAGGGTAATGTAATGCCAATATTGGCAGGCATTTCCTAAAATTCTAGCTGTGCAGAGACAATACCATTAGCCGAATGCCTGGGCCATAGGGATGAGGGTAGAGGGTAGGGCGTCCATTCGCACATGGTTTGGCAGGAGATGTTTATTTTCTTGCTTTTTTTTTTGGCTTCTTATCACCAGGCTTTGTCCTTTTCCTTGCCACGTAGCATTGCCTGTCACTGAACTGAGAAATTACCTCTGCAGCCTCTTGGGGTAGCTTTACAGAGAGGCTCACTGGGCAGTGGTAACTGGCCAGGTGGTATCCCTGAGCGCCCGACTCCTGTTCTTCTCAGTGTCCTTTTGCCTAGGAATTGTATACCTCTACTGGTGTCCAGTTAAACAACATTTTATGTTACTTCTGTAAACTTTTCATCATTTCACCCCCTTTTCATCATTCTATTCAAGTTATAAAGAGCCAATCTTCATTCATTCACTTTTCAGCTAAAATTTGTGAATCATTTACCATGAGCCACAGTCCCTGCACTCCGTGAGGATACGGAAGAGGAAAAACAAGGACAAAACAGAAGGAACAGGCACCATGGAGAGCATCCTCTTAAGATCAGAAGGTCAGGGGAAGCTGCACCCAGGAGGAAAAGCTTGAGATGTACCTGAAAAGAGAAGGAGTAAGCAGGTGAAAAATGCGTGCAGCAAGAGAAGGAGAACTGTGATCAAAGGCCCAGAGAGCAGAGAAGCAGAACATGATGCATCTGAGGAGCAATCACAGCAACAAATTATATTAACAGAGTACTCACTGTATGTCAGACACTGTGGTAAGCACATTATAGATATTATTTTATTTGATGCTCACAACAAACCTAAGAAGTATGTAGTATTGTTGTCTTATTTTCAGATAAAACATAACAACGGTTAATTTCTCAATGTCAGGCAGCCATTAAGTAGGATTTGAACAGTAGCACTGTCTCCAAAACCCATAGACTGCTACCTTCGCAGACATTAGAGGCTTAGTTAGAGTGCAGGCTATGATACGGAAGGTGACTGGTGTTAGATATAAGAGTTAACAGGTCACAGGAGGCTTGCATGCATACTAAGGGGTTTGGACATTGTTCAGTAATCATTCAAGAGCCATGATGGATTTAGGCAGAAACAAGAGATGATTAGATTTGGGAAAATTACTGTGGTAGCAAGGCAAAAAATCAGGATAGTGAAAGAGGATGGGAAAATTATCTCTTTAACGTTCATTCCAAAGAAACCCTTTTTGGCTAATCTCCATAAGCTCCCCTAGCCGCCACAACACACACAAATGAAAATAGAGAAAAGGCACACACAAAAATTAATTACAAAGAATACTACAGACTTTGCTTCTAGCCAGATTGAGTAAAAGGAATTGAATTTATCCACCTGCCTGAAACAATTAAAAAAGCAGACAACATATGTGAAAAGCTGAATTTCAAAACATGTGACATCAGGCCTGAAGGCCAGTGATGCCTGGGAGATGTGAAACAAGTGAGTTGAGTCCTATGATTGTCCCAACTTACTGCCTGGAGAGAGTTTCCAGGTCATGATGCAAGGAGGGGGACCCACATAGAGCCCAGTGGTCTCTCTGAGATGAGAAGGTAAAGCTGGTGGTCCTGGACATAGCTAGAGTTTACAGGGCAGAGTGCCAGAAAAGAGGGAGCTACCCAGAGAAAGAGAAAATTCTGGAGACCTAAAGAAGGTTCGCCTCAAGAGTTAAGTTGACTACTGATCAGCTCAAGTGTGAGAGGAAACTAATCAAGGCCAGAGAAAAAAAATCATTTAAAAGAATTAGAAGTAAAAAGAAATAGCATCCCTTCCACCAGCCGGAGTACAAAAGCCTCATATTTGTACCAAGAAGAGTTTTGCCTCAGTAGTGGGAAAAAATAAACTGCTCGGATCCTGCCTAACAAAGCAAAGAAGCAAGACCTGAAAGGCTCAAGCTGTTTCCAAGTAATTTAACAATGTCCCAGAACAAAACACAAAAATATGTATAGAAACACAAGACTATATAACACCTAACAAGGTAAAATTCACAATACTTGGTATCCAATTAAAATGACCAGGTATGCCAAGAAGCAGAAAAATATGACCATAATTAGAAGAAACATCAATAAATTGAAATTGACCCAGAATTTACACAGGTGATACAATTAGTAGGCAAAAACATTAAGAGAATTATTTAAATTGTATTACATATGTTCAAGAAGGTAAAGGAATACTTGAGTCTATTAATTGAGACATGAGAGATATAAATAAGGCCCAAATCAAACTTCTAAAGACAACCTGCAGTGTCCAAGATGAAACATATAGTAGATAAGATTAAGAATAAATTGGGCACTGCAAAAGAAAACAGAAGTAAACTTAAAGAAATAGCAATAGAAACTTTCCAAAATGGGAAAAAGTATAATAGAGAGTATGTGAGCTGGGGGACAACTACAAAGGCTTAATATTCATGTTACTGGAGTCTTTGAAGAGGGGAAGACAAAAATAATATTTGAACAAATTCTGGCTGAGAAACTTCCAAATTTGTTGAAATTATAAACCTGCGGCTCTAAGAAGCTCAACAAACTCCAAGCGCAAAAAACCTTGAAGAAAATTACATGAAAGCACATCATAATCAAATTTATTAAAACCTAGTAATAAAGAGAAAAATCTTAAAGGCAGCCAAAGTAAAACACATACACACATTACCTACAGAGAGAAAATATCGGAATAGAGGCAGATATTTCTTTGGAAATAATGCAAGCTAGAGCACCTCTATAGTACTAAATAGAGGAAAAATTGTTAACGTAGAATTCTTTACCCTGTGAAAATCACTTTCACAATAAAGGCAAAATAGAATTTTTTTCAGCCATATGAAAGCTAAAAGAATTCATTACCAGCAAATCTGCATTGTAAAAAATATCAAAGGAAGTACTTTAAGCAGAAGGAAAATGATAGCAGATGTAAATCTGAATTGACACAAAGAAATGAAGAGAAATAAATAGAAATGTTATCTAAATGGGTAAATATAGATTTTGAATTACTTACAATTATTTACTTATTTAAATTACTTACAAGATAATTGACTATTTAAAGGAAATATAATAAAAAATCTATTGTAGGTTTTATAATACACATTAAAGTAGATTTATGATAAGAATAGTGCAAAGGACAGGAGGAGAAAAATGGAAATACATGGTTGTAAATTCCATATATTATACCTAAAATGGTATAATATCATTTGATGGCAGACTATTATAAATTACTATATGTACTATAATTTGGGTATGGATTCATGTTCACAGAAGAGACAGTTTCATGGAGAAAGCCCATTGGAGTGTGGAAGCAGCCAAGGTTCATGATGCAGACAAGGTTCATGGAGAGGTGTCTACAATGTACAATATGACTGGAACTATTTTTTTCCTCCATCCTTCACTTGTATGTCTGACTCCCAAGAATGGTTCACTGGGATTTGGAAATGGGAGGGGTCCCCACAAAACAGCACCTTGAAATGTCATCATTACACCACCAAACATTCTTCCAGGTTATCTTTTTTCCTCCTTGATTAAAATGGGGTAATTTGTTATATGATTATATAAATTGCTTTTCTATTTTATGGCTTAAATCTGATTACTTGTGTACTTCATCTTTTTATCATATTTCTTTGATTTTAAGTTTTCTCCCTTTGGAAAGGTAGGGAGCCAAAAAATCTGTCTTGTCATACGTTATCTCAAGGGAGTAAAATCTCTCAAGAAGGTTTTCTGGGGACATCTGTATTGTTTGGCTGATTTCAACAGTCCAGTTATCAAAAAAATGATAGAAGATCTTGGGATGGACCTAACCCTGGTGCCGTGATGTTGTTTGTTCATTTGTTTGTTTGTTTGTTTTCCAATGCCAAGCACCGGGGGCAACAGTACAACAATTTTAATAAAGCTGGACACAGCTAGTGGCTGCTGCTCTCCCCAGCAAGATGACAATGTGTAGGTTAGATCTTTGATTCAGATCCAATCCCTGACCTCATCCTGGGCGGGCGAACTATTTCCTTGAAACAATAACCTTTTCATGGAGCAGCTACCAGAATATCCAGCAGCAATGCCTCGAGGAGGGGCCTATGCAGCTAAGACAGGGATTCTGTGCCATTGCTCATGGCCTGGAGAGGTCCAGAACAATGGTGTTTACATTGACACAAGTGTTTTCCTCTTGATAGACAGAATTGGCTAGACTGCTGGGTCAGGTGCTAGGTTGTAGAGTGCTGTGTATTCCTCTATTGTTGGATGCAGGGGTCTAGAAATGTCAATTATGTCAAGTTAGTTGGTAGTGTTATTTAAGTCTTCCATATTTTTATTGATTTTCTTTCTATTTGTTCTATCTGTTATTCAGAAGATGATAAGGAATCCCTCATAACACTTGTGTATTTGTTTATTTATCCTTACAGTTATATCAGTTTTTGCTGCAAGTGTTTGAAAATTCGATTTGGTGCATAAATGTTTAATATTGTTACATCCTATTGGTTCATAGACTCCTTTATCATTATAAAATGATCCTCTTTAATCCTGTAATATTTTTTGCTCTGAAAACTGCTTTGTCTGATATTATAATATAGCCACTCCAGCTTTCTTTAGATTAGTGTTAGCATGGCATATAGTTTTTCTATCAATTTACTTACATAATACTTTATTTGTGTCTTGGTATGTAATGTTATCATTGATATGGTTGGACTTATATCTACCATCTTTCTACTTAATTTCTTTTTTTATTTCAAATTTTATTTTAGATAGGGGGTACATGTGCAGATTTGTTACATGGAAGTATTGCGTGATGCTGAGGTTTGGAATACGGATGCTGTCACCCTGGTACTGAGCATAGCACCTGCTACATATTTTTTTAACTCACAGCCCTCCACCCTCTAGTAGTCCATAGTGTCTACCATTCCCATATTTATGTCCATGTGTGCTCAGTGCTTAGCTCCCACTTATAAGTGAGAACAGGAAGCATTTGGTTTTCTGTTTCTGCATCGATTTGCTTATCTACTTGTTTTCTGTTTGAATTGCCTATTTTAGTTTTCTTTTTTCACTTTTTCTGCTTTCTTTGGATGGATATTTCAATGATTTCATTCTAACTCTATTTTTTATAATTAGCTACATTTCTTTGCTTGGTTATTTTAATGGTTGCCCAGCTAGCCGATGTGACCATTTTGATTAATTTAATGGTTCAAGTATTTTAAAAGTCAGTTGCACACTATAAATATATACAATTTCTATTTGTCAGTTAGACCTTAATAAAGTTGGGGAAAAGTAAATGATAAAAAAGAAGATACTCAATCATGTTGGTGAAAAGAAAGTGAACTGGAAATGTCTCTATATTAACAGTTCTGGAATCCTGAACTAGAATCCACACTATGTTGAAAATATCTTGTCTAGCTGTCTGTGCATATAAAAACTTAAACATGGCAGGCATGCAAGATGGCCAAATAGGAACAACTCCAGTCTACAGCTCCCAGCATGAGCAACGCAGAAGACGGGTGATTTCTGCATTTCCGACTGAGGTACTGATTTCATCTCACTGGGGAGTGTCGGACAGTGGGTGCAGTGCACCAAGTGTGAGCCGAAGCAGGGCGAGGCATCACCTCAACAAGGAAGCGCAAGGGGTCAGGGAATTCCCTTTCCTAGTCAAAGAAAGGGGTGACAGACCGCACCTGGAAAATCGGGTCACTCCCACCCTAATTCTGCACTTTTCCAATAGTCTTAGCAAACGGCACACCAGGAGGTTATATCCCGCACGTGGCTGAGAGGGTCCTATGCCCATGGAGCCTCGCTCATTGCTAGCACAGCAGTCTGAGATCACACTGCAAGGCAGCAGTGAGGCTGGGGGAGGGGCTCCCACCATTGCCGAGGCTTGAGTAGGTAAACAAAGTGGCCAGGAAGTTCGAACTGGGTGCAGCCCATCGCAGCTCAAGGAGGCCTGCCTGCCTCTATAGACTCCACCTCTAGGGGCAGGGCATAGCCAAACAAAAGGCAGGAGAAACCTCTGCAGACTTAAATGTCCCTGTCAGACAGCTTTGAAGACAGTAGTGGTTCTCCCAGCATGCAGCTTGAGATCTGAGAATGGACAGACTGCCTCCTCAAGTGGGTCCCTAACGCCCAAGTAGCCTAACTGGGAGGCACCCCCCAGTAGGGGCAGACTGACACCTCATGCGGCCGGGTACTCCTCTGAGACAAAACTTCCAGAGGAACGATCAGGCAGCAACATTTGCTGTTCACCAATATCTGCTGTTCTGCAGCCTCCGCTGCTGATACCCAGGCAAACACGGTCTGGAGTAGACCTCCAGCAAACTCCAACAGACCTGCAGATGAGGGTCCTGACTGTTAGAAGGAAAAGTAACAAACAGAAAGGATATCCACACCAAAACCCCATCTGTACGTCACCATCATCAAAGACCAAAGGTAGATAAAACCACAAAGATGGGGAAAAAACAGAGCAGAAAAACTGGAAACTCTAAAAATCGGAGTCCCTCTCCTCCTCCAAAGGAATGCAGCTCCTCACCAGCAACAGAACAAAGCTGGACGGAGAATGACTTTGATGAGTTGAGAGAAGAAGGCTTCAGACGATCAAACTACTCCAAGCTAAAGGAGGAAGTTCGAACCCATGGCAAAGAAGTTAAAAACCTGGAAAAAAAATTAGACAAATGGCTAACTAGAATAACCAATGCAGAGAAGTCCTTAAAGGACCTGATGGAGCTGAAAACCATGGCACGAGAACTACATGATGAATGCACAAGCCTCAGTAGCCAATTTGATCAACTGGAAGAAACGGTATCAGCAATGGAGGATCAAATGAATGAAATGACGCGAGAAGAGAAGTTTAGAGAAAAAAGAATAAAAAGAAACCAACAAAGCCTCCAAGAAATATGGGACTATGTGAAAAGACCAAATCTATGTCTGATTGGTGTTCCTGAAAGTGATGGGGAGAATGGAACCAAGTTGGAAAACACTCTGCAGGATATTATCCAGGAGAACTTCCCCAATCTAGCAAGGCTGGCCAACATTCAAATTCAGGAAATACAAAGAACACCACAAAGATACTCCTCGAGAAGAGCAACCCCAAGACACATAATTGTCAGATTCACCAAAGTTGAAATGACGGAAAAAATGTTAAGGGCAGCCAGAGAGAAAGGTTGGGTTACCCACAAAGGGAAGCCCATAAGACTAACAGCTGATCTGTCAGCAGAAACTCTACAAGCCAGAAGACAGTGGGGGTCAATATTCATCATTCTTAAAGAAAAGAATTTTCAACCCAGAATTTCATATCCAGCCAAACTAAGCTTCATAAGTGAAGGAGACATAAAATCCTTTACAGACAAACAAATGCTGAGGGATTTTGTCACCACTGGGCCTGCCCTAAAAGAGCTCCTGAAGGAAGCACTAAACATGGAAAGGAACAACCAGTACCAGCCACTGCAAAAACATGCCAAATTGTAAAGACCACCGAGGCTAGAAAGAAACTGCATCAACTAATGAGCAAAATAACCAGATAACATCATAATGACAGGATCAAATTCACACATAACAATATTAACCTTAAATGTAAATGGGCTACATGATCCAATTAAAAGACACAGACTGGCAAATTGGATAACCAGTAAAGACCCATCAGTGTGCTGTATTCAGGAAACCCATCTCACATGCAGAGACACACATAGGCTCAAAATAAAGGGATGGAGGAAGAACTACCAAGCAAATGGAAAACAGAAAAAGGCAGGGTTGCAATCCTAGTCTCAGATAAAACAGACTTTTAACCAACAAAGATCAAAAGAAACAAAGAAGGCCATTACATAATGGTAAAGGGATCAATTACACAAGGAGAGCTAACTATCCTAAATATATATGCACCCAATACAGGAGCACCCAGATTCATAAAGCAAGTCCTTAGAGACCTACAAAAAGACTTAGACTCCCACACAATAATAATGGGAGACTTTAACACCCCACTGTCAATATCAGACAGATCAACGAGACAGAAAGTTAACAAGGATATCCAGGAGTTGAACTCAGCTCTGCACCAAGCAGACCTAATAGGTATCTACAGAGGTCTCCACCCCAAATCAACAGAATATACATTCTTTTCAGCACCACACCACATCTATTCCAAATTTGACCACATAGTTGGAAGTAAAGCACTCCTCAGCAAATGTAAAAGATCAGAAATTATAACAAACTGTCTCTCAGACCACAGTGCAATCAAACTAGAACTCAGGATTAAGAAACTCCCCCAAAACTGCTCAACTACATGGAAACTGAACAACCTGCTCCTGAATGACTAGTGGGTACATAACGAAATGAAGACAGAAATAAAGATATTCTTTGAAACCAACGAGAACAAAGACACAACATACCAGAATCCTGGGACACATTCAAAGCAGTGTGTAGAGGGAAATTTATAGCACTAAATGCCCACAAGAGAAAGCAGGAAAGATCTAAAATTGACACCCTAACATCACAATTAAAAGAACTAGAGAAGCAAGAGCAAACAAATTCAAAAGCTAGCAGAAGGCAAGAAATAACTAAGATCAGAGCAGAACTGAAGGAAATAGAGACACAAAAAACCCTTCAAAAAATCAATGAATCCAGGAGCTGCTTTTTCGAAAAGATCAACAAAATTGATAGACCACTAGCAAGACTAATAAAGAAGAAAAGAGAGAAGAATCAAATAGACGCAATAAAAAATGATAAAGGGGATATTACCACCAATCCCACAGAAATACAAACTACCATCAGAGAATACTATAAACACCTCTACGCAAATAAACTAGAAAATCTAGAAGAAATGGATACATTCCTCGACACATACACCCTACCAAGACTAAACCAGGAAGAGGTTGAATCTCTGAATCAACCAATAATAGGCTCTGAAATTGAGACAATAATTAATAGCTTACCAACCAAAAAAAGTCCAGGACCAGATGGATTCACAGCCGATTTCTACCAGAGGTACAAGGAGGAGCTGGTACCATTCCTTCAGAAACTATTCCAATCAATAGAAAAAGAGGGAATCCTCCCTCATTTTATGAGGGCAGCATCATCCTGATACCAAAGCCTGGCAGAGACACAACAAAAAAAGAGAATTTTAGACCAATATCCCTGATGAACATCGATGCAAAAATCCTCAATAAAATACTGGCAAACCAAATCCAGCAACACATGAAAAAGCTTATCCACCATGATCAAGTGGGCTTCATCTCTGGGATGCAAGACTGGTTCAACATACGAAAATTAATAAACATAATCCAGCATATAAACAGAACCAAAGACAAAAACCACATGATTATCTCAGTAGATGCAGAAAAGGCCTTTGACAAAATTCAACAACCCTTCTTGCTAAAAACTCTCAATAAATTAGGTATCGATGGGACGTATCTCAAAATAATAAGAGCTATCTATGACAAACCCACAGCCAATATCATACTGAATGGGCAAAAACTGGAAGCATTCCCTTTGAAAACTGGCACAAGACAGGGATGCCCTCTCTCACCACTCCTATTCATCATAGTGTTGGAAGTTCTGGCCAGGGCAATTAGGCAGGAGAAGGAAACAAAGGGTATTCAATTAGGAAAAGAGGAAGTCAAATTGTCCCTGTTTGCAGATGACATGATTGTATATCTAGAAAACCCCACCATCTCAGCCCAAAAACTCCTTAAGCTGATAGGCAACTTCAGCAAAGTCTCAGGATACAAAATCAATGTGCAAAAAACACAAGCATTCTTATACACCAATAACAGACAAACAGAGAGCCAAATCATGAGTGAACTCCCATTCACAATTGCTTCAAAGAGAATAAAATACCTAGGAATTCAACTTACAAGGGATGTGAAGGATCTCTTCAAGGAGAACTACAAACCACTGCTGAAGGAAATAAAAGAGGATATAAACAAATGGAAGAACATTCCATGAACATGGGTAGGAAGAATCAATATCATGAAAATGGCCATACTGCCCAAGGTAATTGATAGATTCAGTGCCATCCCCATCAAGCTACCAATGACTTTCTTCACAGAATTGGAAAAAACTACTTTAAAGTTCATATGGAACCAAAAAAGAGCCTGCGTTGCCAAGTCAATCCTAAGCCAAAAGAACAAAGCTGGAGCCATAATGCTACCTGACTTCAAACTATACTACAAGGCTACAGTAACCAAAACAGCATGGTACTTGTACCACAACAGAGATATAGACCAGTGGAACAGAACAGAGCCCTCAGAAATAATGCCACATGTCTACAATTATCTGATCTTTGACAAACCTGACAAAAACAAGCAATGGGGAAACGATTCCCTATTTAATAAATGGTGCTGGGAAAACCGGCTAGCCATATGTAGAAAGCTGAAACTGGATCCCTTACTTACGCCTTACACAAAAATAATTCAAGATGGATTAAAGACTTAAATGTTAGACCTAAAACCATAAAAGCCCTAGAAGAAAACCTAGGCAATACCATTCAGGACATAGGCAGGGGCAAGGACTTCATGTCTAAAACACCAAAAGCAATGGCAACAAAAGCCAAAATTGACAAATGGGATCTAATTAAGCTAAAGAGCTTGTGCACAGCAAAAGAAACTACCATCAGAGTGAACAGGCAACCTAGAGAATGGGAGAAAATTTTTGCAATCTACTCATCTGACAAAGGGCTAATATCCAGAATCTACAGTGAACTCAAACAAATTTACGAGAAAAAAACAAACAACCCCATCAACAGTGGGTGAAGGATATGAACAGACACTTCTTAAACGAAGACATTTATGAAGCCAAAAGACACATGAAAAAATGCTCATCATCACTGGCCATCAGAGAAATGCAAATCAAAACCACAATGAGATACCATCTCACACCAGTTAGAATGGCAATCATTAAAAAATCAGGAAACAACAGGTGCTGGAGAGGATGTGGAGAAATAGGAACACTTTTACACTGTTGGTGGGACTGTAAACTAGTTCAACCATTGTGGAAGTCAGTGTGGCGATTCCTCAGGGATCTAGAACAAGAAATACCATTTGACCCAGCCACCCCATTACTGGGTATATACCCAAAGGATTATAAATCATGCTACCATAAAGACACATGCACACGTATGTTTATTGTGGCACTATTCACAATAGCAAAGACTTGGAACCAACCCAAATGTCCAACAACAATAGACTGGATTAAGAAAATGTGGCACATATACACCATGGAATACTATGCAGTCATAAAAAATGATGAGTTCATGTCCTTTGCAGGGACATGGATGAAGCTGGAAACCATCATTCTTAGCAAACTATTGCAAGGACAAAAAACCAAACACCACATGTTCTCACTCATAGATGGGAATTGAACAATGAGAACACATGGACACAGGAAGGGGAACATCACACACTGGGGCCTGTTGTGGGGCGGGGGAAGGGAGGAGGGATAGCATTAGGAGATATAACTAATGTTAAATGACGAGTTAATGGGTGCAGCACAGCAACATGGCACATGTATACATATGTAACAAACCTGCACGTTGTGCACATGTACCCTAAAACTTAAAGTATAATTAAAAAAATAAGACTTCAACGTAATTAAATTCCACTTAGAAGCCAACTTGCCCTAGGCAAAGAAGAGCTGTTAATGAGTTTGAGTTGATGATTAGGAGATGAAGGTGAAGGATACAATCACCAATTAATGAGTAAGAGACCTACTATGTGTCCAGCACTGAGTATTATACATATCATGTACGGAATCCACACCACAACCCTATGTGGTAGTTGGTATTATCCAGTTTTAAAGATACATAAAGTAAGACCCAGATGACAAGTTACAGAGTAAGTTTTACTGGGTAACAGAAAAAGCAAACAGGGGAGAAGGCACCAGAACCCAGGTCTGTCTGATCTAAAGTCCATGTACAGACTACAGCACAGATGGCCTTGAGATCCAGGACAATTGTTGGAAATGCTGTGTGTGGTCCCCAGCATATAGCACAGTATCTGTTTGGTACCAGAGAAGTGCTCAATAAGTATTTGCTGAATGAGTGAATAATCAAATAAATAAATAAATGAGAAGTAGGAATAAAGAACAAGATAGAGATGTGAAAACAAGGTGGACTTAAATACTGCCATCTCATGAGGGTGTCACGTGCTGATCCTATGAATAACCAGTCACAGAGGTATCTCCTTTTATAAAATGCTTTCCCACCTCCTCAAACTCAACCTTGGCAAAACACACAACTTTTTGGGGGGGACTGTCATTCCTTTCGCTCCCCTAGAAAAAAATTTCTGCATTTCTACTCTACTAAGGAGCCAATAAGGCCCACTTTCTCTTCCTTAACTCAACATTGGGATGAATTCCACTAATGATGGCTTAGCTGAAACAAATAGCAACTTTTCAAACATTAGAAACTAGCTCTCAATATTAACAAGTTAAGGGCATCTATAGCCATATATACTGTGTCTGTTCTATACCAGCTGAAAGAAGACAATTGTATATGGGACCCTGTTTTAGTTCAGGTCTAAACTCATTAGGACTTCTTGATGAGGAGGCAGAACTACTTAAACAGAATGAAAGTCCTGTTCTCAAACCACTTTAGGATTGATTTTCTTTTTTTTATTTTCTTTTTTTAATTTTTTTTTTTTTGAGATTGAGTTTTGCTCTTTTTGCCCAGGCTGGAGTGCAATGGCGCAATCTCGGCTCACTGCAACCTCCTCCTCCCGGGTTCAAGCGATTCTCCTGCCTCAGCCTCCTGAGTAGCTGGGATTACAGACGTGCACCACCACCCTCAACTAATTTTTTGTGTTTTTAGTAGAAACGGGGTTTCACCATGTTAGCCAGGCTGGTCTCAAACTCCTGACCTCAGGTGATCCTCCTGCCTCTGCCTACCAAAATGCTAGGATTATAGGCATCAGCCACCGCACCTGGCAGGATTGATTCTTAAAAGGTGATGTGAATTTGTAGAGCAAGAAAGTCAACAACAGTATTGCCCCGATGTTGTCACAGAGTCTAAAACAGGATCCCTGGCAGAGCACAGGATTCCTTTCATCCAGTAACCAGGAGGAGGGTGGGACCTAAGACTCATTCCAGCCTGGCAGGGTATTTCAGGCCTTCAAGATAAGGGTGTGGGCACAAGCTAGAAATCAGACATCAAACGAGACCAGTCAGGTTGTTGGGCTTCCCGGTGTGGGTCCTCTGTCTCCTTTCTAGGCTCTTGTCTGTATTCTCCAGATTAGACACAGGCCATAATCCATGTTCATGGAGAGTCTAGGACTGTAACACTAGTTACTAGAGCTATTATGAACTAGGCTCTCAGTGCATAAGGATGACCCACCTGTCCAATTAGGTGCTCCACTTTGCCCTTGATTACAGCAAGAAGACTCAGAGCGACAAACAAGGTTATTATTTTTAATAAAATAGTAATCATCTCTTACATGTGAAGAGTGCTTTACATCTTACAAAGCACTTTCATTTCCATTATCTCATGGACAAGGCCAAACAGGCCTGACAGCAGGGCAAGTAAAGCAAAACAAGAATTTTTTTTGAAAACAGCCAACTTGAGTGCAAATGCTGAAAATCCAAGAATAAAAGAAAATAGAAAATTAGAAACATAAACCTATAACCATACCAAAGAGGAGAAAAACAAGAGGATCAAGAACCTATAGAGCAAAGCAGAATACAAATTGAAGCAATCAATATGAATCACAAGAAAACCAAAGCTACAGATCAAAATCTAAACCACGCTGGCTAGTTCTAAAATAACCACTTAAGTCTCTGGATACAGGAACAATGCAACTTCTCTGAGATAAATCATTGATGCTAATTACCTGCAAAGATTTGGTGAACACAGATTCTTCATTTTACTTAGGTAGCAAGACAGTGTAAAAAGAAATCTTAACTCAAGCAGAGTGTTCCTTCCTGGCATTGTTTTTCTAATTCCGATTTAAGTTTAAAATGAAGTGTCTCTACACCGGTACACAGTTAGTACACGCACTCCATCCCAGTCAACAACCCTCACTGAGGACCTACCTACATTGCACACTGCTGGGCCCATCCTGGAACCTTATCTCAATAAAGTACTATACAACTGCACAAGTTGATTGCTGTTTTATTAAACATACAACCTCATTTGTAGCTCTGAGTTCTCTTGCTGGGATCAAGAGCAGAGTGGAGGACTTCGTTAGACTGGGTCATCTTCGTGGACTGGCAACACTCATCCTGGTGGCATCTCCGAAGGCCACCAACTCACAAAAATGTTCATGCTAGGACGCTTGTGCTCTCCACAGTGAAAAAATTAAAAGTTAATTTTAATTAATTCAGATAAAATGAGAAAGAGGGAAGGATGGAGATTAATCAAAAGTCAAATTATTTGACTATTACGTAGAAAATATTTGTATTAGTCAGAGTATATTCAATAAATTTAAACAGGCTATCACCCCACAGTTTGTTGATGTCCTTCAGTGCTCTCTCTAACAAAGAAATAAGAATGGTCTGTAATGGTCCTATTAATATTCGTCCATGTGGCCTTCTAATATTCTCAAGAATAGTTGGCCCTCTAAAGCTGACATAGCATTTTTTGTTGTTGTTGAGTTTGTTTGAACAGTGTGCAGTTTCCTCATTTGTAAAGAGTTCACCTTATAGAACCATTTAAAGAATAAATGAGATAATGTGTCTAAAACAACCATCTCAGCTCCTGGCACATGTTCTATACCAAGGAAATATTACCCTTTTTGTTTTCTTTGAGAACTCTGTTTTTGGCCCGAAATAAAATATCAGTTTCCATGTTGCAGGTCTAGATCATCACAAATTATAAATTAGTGGAAAGCCAAAGAAGGAAGTGTGTATAGTTATTCACGCGTCAGTTCATTTCTTTTGCCTGTGTTTGTGGCTACACATTTAGTTCTGTCCTGCATCTTCATAAAACTTCAGGCTCCTCTGGGTTAATAATTTTATTGCCTACTTCTTTCATAATTCCCTTTGAAAATCTAGTGTACTTTGTTCTTGGAAAGTACTCAATTACTTTATAAGGTATATTTAACAATATGTGCCTATATACAACTACATTCCATGTGATCTGTAGTCATTGGGGAATGAGCTACCCATACTTGTAAATATCTCTGATAACTCAACCCTACTTTATTTTTAATATTCTTTGGAATATTGTGACAACTTCAGATGGAGACGTTTCTATCATTCTGTACATTTCCTTACCTTTTTATACCTACAGGTTTACCTTTTATATACCATTTTATACACCATGTGTATTTTGATCTATTTGATTGCTCAAGAACAAGAATTTAGTGTTCCAGGATTAGTCTATAGCATAGCTATGCCATCATGAATGCTGACAATGGAGGGTCTTCTGCACATATATTTCATCCTGCAAGCAATAACTATGAGCTTTAGCCCATGGACTTGAAAAGATGTACTTGAACAGCTCTTTTTGCAATTTTATGGCTTTTAGTCATTGTGATTGTTATCATATGTCAACTTGACTGAGCCATGGAGTGCTCAGACATTTGGTCAAATATAATTCTGGGTGTGTCTGTGAGGATGTTTCTGGATGAAATTAACATTTGAGTCAGTAGACTGAGTAACGCAAAATGCCATTCCTAATGTGAGTGGACCTCATCCAATCAATTGAAGATCTAAATAGAACAAAAGGCTAAGTAAGAAAGAACTTCTTCTGCCTGACTGCTTGAGCTAGACATGGGTCTTTTCCTCCCTTTAGACTCAAACTGAAAAATCAACTCTTCTTAGGTCTTGAGCCTGCTGGCTTTTGGCCTGGAACTCACACCATCCATTCCACTGGGCCTCCAGTTTGCCACCTGCAAACCTTGGGGCTTCTCAGCCTCCATAATTGCATGAGTCAGTTCTATAGTTAGTTAGATGGGTGGATGGATGGACGGATGGATGAATAGAGAGATAGATGATAGACAGATAGATAGATAGATAGATAGATAGATAGATAGATAGATAGATAGATGGATGATACATAGATAGATCCTGTTGGTTCTATTTATTTGAGAACCCTGACTAATATAATCATGTATACCCACTCTAGCCCTCAGTGAGAGGGATCCCTGCCCTAGGCCTCATATTTTAGAGAAACCTACTTACCAAAAACAAAACAAAGTAAATACGCATGTATTAAAGAACACCTGGGCACTGCTGTCCCTCAGGACTCAGCACTCATTACTGCCACCACACAACCAGTAACCCTAAACATCCACTGTCATGGTCAACACTGTTCAGGCCCCAGGGAAAGTCTTTCCACATCTTTCTCCCTGTATTGTCAAAACAAAAAGCAACTGTGTTTGAATGCCATGGCCACTGTGGGCTGTGCTGCTGACATTGATATTGACAACACTTTGGAATATGGAAAACCTGAGCATTAGAACTGCTTGGCCAAAAGAATAGAGTTATCTTGTCAAATCTTTTCTCTTAGATAGCTTGAATTCAATAGATCTTGCATAACTTTGGTTTCCCAGAAGTGCTGAGCATTCTTATCATGCTTTTGTGTCCCAATTCATGATTTTAGAGGAACTCATGAATAAGCATGGTGTTTACAACAGTTGCAAAAATATTTACCAATTCATATTACTCTTAAATTTATGTATGTATATAAATCTAGGTGTAACATTCATGAAGCATGAGAGTAAATCTTCAGCTTAGCAAGTAGATGGACAGCACTTCTCTGAAAAATAAGATTTAGTTCTTTTTCAAAAATGAAATGTAAAATGTCAGCTTCATTTACACAACTTCAACTTAAAAATTTGATATTATTAATTGAAGGTTATACTTTGTCTTTTATTATAATACTTCTAAATATTTTAGAAGAAAAAAACTTTTGAAAGCATACAGAAATATAATTTTAACCTGTGTTTTATGTTTATGATGCATTACATTTTTATAAAAACATATTTGTATAATTTTATTACAATTATAGCTTTTATTTCTTAGATCACTACTGTCAATAGAAAGCCAAATGCGTGAAAATTTTGATCTCCATAATATTTTTTGTTAAAATTAAAGTAAGAAAAGAAAGTACACATATGCCTTTATTTTATTACTCAAGCAAACATCATCAACCATAGAAATGATGCAGATATGCTCCATAACAATTAAATTCTGTCATCTGTGATTTTCTGCCAACTTTCAGTCATATGAAAAGAATAACTTTAAACATGTTTGTCAATTTTGCCACTAGGAAGGTACAACTATCAAGCTAGGAGGATAGACATATTTTAGGTGATAGTTCATTAGTTTGATTTACAACTTTGAAGTATTTGGACCTATGTTATACGGGCCTCCTTATGCACTCTTGCCTTAGACTCCGCAAATACAGGCCTACAGCCATGCTCCCAATAATAAAGTAACATTCAAGGGTGAGTTGTAACTATTTACACAAGGCCACACAAATAACATCTTTTTCATTCTTTAAGATCAAGAAGAAACATATTGAACTGAGAGATCATGAAAATATGGGGAAATTCGGTGGATCAGCCGGTGCTTGAAACATCAAACATATGAACAGGTGAGAAGGAGGCTGCTAGGTATTCATCATGGAGGCTGGCTTCTTTTTGACTCATCAGGCTGCCTCTGTGTGGTATGACACAAGGTTTACCACTGTAAGCCTTCCCACCAGTCTGTCACAGTGACTGTGATTCCCAAGAGTTTTTTTTTTTTTTTTTTTATTGAGTCACAGTAAGCTTGAGGACTTTCCTCCAAATGCAAATGTCCCATGGCACAATAAAGCATGATCAACCACTACATTCTCTCTTATATCTGTCCACTGGAGTAGAGCCTATTGGGTCCTTGGCAATGGGTCTGTATAAAGAAGGAGTATTAGGTGGGGAGCATGGCCCACTAAGCACTCTGCTTGAGGCAGGTTCAGGAAAGTGAGGACTGCGAGTGGTCGGTATCTTGGTGCTTGGGAAAGAAGCACATTGAAAGAGGGAGGGGTAACATGATGGGCAAGAGGGCCTGAAGACAAATGCTACCTGCTTGATAATGACTCTTTGGGCTGGCCAACTCCCTTATTCCTAATTATCCTATCTGACTCTCTGGCCCCAGACCTCCTGGTGATGACACCCTCTCCAGAAGGCTGATAGATTCTCAAGAGAGAAAGGGGAGGAGCCAGAAGCCCAATGAGGGGCTCAAGTGTAAAGACTTGGGTCCTGATGACCATGAGTCATCTCCTCAGAGAAGTCACCAGATTCTGGTGCTTCTGTGGCCCCCGTCTCTGAGAGGAAGCAGTCAAAGTCTCCTCCCTCTCAGGGATGGACAGCAGTAAATTGTAGGTGTAGTACTTTCTATTCCAGATATAGACTCAGGAGAGCCCATTAGGCCCAATTCTCAGAGGCAGGGAGGGAGATACAGAGTGTGGCTGGAAGAATGCTGACATGGGAGTGAGATCTGAGTGTCACCAACTGGGTGCATGACCTTGACTGAGTCATCATATTTCTTTGTGCCTCTGTTCCCTCATAAAAAGGTTGAAAACAAATGTTGCCAAAATCCCACCTACCTTTTTTCTTTTCTTTTTTTTTTTTTGAGATGAAGTCTCACTCTGTCACCCAGGTTGGAGTGCAGTGGCATGGTCTCAGCTCACTGCAACCTCCGCCTCCTGGGCTCAAGTAATTCTCCTGCCTCAGCCTCCTGAGTAGCTGGGATTACAGGTGTGTGCCACCACGCCCAGCTAATTTTTGTATTTTTAGTAGAGACAGGGTTTTGCCATGTTGACCAGGCTGGTCTCGAACTCCTGGTCTCAGGTCATCCACCTGCCTCGGCCTCCTACAGTGCTGGGATTACAGGTGTGAGCCACTGCATCCAGCCACCCATCTGCCTTTAACATGCTGCAGAGGGGAACCGGAAGAAGTGAAATTCGTATGTCCAGTTTTAGCAGTGAAAAGGGCTAGCTCACAAAGAAACACAACCAGGTGCCCCATTCAGCCTGCCTGCTGAGAACTTGCTGGCCAAGAGGGTAACAGAGTACAGCATAACCTTGTCAAAGCCGTTTCTAGATAACTGAAAGGCAGTCACATTCTTGACAAAATTGTTTCCTTCTCTGTCTATCCGAGTGATTCAGATGTCCCTGCAACAGCTGGGGATACACAAGATACAACACCTGATAGAACTCTGTACTCCTAAAAGCTGGGAGGAAAAGGGCTGGGACTTCTCTTGGGTTTTTCCTCTGGCAGGAGTCAGCCTTCTCTGGCTAAAATCAACCCCCACTGGAGCTGGGCCCCTGAGTCCTGGAGTCTCGCCAAGGTGGTGGCCTCAGGGACTTGATGTTCTAAACAGATGACCATTTGTTTTTGTCATTACATTTGTGATTCTGAAAAAGACCTTTGGCCTCTTTTATACCTCCATTTTTCCATCTATATAATGAAGTAGCACTATCTATCTGTTCCCTTTACTGATTCACAGAAAAAGCATGAAAATCAATGAGGTAGCATGTGTGAAAGAAACTCTCCCTAGCCAAGAGAATCTTGCTGCTTGGTCTGGTAAGAGACTGCTCCTAATGGTAGACCAAGACACACCGATGAGCTTGCGAAGAAAGAAAAGAATAGCGGGAAGCTTAAAGGAGATAAAAGACAAGTTTTCAACAGGAATACTGAAATGACTCAATAAACTGCCTCCCCTGGTCAGGAATGGCCCTAGCAATAAATCAGAAAGTAAAATTTGTCATTTCCTACCCACTTAAATGCCCTCAATTTGCCTATGTGTGGTCCAGAGCTCTGCATTCCCAACCACTCTTTCCCATACTCATTCTCTGCCCACATTCTGAAGAACTTTTCTAGAAAATAGTCATATTTATACATCAATTTCTGGGTGACTACTGCGAGGTAAATGTAGTTGCTCTTTTAAAATTGATGGCACGCTGTCTTAACTCAAAGTAGTGACCAACACTAGCGATTTCAGATATATGGAGGAGGAATGGGGAAGACTTTGCCACCCCAACTCACATAATGTATAGGGTCACCTAGTCCATGCAGTAAAGGATCATCCCTCTCTAAAGACATGTGGTCTGGAGAGAAAGACAGCTACAAAGGTCTGGCAGAACTTTATGCTTTCAAAGCTGTGCAGCTCCCTTCAGTTAATTCTCAGAATAATTGAGGTAGGTAAGCATTATTGTTAACATTCCTCTTCCACAGAGGGAAAACACAGAAACTCATGGATGAAGTAGCATCCCCAAGATGTACAGGTTAGTACACAGAGAAACCTGGATGTGAACACAGCCTGCCACCCCAAAGATACTAACCATTGTGCCTAATACCTCTTAGGAGAGAAAGCACTCTAAGAAGCTAGATCCATACCTATGAGGGCCCTTTGATGACTTTTTCTTAGCAAAACAATTCAGGACTTCAGAGCTGTTCTTGAGGCCTAAGCTCTATGATATTACCCTTTGGCTTTGCTTTTACCATCTGGATTTATGAACCAAAGGCAGGGAAGGAAAGTTAATTCCAACTGTAACTTGTTTCACTGGATTCATCTAATCGTTCACCTTTGCTCAATGGGCCTGTCTTCACTGAGGGGTCATAACGGGAGATGGAGGGGACGTGGAAGGTGGGAAAAGAGAAATTGCAGGTGCAACTTTGGAACCGCAGGCACTAAATAAATACCAAGGGCAATTCTTCACCTCCAAAGTCTCAAACAGTTGCATCTCTCAGCAAAGTTAAGGCCTAAAGCACAGAACATTCCCTTCTAGGGGCTTATGCTTGATCACGTCTTTATAGTCCTCTGTGGAGCCTTTAAATTTGGCAGTGACCTCCGGGGTTATGTCCCTTGGCCCTCTTCTCATGTATGTGAAGCAGAGATCATGTTTTTAAATCTCATTTGACAGATGAGGAAACTGGAGACCCAGAGCTGTTAAGTGTCTCGCCTAAGGTCACAGAGTTAGTAACTAGGAAAATTGAGATTAAACACAGATTTCCTAACTGCCAGACATAGATTATTTCCAATCATCCCCCCAGCTTCTTAAAATCCTTATAGCTCCATATTCCACTCCTAATTTTGTATCTAATAGAAAAGACTATATATATATTATCAATACAAAAGATAATATATATTAGCCATACAAAGACTTGTACACAAATATTATAGTGGCTTTATCACCTAGCCCAAACTTCAAATGCCCCAAATACCCATGAACAGGTGAATGGATAAACAAATTATGGTATATGCATACAATTATTATTCCCCAGCAAGACATATTGCCATATCCAACAACATAGATGTATCTCAGAATAATTATGCTGAGTGAAAGAAGTCAGACAAAAGGAACACATGCTGCACAGTTCCATTTCAGTGAAGCTCTAGATAATGCAAACTAATGTATCATGGCAGAAAGCACATCAGCGATTTCTTGGGATGGGGAAGGGACTGGAAGGATAGGAGTGAAGGATTAAAGAGACCCAGAAGACTTTTGGGGTTGGATGTGTTCACTACCTTCATTGTGGTGATAGTTTTACAGGTATATGCTCTTGTCAAATTTTATCAAATTGTACACTTTAATTATATACAGTTTATCATATATCAATTATACCTCAATGTAGCTTTTTTTTTTTTTTTTGAGACAGAGATTCACTTTGTCACCCAGGCTGGAATGCAGTGGCGTGATCTCAGCTCACCAAAACCTCCACCTCACAGGTTCAAGCAATTCTTCTGCCTCAGCCTCCCGAGTAGCTGGGACTACAGGTGCATGCCACCATGCCCGGCTAATTTTTGTATTTTTAGTAGAGACAGGGTTTTGCCATGTCATCCATGCTGGTCTCGAACTCCTGACCTCTGGTCATCCACCCACCTCGACCTTCCAAAGTGCTGGGATTACAGGTGTGAGCCACCGTGCCCAGTCAATGTAGTTGTTTTTAAAAACCATATAGCTCCTTTTTGGCCATCCTCTACCTAACCCAACCCCCAAAGATGCTCTCCTTCCTCAGGCTTGGGTCTGTAACAAGGTCATTGCTGATGGCATAGTAGAAAGGGACCTGACCAATACTGATTAATCATTATTCTAATCACAATATAGTCCTTTCCTCCTCTTTGTGAATACAAATTTAGGGTGATTGCAGCATCACTCTAGGCAAAGGCTTTCCTTTTTTCCTGCCTGGGGATCACTTAGTAAAACAAACAGAAGCAGTTATTATTATTTTTCCCATTAAATAAGCCTAGTAAACAGCTGGACTAGCCTTTGAGGTTTAAGAGACATTTCAATTGTAGAAGGCTGAAAAGATACAGAGATGGAACAGATAGAGTAAAAGAGGGGACAAAAAAGGTGAGGAAGAAAGAGGAAAAAGAGGAGACCTGAGAGCTAGAAGCAGACTAGCTGGAAGGGCTGAAACAGAGCTGCAAATACTCTCCTTGCAAATCAGGCAAGTTGCTGGTGGGGCTGCTTTTGAGCCACCCCATGGCTCCCAGACCCAGAGTGAATGTCAAGAGCCTGGGGACCTTTCCCATCTCTATCCATGAAAGTAAACTGAACTTCAGCTGAGCCGCTCCACATTCTCCGCCAGCTCAGGGACACATATGCAATCCAAGATCAAGAGACAGGACACAGCCGGGCGCAGTGCCTCATGCCTGTAATCCCAACACTTTGGGAGGCCGAGGCAGGCGGATCATGAGGTCAGAAGTTTGAGACCAGCCTGACTAAATGGTGAAACCCCATCTCTACTAAAAATACAAAAATTAGCCAGGCGTGGTAGCGCATGCCTGTAATACCAGCTACTCAGGAGGCTGAGGGAGGAGAATCACTTGAACCTAGGAGGCAGAGGTTGCAGTGAGCTGAGATCACGCCATTGCACTCCAGCCTGGGCGACAGAGTGAAAATCCATCTCGAGAGAGAGAGAGAAAGAGAGAGAGAGAGAGAGAGAGAGAGAGAGAGAGAGAGAGACAGGACACTAGAATTGGGTTGTCAATAAGTAGGCATGATGGCAAAGTTGGGGGACAGTTTTCTGCCCCATTGCCTGAGTGAAGACAGAATTAGTTTAAAAGTGATGGGTTTCCTCTAAGGAGAGGCCAAGACTCTGCCCTGGGTTGTCTCCTCTGGCAGAGGGGATGCAGCTCTTGTGAGGGGAATCCCTGGCTAGGGGAGTCCCTAGTTCATGTGAGGGGAGTTCCTGGCTATTTTGTTACTGCTGAGCGCTTGCCTGGAAATGCTGCCTGATGAAGAAGGAAACTTCCTGCCTGGCCATGTATATTAGTCAGGGTTCTCCAGAGAGACAGGGACACATATGCAATCCAAGATCAAGAGACAGGGACACATATGCAATCCAAGATCAAGAGACAGGACACAGCCGGGCGCGGTGGCTGATGCCTGTAATCCCAGCACTTTGGAACCCATACGAAACACATAGATACATATGAGGGGATTATTATGGGAATGGCTCGCACAATTTTGGAGATCAAGAAGTCTGCAACATGCCTTCTACAAGCTGGAGAACCAGAAAAGTCCATGGTGTAATTCAGTCGGAGTCCGAAGACCTGAGAATCAGGGGAGCCAGTGTCCAGGGCATGAGAAGATGGATGTCCCTGCCCAAGAAAAGGGAGCGAATGTGCCCTTCCTGCACCTTATTGTTCTATCTGGGCCCTCAACATCCTGGGTGACGCCCACTCATGGGGTGAGGGTGGATCTTCTTTACTGGGTCTACTGACTCAGGTGCTGTCTCTTCCAGAAACACCCTCCTGACACACCCAGATATAATGTTTTCTCAGTTATCTGGGTATGCTGTAACTCAGTCAAGTTCACATGAAGTTAATGTTCACACCATGACACCTCAAACATCAGGGAGGACATTCTGAGGACCTAAGGCAGTGGGGATGCCGGCATTGCCTGTGTTGTGGACACTCACAGCGATCTCTTAAGAAAACTAAATAAAATCAGTTGGTAGAGTTTATTAAAATGTAGATACCTGCAAAATCTGAATCTCTAAGAGCACTGCCAGATAATCTGCATTTGAACAAGCTCCTCCAGGTAACTCTTACCCATATCAACATTTAGGAATCACTGCTCTCCTGGCTTAGAAAGCTGGGAGCCTGGTATCCCTTTCACAGACAGTTGAATACTAGACTTTCCTCAGTTTACAGAAAGGAAAGGGAACACCTCCCTATAAAATAACCAAGATCTTTCCTGCCCTGGTTATTTCTCACAAAAGTCTTCTTATGCATACTCAGTTACATATTCCACACAACAGACTTAAAGGGGGAAATCTCTTCTTTCAATTATTTGCCATTCCATGGAAAAGTACGCAGGCAGACAGGAAGGCAGAAGGCCATAGTGAGCTGTTGCTGAGTTGAGCACAGTGCAAGGCCCAGGCCTCTCGTCTGATATAATCCCAATTTGTCCGCATAACAGCCCTAGGAGCTACAGGTCATTACTCCTATTTTATGGTAGAATCTAACACTCTTGCTGGGCATTCCTGACCATGCAGCCTTTGCTCTCCGTGTAGAGTATGCTGCAATCACTAGGACCCCAGAAAATGGAATGTCATTAAGGAAGGTTCGAGGCCAGAGAATTAATCAGGATCCAGAGAGCATAAGCCTGTTCCCTCCACCAGCACTTTCTCCTCAAAAATCATCCCATTTTTCTCAGTTTCATACCTGGCTTGGGTTTCATCGCCCCACTGGTGATCAGAGGCAAACCTCTGCCCCTCCCTCCAACACTGTTGGCTAAAAGATTTCCCCAAAAGGGTATGCTTCTACCCACACACAGCCCAAATGGCTTGGGGTGGGGTAGAGACCCTGGGAAAAAAGAAGGTTGCACCTGTACCTGAGTCACTGCAACATGGAACACAGCAGGACAAACATAGCCTGTCAGGTCACGTCTGCCCAGGCTTTGAGGCAGGTGTTTCCAGAATGTGTGTCATGCTGTTTCCAACCAGGTGGGCCCAGACGTCTTGGCTGCATGCCTCATTGTGAGCCCCACCTCCAGCCCCATGGGGGTGCCCTGCCCCTTGCCAAGGAGCAAACTTTCATGTCTTACAATATAGTCAAAGGCTTTCATGTTGTAGCAACAACTAGGGCATGGGCCCAAGAACCACAAGAGGTGGTCTGTGGTGATGGAAGATGGGTACGGTTCATCTGGGGAGACGGGAGCCAGGTTAGGAAGCTCCAGCCTGCTTATAGAAAGAGACGTGAACGAGAGGCATGGCGTTTCCTTTCTCCTTCTCTCTGCAATGTCTTCATCTGCAAATTTGGAATCAATTATTGCCTTACTTTGGTTCCCCCAAAAGCAGACTATGAAAAAAGGATTTGGACACAGGTACTATTTTATTTCAGAGGCAATCAGAGGAAACACAAGCGAAGGAGAGAGGAAAATGAGATAAGGAGCACAGAACAGCCAGGAAATAAGCTGGGTACCATGAAGTTCTATCCCTCAATCCCTTTAAGATCCATGTATAATGGACCAGAGAATTGTCCCACCAAAGGATGGAGAAATGGGTATGCATCTACTAACTCCCATCCTGGATTAGTTGAGGATAGTCCCTGAGGACAAATTAAAATCCCTATAATTCTGTGCTGCCTTGTACATGGGCAGAGAAAGCTACCACACAGAAGAAGAAAAAGGCTTCAGGCATGGAAGCTAAGAGACAAGGGGACTTGAAATGGGAAGCTGCTAGTGGGCAGGGGGATTATGCCTACTATACCTACAGGTTTCCTTGGAGTGGGGCCAGGGAGGTGGTTGATACACCAATATCATAGGCTATACTTACCTTCCCCATGGAGTGTTAAGATTAAATGGGGCAACATAGAAAACCTTGGCACTCTGGCACACAGCACACGTGCAAGAAAATGCCTAAATTATTATTAACTTTGAGATTTACATCACACTCCATAAACTCTTCTCGCCAGACTGGCCACACAAATGCCTCTCTCTGCCTAAGTTCAAACTAAAAGCTCCTGGAGACCAGCACCTGCTGGGGCCAACGTGTGAATAAATAGAGAGGTCACTGGGCACAAGGCCCTGTGGAACTACCCAGAGAATGGTCAGCCCAACTCAGCACATGCTCTCCACAGAGCCACTGGCTGGCTGAGAATTCACTCTGTCTGCTCTGTGAAGTCATCTTACCCTGGACAGGAGCCTTGACTAAATTCCCTTGTGATCTCTTGGCATTCACATCCTCAAATGTCCACAGCATTCTCAATTTATCTTCTACCGTTCAAGTTCCATGACTAGAACACTCGAGCCAAACAATGCAGAAACCCAGCCAAGCGGATGCATTCAAGATTCACATGGAACCCGTGGAACTCATGGGCATTAAACACATACTAAGCCTGTGCCTGGATCATAGACAATGACTGTGGTTACACAAATGCCTCTCATTTAGGAAAAATAGAACCTGGAATAAGCATTAGCTGTTGGGGAGCCAATAATCTTACCTTGACATCAATAAAAGTGATTTACCTAAGGTCATTCAGATGGTCCTAATTTTGTTCCTTCTCGCATTTATTCAATAGGCATTAGTTTAGCATCTACTATACACCAGGTGATTTTTAACTATATGCCAGATGCAAATAACACAGCAAGAAACAAGACAAGTCCTCCACTGTGATGGTGCCCACGTTCTCCTGTGGAAAACAGACAGTAAACAGGTAAATAAATAAAGATGGTATTTCAGATAGTGATGTGTGCTATTAAAAAAAATAAAGCAGGCTAAGAAGATAGTAAGTGATAGGATGGAGAATGGAGTTCTCTTTTTAGATAGAGTTGTGAGGAAAAGTTTGCTTAGAATGTGGCATGTGAACAGGATGAGAAAGAGAGAGCCATGCAAAGATCTGGAGGAAGAGCACAGGAGACAAGTCAACAGCAGGTGTAAAGGCCCTGAGGCAAGAAGGATCTTGAATGCTTGAGAAATGAGACAGGCAGTCTGGCTAGAACCTAGTGGGTGCCGAGCTCTGTGAAGTCAGATGTAGGCAGACTCCACTCAGAAGGAAGACAGAACCTGTGGGTTCAGATGCAGGTAGGTTCACACATTTCATGCTAGACATGTAAAGTGATTCCCATCTATGGCTTTTTTGTCTTGGGGAAGTAAGAAGTAAGATCCTCAGCATAAAGGGAGGAACAAAAAAAAAATGCTGATGCTTTGAAGGGAGAGGAGGTTCGAAATATCTTGAAGAGAGGGCAAGTAAATTCACAAAGGGAGTGTGACAAGATTGTGGTACTGATAAGGTGTCATCATAAATTTAAAGTCAGCACAGCTCTTAATTTTTACAGCCACATCAAGCTACTTGAGTATGGGCCCAGGGTAAACAGAGAGTTGGGATTTTTGACAAGAAAGTTCAATGGAGAACAAGTGGATAATAGGGCTCAAACATCCCTGGATGTGTGCTTGTATCATTAACCATGAATCCGAGCCTGAGGCAGGCAATAGAGTCAGTGAATCCAAGGTCCCACTCGGGGTTGAACTGGAGGTGCTGAAAAAGTAGGGTGTGATGTTCAGAAAGGAGAAGCTTGAAATCAAAAGCGTAGAAAAGGAACAGTTATAGGTTATGAAGAGGACTAGGTACAATCATGGAAATGTGTGGCACCTACTATAAGCCACGACATGGTAAATAAGGACCAGATCAGAGCGAATGGTACAAGGGTATATTAAAGACCTGTAAGACACAGTGTCTGCCCACCATGAATATAAAATGCAGTTGACAAGACAGACCCATAAGCAAGTAACAATAGCCAGTAATTCCACATTGAACAATGGTGAAATGTTAACTTTATTTAAGGTTGAGTTTAGCCAGCTTTCATAAATGTTCTCTGTGACACATATAACATTATCTCCACTAGTTTATTATCCTTACATTATAAATGAGGACATTGAGACTCAAAAAGAAGCAAAGCCACTTGTCCAAAGCCCAACAGTTAAAGTAAGGCAAAAACCAACACAACTGCTGTGTCTTCTGACTCCTGGGTCGGTTCTCTGTAGACTAAAAAACAGAACTTGACACACGACATCATTAGATCATAATCTCTGAGATCAGATTGCTTGGATTCAAATCCCAGCTTCCTACCATTGGCCAAATAAACATGAACAAGTGACGTCTTCTCATTGTGCCTCAAATTTCTATAAAAGCAGGATATTGTAGTATCTACCTCAAATGGTGATGTGAGAATTAAATGAAATAAAGCTGGAATAAACCTTGCCTGGTACATAATAAGCACTCAGGTGTTACGATACTAAAGCGAAGATTTATGATGCCTGCTATAAGCACTACTATCCTGCCTTCTCAGATGCTATCAAGAAAATCCAGAAGACAAGCCACCTGCCCTCTCCACCCCTGTTGTCCCTTTGATAGAAGCTTCATGGAAGATTAGGGTCTTGAGCAAGGTGATGATGGTAGACAGAGATTCTCAAACTTAGATCCATGGAAAGGTAGAGGGAGGGCTTGTCATATGAAATAATAGCATGAGCAAGGACCTGAAAGGGGGCCTTGGTGGGGGAATGTTCATGATGCAGTGAGGAAATCAGGCATCCCAGAAAAGGTAGGTCCTGGGAGCCCTGGGCCAGGGGAAAACTGAGCAAGTCTGGGGATGGGTTCCCTGTCAAGCTTCTCTGCTCTTTCAGGTGCACCCATGGAAAAATGGAAAGTAATGCTGCTTGCCCTCCCTTCTTCTTCTCTTCTGTTGGCCTCTGTGAGCAGGGAGCCATTCCACATAAACACTGAGCCCAAAAGAATCCATCTGAAACTGTCTCCTAATGAACCGAGTCCATCAGAAGTTATGGGAGCATCAAGGCGAAAGGGCTCCTCATCTCATGTTGAATCCGATATCCATTTTAATGCCCTGTGCATTTCCCCTGCCCCCAGCTGGGAGATGAAGAAAAATAGTGTGTGAAATAATGTTGGCTTAAACTTCAATGAGAATAAGAAGATTTTGAATGATAGTGGACACTCTGTTCTTAACTGACCTTATTATGAGCAGCTATTGAAGAATTTTCAGGATAATGAGCTATCTCATCTTCCATATAACAAGGCGTGAGCAGATTGCTCAGATATTATGGTCTCAAAAAAAAAAAAAAGAAAAGAAAAGGATATCAATGGCTTCCATAGTAAAAAAAAAAAAAAAAAAAAAAAAAAAATTACACTGTGGTTGGGGCTACTTCTCCAGTCAGGCTCTCTGCCATGAGGGATCCCAGGTCTCACGAAGGCACATCTAAGGTAGTGTTTGCCCCACCAGCCGCACACCCCCAGTCCTGCTTACCCTGGAGTTGTTGAGCTCCCAACACATTGCCACATAGGCAAAATCTGTCTTCAACACAACTCTCCATCCTCTTTGGTATTTGCTAAACCACCAGCAAGGAACCCCACCCCCTCAAACAACATCTTCCCCAAAACCCAGCCTGAAATGGCCGTCCCTGACTTAATATTTATTTATTTTCTCATGGAAAACCATTGATGAGTATCTTATATGTGTTCATCATTGAATATAACAAATATAGTTTCTGCCCCCACAAAGCTAGCATAGAAGATGGATGTTAAATTTACAACCCCATAAAATATGGTAAGTGCTGTGGTCAAGGAACTACAGGAATTAGCAGTACTGAGCAGAAAGGGACCTAAGCTCCCCTGTCGGGGGTCAGGAACAAGTCAGGGAACATCTTTGCTTAAATATCTAGTGCTTGTTGTTGACATTCAGGGCATGCTCATGCCCATGTAGGCCAACCTACATAGACACACACAGAATTACATACCTTGGTCCTGAAGATCACCGACCCTTTATTTCGGTGCCTCAGGCAGGTCCTTCAGAAGACAACTTGCTGAGCAGCTAAGTGAAGAAGAGGAAGTACCAGGATGGAATCCTCGTTTCAGATCTGCCAGTGACTTGCTATGCAAATGTGGGTAAAATACTCAACAACCCCTCTGAGTCTCAAATTCTTCCCCCTAAGAGTGAGGGAATTCAACAAAACGGCCTTTATACAACAACATTCTATAAATCCACAATCATTGAGGGCTTGGGAGAGATAGCTAATATCCCTCGCCCCTTCCCCTATTTAGCCCTCTCAAACCTCAAATATTATAAGCTCCTTATAACTAGCCCTCTGTAGACAAAGTTCCCAACTTTATGTCAGAGTTTCTATGGAAATAAGACTTGGGCCCTGCCTTCAAGTTGTCTACACTCAATTGGGAGAAGAGAAGTTAGTTGAGTTACCACTACATGAGACAGTAAATGACAAAAAGCTGTCGAAAGCAGACTACAAATCCATGCCAGTGTGGCACAGAGGCAAGCATGACTCTTCTCTGCCTTCCCTGATACCTCGACACTCTCCTGAATAGGTTGACATTCAAGAGAGAGCAAGTACATTTCTCAGGTGGCCAAAGAACCTTTGTCCCCACATGTAAAAGGAAACATACTCCTAGCCGGGGTTTCTCAACCTCAGTACTACTGATACTTTGATATTGTTGTGGGGGTGGCCCTGCACATTGCAGGATGTTTATTTAGCAGCACCCTGACCTCTAACCACTCCCCAGGAGCAGCCCCGACCAACCAAAAATGTCTCCAGACACTGCCAGATGTCCTCTGAGGGACAAAAGCATCTCCAGTTGTTCTAGCCCAATACACAAAGAAAAAAATAGAGGATTACCCAAAAAGATATTAACCATTTTAGATACATGAATAGAAAATCACTTCAAGACAGATGAGTTTTGCTCTTTGAAAAGCCCCTCCTGGTACACTCAAGCTTCCTTGCTCTCCCTTGTGGCAAAAATATTTGAATTATTCAATTATACCCTGAATTTGGAATGGGAATTGAGGGTGTTAGGAAAGTAACGTGTAGAATAAAAGTTTTTTTTGTTGACAAAAAAATAAATTCCTTGCTGTGACTTCCAAAAGTCACCCATTCATCCTGCATGGTAACTGAAAACAGTGTCAGTCTGGCCAGAAAGACATCAGTGACCAACCGAATCATTCTAGCCCATTACCCCCTATCCACCGGGTGATGCTTGTCAGAGGAGAAATCATTAGGGGACATAGGGATGGTAGGCACGCTAGGAAGCCGCCTTGGACATTTGTCCATTAATAAGCACTTTCACCAATGACCTCAGAAGAGAGTTTTACTAAGTGGTGACAAAGTTTTTACTTTACAAGCCTTAAGAAACTGTTCCCTTGCTACTAGCATTCACTTTGGCTTTCATTCTTTCTTTTCTTGATCTTTTAAATACATTATCTGTGGCAACTGAATTTGCAAATAACACATCTGTAAGTTATAAAGCACAATATAATGAATAGGTGTGAGCCCCCACCCAATTCAAAAATTAGAACATTATGATTAACTTGCACACTCCTGCATGTATCTTTCTTTTCTTTGTCACCTTCTTCTTCTCCAGACATAATCACAGTCTTATTTCTACTGCCTTTTAAAAGTTTTTACTGCTTTTCAAAAGTTTGTTTTACCACAAATGTATGTAAGCTTAAGCTTGTTGTTCTTGCTCTTGAGAACTACAAAAATGATATGTGTTGTGTTCTGGGGCTGTTTTTATTCAGCATTAGTTTTGCAAAATTTATCCATATTATATTTTATATTCCATTCCATTATATACCAGAGTATATTTACCAATTTTCTTGTTGGACATTCAGGTAGTTTTCTTATTTTTGCAATTATGAGAAGGACAGTAAAAAAAAATTCATGAACACATGCCAGAGTTTTTCTAGAAGTGTGTTTGCTAGGCCATAGGGTGGGCAGATGTTTACCATATGAGATAGTGCCAAATTATTTCCCAAAGTGTGTGCACTGCTAGCAATACATAAGACATTGTATTGACACACATCCTCTCAAACTTGATTTTCTTTGATTTCTTAAAATTTTCCAATTCCTATTAGAAATTCACTCACTTTTAATCCTTCTAAATTTTTCCCCAATTTCTGAACTGTCATTCCTATGAAAAGGATATGGCTCTTCAATCTTTTTTTAAATTTTAAATTAATTCCATTGAACAAGGATTCATAGTGTACCTACCTCATCCTAGTACTATGATTTCTGTTTCAAAAAATGGGAAACATAGTCCCTGCTCCCAGGAGTTAAAGAAAAAACATTATCATGCAAATCAGAGCAACTGGAGAATGACACCAAATACAGATTCTAAGGAAACACTAAGAGAAATCAAGAAGATACAAACCAAAACAACAAGCCAATTTTCACCTACCAAATTAGTACTAATTTTTTTTAAATGACAATGTGGAAAGTGTTAAGACAAATGCATTATCATACATACAACTGGTAGTAGTATTAATTGGTAGAGTCATTCTATTGGATGACGTGAGAAAATTATTCAAAAGCTTTAAAATGTATGAATACTTCTTAATTATTTTATTCTACTTCTAAGGATTTATACTATAAAAATAATCAAGGAAGTAGACAAAAACTTAATGACAGTGAAATTTTATGTGACAAATGACAGTGAAATTTTGTGTAATATAGCAACTATGCATCAAAGACAAAAATCAAAATTTACCAAATAGCCGACATTGAAGAGATTGAGTAAATAATGTTTATTGTAGCCAAACACTAGAATACTGTGTAGCCAATTAGAGTGACACTGTAGAAGTATATTTATCGAAATGGAAAGATATTCTAGTTATATTATTCAATGAAAAACATCAATTTACAAAGGATTGCAGCTTCAAGTTTGCAAAAAAGAAAAGTGCCAGTGGTACATATGCATCAAAAAAGAGAAAACTTTTAAATAATCATATGCTACAAAGCTTGATATTTTCTAAATTCAAACATAAATTGGAAAGGGTATAGGTAGAATGAATTAGAATTATTAGGAATGGCCGTATCAAGGAGTAAGACCTTGAGGGATTAGCTTTTTGAGAGTGAGAAAATAAATAAAATGAGTATGCAACTGATGGAATCCCACCTTCCCATCAATTTCAGCATCAAAGGGAGAGCAGGGATCTAAACTAGAAAATGGTCATCCATCTGTTCAGCAGCCTGCAGGAGAGCTGGCCAGGCACATGTTTCCTGGCTGGAAGGCTGTGCAGACTCCAAGGACCTGTTCTACTGCATCACTGGAATGCTAGCACTAAGTTAGTTGGTCAACAACCAGCCTGGGTCATTTAACACACGGGCAGCCTGTTCAACTGAATTACCCAAATCACCCCTTCACATATGATAGCCAAAAATATCGTTAGTTACAATTTACCTTGAATGTATTCATGTTCCATAAAGGAAGCTTGTTGTGGATTAATATTATCCAGACATGGCTATAAATAAAGTGCCTTTTGTCCTTACTGACATAAATATCATAATGCAAATGCATCATAATTTCATAACCAAAACTTGTCTTCAGTATACTGTCTCATAGAAAATGAAACTCAGCTTGATAATCTGCTGGGGAAGGGGGTAGGAGGTAGGGGAATCCAAGAGGAGGGAAGATGACTATTCAATTGATAGTCTCAAACTTCCTTCAGAAACCAAATAACCAATAAGATTTTAAGGCAACAAAAACATGGAGAAGGGATATTACACATTTACTCAAACATTATATCTCAATGAAATGGGTATTTTCAAAAAAATTATTCAGCCTTTACACTTAGGAAACTCTAATCAATATAGGTATTTTAATGTCTTGGTTTCCAGAAAAAAAATAAAAATAAAAATAAACCTCCTCGAAGAATATAGACTCTTGAGACTCTGCCCTTTAAAAGAAATAAGGCCTGGGCATGGTGGTTCACTTCTGTAATCCCAACATTTTGGGGAGGCCAAGGCAAGAGGATCACCTGAGGCCAGGAGTTCAAGACCATCCTGGACAACATAGTGAGATTTTGTCTCTACAAATTTTTTTTTAAATCATCCTGATGTGGTAGTGTGTGTCTGTAGTCCCAGGTACTTAGGAGGCTGAGGTGAGAGGATTGATTGATCCCATGAGTTTGAGGTTGCAGTAAGCTACGATCACACCACTGCACCTCAGCCTGAGCAACAGAGCAAGAGCTGTTTCAAAAAAAAAAAGAAAGTAGATGATAAATAGATAAGTAAATGGATGATAGACAGATAAATATATGCCTCTGCTAGAATTTTCTTCGGCAAAGTTATACCGACTTCTAATGCAGACCCAATGGAGTTGCCACCCCTTCACACTGACCAGTCGGTGAGGCCAGATTCCCATTTTCAGTGATCATAGCATCCAAATGACCAAGGAAAGATCATATATACTTGATAGATTTTAAAAGTATTATGTGGACATTGATTCCAACATTTCTCCAGTGGAGAACAAATGTGATCAACATCATTAATCAGAAAAATGTTATCTTCATATTGCTCTACATGACAGGTAACTGTTCGACACCATTTGGGAGTGGGGTTCCCTGGCATGGCAGGAAAATCTCTGCAGCCACTGCAGATACAGAGAGGCCATTGTTTTCCCAGGTTTTGGTTTCTAATAGGTTCTATTCTGTGAAGAAAAGTGACTGGTTTCACATATCTATGAGCAACATTAAAATTCACCATTGTAGTCTCACTTAATAAAAACATGGACACTGCAAGAGTCTCTACAAATGCACCAGACTTGAAATTAAAGGGTGAGTTTATTGTTGTTATGGAAAACATGGATCTCTTTGCATTAGGACTTGGTGAACAATAAATAAATTTCCAGGAGAGGTCTCCTAAGCTGATATGCATTCAAGGTATTATCTTTGCTCTGACTGTATGTGCTTCTGGGTGAAAAAATTCTAATTGCACTCCCATTCAAAAATCAACCGTGGGAATAAGGAATCATGCTCATTTTATGCACAGCTGCCCGAAGGCCTTATCCTTAAAACAAATTACAGCACCTCCTATGCGATACGCACTCTGAAGCTAATTCTAACCCTACAGCAAAACTCCAAAATTAAACTTTAATCTGTGATCTAAACAATTTGGTGTTTGTGATCAATCTTGGTATTTTTATAAAATGCCAAGGTAATTGTTAGAGCAGAGGAAGACTGGGTTGCCCAATAGCACATCAGGGTAAAACCAAATGAGGCTCCTGGGGCAAGAGCTGGGTAGGAACAGACTTTTGGTCTGCGCCTGTAGGGAAGTTAGGCCTCTGTCAGAGTCAAGGATGAGGAGAGAAGGGGAAGGGAGGGAGAAAGATAAGAAGATGGTGGGACGCAGTGGGGAGGGGTGGAGGAGGAGAGGAGGGAGGAGAGGGGGAAGGAGGGAGAAAGAAAGAAAAAAGGAAAGAGAAAGACAAGAGGGAGGGAAGGAAGGGAGGGAGGGAGGGAGGGATGGGAGGGAGGGAGGAAGGGAGGGAGGGAAAGAAAACCTCCTATCACATATTCTATTTGCTTCCCCCTGTCAAAGACCCAGGCAGTCTGCCCCTCCATTAAAGCAATCGCTTTGGCCCTATTAGAAATAAATTTGGTCTCTCGAAACTGTATACTCAGAAGCCAGTAGGGTGAAAGCAAATTTGACATGATATCTCCAAAAGCAAAGGGGGCCAGGGGATGACAGGTTCCAGAGCAGGGAGAACACCACCTGAGAAACATGCCTCACAGAAGAGAGTTCAAAGAGTTTCCAGAGAAGGTCTGCCTTTTCCCAACTGGCTGCAGAGCCCCTGCGTCCTGCAGCAACCTGCTCAGCCGCTCTGATAAGTCAGACAGAATTCATGGGAGATTACCACACAGCTCCTGCCAAGCTGTGCTGCAGCGCGGGTAATAGATATGCTCCAGCACTAAATCCTAAAAGGCCCTGATACATCTGTCAAGCATGCCCTGGAAAAGCACCCTCAGTTCAGATGTTATCACTGCTCTGCCTGCATCAGAAGATTTAGTGTCCACCCTGGAGGTTGCTTTTGCTGCACAGTTTTCAGGGGCAAAACAACAAGAGAGAAAGATGAGAGAAAAAAGGCAAATTATTCTTGCTTAAAGCAAAAGAAATAAAGTGATGTGCTTGCAGACTAGTTCAGCTTCTCGCCCTGCATCCAGAAGGTCCCAAATCCCACATTAAGGAGGTACTGATGTTCTAAGCTGATTAGCTAGGACGGTTAGAGTCCCTGGACTGTGACATCATGCAGATGATCTTCTATAGAGTGACTCTTTCCCAAGGAAAGCTAAACAACAAACCCAGCAGGGATCCATAGGCAAGAGATAGAAGATGCAAGCTTTTGATAATTAACTTTAAAACAGGTTCGAGAAAAGGCTGTTCTGATATAAAATGAACTTTTCAGAGTATTTGCTTAGGAAAAGAAAAAAAAAATAAACCCCTCCAAACAGTTGTACTTCCCACTAACCATGTTTCCAGATGCAGCTTCTGTTTGTTCAAAATGTATTTTAAGCACTACTTTGGACATTTTGTTCATTATGAGCAAAGAAGAGTGTTACAGTTATATGTATTTTTAAAGTGTAGAGAAAAAAATATATATATATATATACTCTCAGTGTTTTAAGCACAGGAACTCTGCATATTAACTGCCTGTTTTCTCACCAGAGCCTGTAATGAATCCAAGAGAAAGGCAGGGGAGTCTTAACCTGACCTACCATCTCAGTTTTCTGGAAACTGCTCACTCTCTTAGCCCAGGATAAGTGCCCAGGGTGTAGCTGGAGTGTCTGTGGGTCTTGGAGAGGTATAGATGACAGGGGCATCTAGTGACATTGCAATTGCAGACCCTTGTAGTGTCTGCCCATTCATGGAGCTGAACAAACAAGCCGAGGGCTGAACTGACCTATAACAGGACACTGGGCAGATGTTTAGACACTGAATCAAGAAACAGAAGCCAAAGACCCATGTCTATGAGCATCACAATTACCTAAAAATATTAAAAACTTCTTGAAGAAAATTAGATCATTTTCCTAATAACACCACATGTTGTCTTCATGTGAACCATGTGCCCACTCCTGAAAACAAACTTAGGGAGAGAACCGAGGATTGCCCATGGGATTAGAGCTTCCTAGTCTCTGTGATCTTCTCATTCAAAAACTAAAAGGATCTTCTTTTCAGAGTGCCTTCCCAAAGCTAATGATACTAAATTCATTACACGAATTGTCTTATTTAATCCTATCAACAGCCCTGACAGACAGGTAATATTATTATCTCTATTCTTCAGAGGAGAAAACAGAGGATCAGAGAGGTTAAGTAATTTGCCCAAGGTCACACAGCTTATCATTATTCTGTTATTTGTAGTAGGCCACCCAGTTCTAGGCATAGATTAAGCCCTCGATCAGAGCTTCTTAATTGTTTGATTGGATCAATATTTATTTCCATACTAGATGCTTGGAGTCCTTGCTGAAAACCAAGAAGCATATTTTGTCAAGAAGTTGGTTTGGTTGCACAGGAGCTGAAGATGTTCAGGCCCCTGGAAGCCCCACCACTCCCCGGAAAAACAGTAGAGGCAGCAATTGAAGAAAGTAACAGATGCTTCCAATCAATGGTAAGGCATTGCCTCCTCCTAGCCTTCTTCACCCACACCTTGCAAAACTCTCACAGGCTGGGAGGAGTCAGCGCCTCATCCCAGAGCTGAGCTCCAGGCATCCTTGTCAGAGAGCACTGGTTTGAGGTGTTTATGATCAGAGTCCAATTAGCCCAAGGGGAAATTAAACAATTGGCTGGCAGCTCACTGATTAGCAATTATTTTCCCAGAAAGTTGGTAGAAGCGGTGGTGTCTGCTGAGCCCCAAATCCCCATGGCCTCTTAGCACCTTTGTGTAAAAACGCTCCCATCCCTCTGTTTCCCCAAACAAACTGCAGCTTCTTTGATAAACATTCTGGCCTTAGATTTTCATTCTCATTCAAATACCCCCTGGTATTTGATTTCTCCCTGATTCATATATGGTATAGCATATACGATGGTCACTTAATTATCACTCAGCCCTTTCTTCAAACCCACCATCCAGAAGAGGTAAGTTGGTGGTCTTGTCCTAGGGTGGATGATGCATTTGTATCAGCAGCTCTACACTCTTATCTTGTGTGATTCCAGACCCACACAGCTAAGCCGCCACAGGAGTTACAGAATCCAGTTTCCACCCCCCAGATACAACTATCTGGTCCACATGAGATGGAACCCAGGAGCATACTGTGGTCATTAGATCATGACTCTGGAATTTACAAATCTGGTGTGAATTCCACCTCTGCCACTTACCATTTAGACAAGTTAATTAATTCATTCTGGATCTCAATGTCCTCATCTGTAAAATGAAATAAAAGTACCTATCTTGTAAGATTGTAATGAGGATTAAGTTGAATAAATACATGGAAATCACTTAGCGCACAAATGTCTAGCACAGAATAAGAGCTTAATGAATGGCACCTGCTCTTGTTGCTGGTATTTTATTACAATTTATTATCACAGGCTCTTTAGCACTACTTTGTAACCTGCTAACCTAGCTAAAGATTGTGGGGTTTGGGGGGGATTTTTTGTTTTGTTTTGTTTTTTGTCAACTGGATGACTTTAAAGAGAACTTTCAGAACTACTTTAAGAACATAATCTGATTAATAGGCAACTAAAACTGACAGTCTTCCTGACTTCATAATTAGGTCTCTCTTTACATATCCTTAGAACATTTGGGGTCTACCTCTTAGGCCACCTTGTATTGCTATTTAACTTTTTCATATATGGTTTTCTAATGAGACAACCTCTTTGAATGCAAAGATGCTACTTTATACTTGTGGCTCTCTTCCTCAATGTCTAGCACAGGGTAAGGCACTGGAGGTCACTCACTGTATCAGAAAGACAGGAAAATAAATGAAGACCTCAAATGGCTAATTTAATTGGGCCTCATGACCAGTTTCTCTAAATGTAGGAATTCTCTACATGTGAGGAAATGAGGTGATAACTCTGTGGTGTGGCACACTGTCTTGTTGACTTGCTTTATGTCCCTGAAGCTAGAACAGGCCTTGACTGTAGGGAGTAGCATCTTACAAGGCACCAACACCAGCACTCAGCACAGATCTGGGCACACAAGCATTCCAATATATTCATGATTCATAGATGGAGTGATTTTACTTCTGCAAGAGATTTGAGACTCTCGGGACTCAAAAGATGATTCTTTCCTCTCCCCCACATCTCCACCTGGGGTAGGGAAGGCATGCTGTGAAGGTATCACGAGCTTTTCTTTGGGCTTCTGGCCCTCCTGTCTGCAGCCACAATCAAGGAAAGAACTAGAAGTCTGATT